>NC_134080.1:144692467-145015774 GCF_000715075.1 Nicotiana tabacum
ACAGCAGCGGGAGAGGGTACAAGTCAGGTGCCCCAAGTCAGAGCAGGACAAAGTGAGGCTCAGAGTGAGATGCCCTCTCATACCTCATCTACTCCATCTCCTCCCGAGGATATTAGAAGGCACCCAGCGCCTCCCGTTCCTCCATCGGGCACTCCAGACCAGGATATGCGGAGTGATTTGCAGTTATTGACTAGCTTGGTAGCTGCTCAGGCTCAGAGGCAGAATACAGGTGCTGCTGAGAAACCAGTTAGTACAAGAGTTTGTGATTTTATTAATTTAGACCCTCCAGTGTTTACCGAATCAGACCCCAAGGAGGACCCACAGACTTTTATTGACCAGGTTCATCGTACACTTCGGGTTATGCATGTTAGTGATACAGAGGCAGTAGAGTTGGCTTCTTATCGGCTACGGGATTTAGCGGTTCTCTGGTTTGATAGTTGGGAGAGATCCAGGGGTCCGAACCCTCATCCAGCTGTGTGGAAGGAATTTTTTGAGGCATTTCTTCGTCACTACTTGCCAGTTGAGATACGACGAGCTAGAGCTGATAAGTTCTTGAACCTTAGACAAGGTAATATGAGTGTACGAGAGTACAGTATGCAGTTTGATTCTTTGGCAAGGTATGCTCCCCATATGGTGGCCGAGATGAGTGATAGGGTGCATATGTTCGTGAATGGGTTGGGACCACATCTGATAAATGAGTGTACGACAGCCTCCTTGGTGGAGGGCATGGATATTTCCCGTATTCAAGCTTATGCCCAGACCCTAGAGGATCGTAAGCGCCAGCAGAGGGCAGTTAGGGAGCAGGATAGAGGCCAGCATAAGACGACGAGATTTGCAGGGTATTCTGATGACTTCAGAGGCCGCATCAGGCCACAGTTTTCGAGGAGTTCGGCACCACCTGTAGCTAGTGCTCCTCCACAGTTTCAGAGGCCTCGATATGATCGATCCTATTCTGGTCCAGGTCAGAGTTCGCGGGCATCTGGCTCGCAACATCACAGGGATACTAGTCAGATGAGACCCCCAACACCACATTGTGATCAGTGCGGCAAGGCCCACTTTGGACTGTGTCGTCGAGGTTCTGATGCATGTTATTCGTGCGGACAGCCTGGCCATATGATGCGGGATTGTCCTAATAGAGGAGGTGATGGTATGGACCAGCTGACTGGATCTGTGTCTGGTTCTTCCTCATTAGTTCGACCTCCAGCACGGGGTTTTCAGCAGTCAACAGGTCGTGGTAGGGCTAGGGGTGCAGTGCCGAGTTCGAGTGGTGCTCAAAATCAAACCTATGCTCTAGTAGGTCGACAGGATCTCGTGTCGTCTCCAGATATTGTTACAGGTATTATATCTGTGTTTCTTATGATGTATATGCGTTGATTGATCCGGGATCTACATTATCATATGTTACACCCTTTGTGGCTAATAAGTTTGGCATTGAACCTGAATTGATAAGTAAACCCCTTGCGGTATCTACTCTGATAGGAGATTCTGTGATTGCTAGAAGGGTATATAGAGGTTGCACTGTGATGATTTGTAGTCGTCAAACCTCGGCAAATTTATTTGAGTTAGAAATGGTTGATTTTGATGTGATAATGGGAATGGATTGGTTGGCCTCATGCTATGCAAATGTTGACTGTCGTACGAAGATGGTTAGGTTCCAATTTCCAGGTGAACCCATCATTGAATGGAAAGGGAACATTGCTACACCGAAAGGTAGGTTTATTTCCTATCTTAAGGCAAGGAAAATGATCTCCAAAGGTTACATTTATCATCTCGTTTGTGTTAGGGATGCGGAGGCGAAACCGCCTACTTTACAATCAATCCCTGTGGTCAACGAATTCCCAGATGTTTTCCCAGATGAACTCTCAGGCCTTCCTCATGAAAGGGAGATTGAGTTTAGCATTGATGTGTTGCCTGACACTCAACCGATCTCTATTCCTCTATACATAATGGCCCCAGCAGAGTTGCGAGAGTTGAAGGTGCAGTTGAAGGACTTGCTGGATAAGGGCTTTATTAGGCCTAGCACTTCACCTTGGGGTGCACCAGTCCTATTCGTGCGGAAGAAAGACGGGTCGTTACGGATGTGTATCGACTATTGACAGTTGAATAAGTCTACTATAAAGAACAAGTATCCACTTCCAAGAATTGATGACCTGTTTGACCAACTCCAGGGTGACAAGTATTTCTCTAAGATTGATTTACGTTCAGGGTATCATCAGGTGAGGGTTAGGGAGAAGGATATTCCTAAGACGGCCTTCCGGACAAGATATGGGCACTTTGAGTTATTGGTGATGTCGTTCGGGCTAACAAATGCCCCAAAAGCTTTTATGGATCTCATGAATACTATATTCAGGCCCTATCTTGATGTGTTCGTGATTGTATTCATTGATGACATTCTAATGTATTCTCGTTCGGAGGCGGAACATGCGGGCCACTTGCGGATAGTATTACAGACGCTTCAGGATCGTAAGTTATATGCTAAGCTCTCCAAATGTGGATTCTGGCTGAACTCAGTAGCATTCCTTGGCCATGTGATATCTGATAAGGGTATTAGTGTCGACACTCAGAAGATCGATGCAGTAAAGAATTGGCCGAGACCTACAACACCATCAGAAGTCCGTAGCTTCCTAGGGCTAGCAGGATATTATAGGCGGTTTGTAGAAGGATTTTCCTCTATATCATCACCATTGACTAAGTTAAAACAGGAAGCTACCAAATTCCAGTGGTCTGACACTTGTGAACGTAGTTTTCAGGAGCTGAAGAATCGATTGACATCTACACCAGTGCTCACTCTTCCTGAAGGAACAGAAGGTTATGTGGTATAATGTGATGCCTCAGGTATAGGTTTGGGGTGCGTATTGATGTAGCGTGGGAATGTGATTGCTTATGTATCAAGACAATTGAAGAAGCATGAAAAGAATTATCCAACCCATGATTTGGAATTGGCTGTAGTAATATATGCTTTGAAGATATGGCGGCACTACTTATACAGTGTCCATGTTGACATCTACACAGATCACAAGAGTTTACAATACATCTTCAAGCAGAAAGAGTTGAATTTGAGGCAGTGTAGGTGGCTTGAATTATTGAAAGACTAAGACGTCGAGATATTGTATCATCCCGGTAAAGCCAATGTTGTGGCAGACGCTCTCAGCCGTAAATCAATGGGAAACTTAGTACATATTGAGGCAGGTAGATGGGGGTTGATTAAAGAGCTTCATCAGCTAGCCAATATGAGAATCAGATTGTTAGACTCTGATGACGGAGGTGTTACTGTACAGAATACATCAGAATCATCTTTGGTAGCCGAGGTAAAAGCACGACAATATGAAGATCCTATCTTAGTACGATTAAGAGAAAGCATTCAACAGTGTAAAAGTATGGCTTTTGGGATCGGAAAAGACGGGGCACTGAGATACTAGAGCCGATTGTGTGTGCCTAATGTGGCAGGGTTGCGAGAGAAGATTATGAATGAGATTCATCAATCCCGATATTCCATCCATCCCGGCTCGACAAAGATGTATCATGATGTCAAGGAGCAGTATTGGTGGGATAATATGAAGAAGTCTATTGCAGAATTTGTAGCCCAGTGTCCCAATTGTCAACAAATAAAGATAGAACATCAGAAACCCGGTGGATTGCTTCAAAATATAGAGATTCCGACATGGAAGTGGGAGGTGATTAATATGGACTTCATTATTGGATTACCTCGCTCTTATCATAAGTTTGACTCCATCTGGGTGATAATTGATCGACTTACAAAATGTGCCCATTTTCTGCCAGTGAAGACTACTTACACGATTGAAGATTATGCGAAGTTGTATATCAAGGAGATTGTTAGCCTTCATGGTGTGCCCAAATCTATTATATCAGACCGAGGAGCTCAATTTACGGCTAACTTTTGGAGGTCTTTCCAGAAGGGTTTAGGCACACAGGTAAATCTCAACACTGCATTTCATCCGCAGACTGACGGACAGGCTGAACGTACCATTCAGACACTGGAAGATATGCTACGAGCATGTGTTCTAGATTTTAAGGGGAATTGGTATGATCATCTTCCACTCATAGAATTCTCCTACAATAATAGCTACCATTCCAGTATTAAAATGGCCCCATACGAGGCACTATACGGGAGGAGATGTAGATCACCAGTTGGATGGTTCGAAGTCGGTGAAACAGAATTATATGGGCCATATTTGATTCACCAAGCTATTGAGAAGGTGAAAGTGATACAGGAGCGATTGAGGACGGCACAAAGCAGGCAAAAATCTTATTCTGATGTCCGACGTCATGATCTAGAGTTTGAGGTTGGTGATTGGGTTTTCCTGAGGATCTCACCAATGAAGGGTATTATGCATTTTGGGAAGAAAGGTAAGCTGAGTCCAAGATATATCGAGCCGTATAAAATTCTTCGACGAATTGGACAGGTTGCTTATGAGTTAGAATTGCCATCCGAATTGGAATTTGTCCACCCGGTATTCCATGAATCTATGTTGAGAAAATGTATTGGAGACCCTTCTCGAGTCGTCCCTATCAAAGATGTACAAGTTACAGAGGACCTATCATATGAAGAAGTGCCAGTGGCGATATTAGATCGGCAAGTCCGCAAGCTGAGAACAAAAGATGTAGCTTCCATCAAAGTATTGTGGAGGAACAAAAATATGGAAGAAATGACATGGGAAGCAGAAGAGGAGATGAAGTCTAAATACCATTACTTATTCCAGAATGAAGATAACAAGGATGCTGATGGAAGACAGGATACATTGGAAGGTGAAACGGCTCTATGAGGTAAGCAATAATTTGAGAATACTCCACCTTAATACAAAATGGTGATATGTAGATAATGTAAATATGCATAATGCTTTGTGTAGCCTTGTGAAGCCATATGTTGGGCTTAATTACTTGCAAGTTTTGCTAGTGACCATTTTATAGGGGAAAATTGATCGGAAATTTCCATTGGAATCCACGATGATTTAAACTCCCCATAAACCCTTACATTCGAGGACGAATGTTCCTAAGGGGGAGGGTGTTACAACCCATATCCACATGTGTTAGTTCATTCCATATATTAGTTAACATAAATCCAAGAAGTAATTATCTTTGAGATGATAAGAAGTCAATCCTATTGGTCTTAAGTGATACAAGAGTGTATAAGGGTGATTAACCAGTATTAGAAGTTAAACGAATCAAGGATGTTGTAACTCGTATTTTCAGGTAATCTAGCGGTGCTTAATACACTCAAGAGGTCATTTATTAAGGTATTTGAATCATATAATATCCATATCATAAGTCTTGAAGTCAAACGAGTTATGAAACAAAAGTCGACAAAAGTTGTCACAACTTAGGTTCATAATTTTACTTAAACATTAGGTCAAATGTTTCTAATCTTTTCTCATAATTTACAAAGAATTACAGGATGATATACCAACAAAATTAAAGATATATGAGTCTAGTTTCCAACGCATTAAACCGTTCATCGATACGATCTCGGAGTAGAGAGATATTCACGTTTTCGCGAGATTGCGCTAAGCACCTCTCTATGAGGCCCACTAAGGCGGTTTAAGATATTTGGACATATATAGGATGCCTCCAACCCATTTTAAGTCATTTCTTCTCACTATCTTCAGACCTTAGAACCCTAGGAACATCCTCTCAAGGTTCTCTCAAGATTCAAGACCCAAAAAAAGGGCAAACAACACAAATCAAGTGTCGGGAATTCCGTGGCGCTAGTAAGTCTCTTGTTCTTCTTGTTGTTGCTCATTTTTGTGTCGTTCCAGCTCGTGTGGGAGGTTGTTTTAAAGGGTTTATGTTCTGTAAATACTCCCTCATGTTCTTAATATCAATCCTAGGTGATTTCAAGCCTTCTAAAGTGATTCTAGTGCCGAAAAACACTAATTGATCGCTTTTTTCGCTTTTTTGTTGTTGTGGCAGCGTTGGAGGGATATTTCATGGAAATTTAAGGTCAAATTGGAGTTGTTCTTTCTGTATAAAGGTAAGTAACCTCTTACTCTATATGTATTTAAGATTATCCAAGTTGCGGCTAAGACATTGAAGCTAGAACTTGTGAAATATATATCGAAAGGCTTGGTAGTAATGTTATTATTTTGTGGATTGTTTTGCGTTTTTGTTGGGCTGCATATTTTACTACTATCTTGTGGAGTTTTGGAGGAGGAAGGGTGTGGAGAAACACCATATATATGTAGGGTTATGGGCTGATAGTTATTCATAACATTTCCAGGTTGTTTGACACGACTACGGTGGTCGTCGTATGTATGGAGTGATGAGGCTATGTGTGGACTATTTTGGGAGGCTCAATATGTTTATGATTGATGTTGTTTGGGTTGTTTGGTGACTTTTTTAAATTGTGTGAGTTCATATATATAGGGGAGGTGTTGTCCGTTTCATCGTAAAATAGACTGTGGTCGATACATAATAGTTATGACGCTTAAATGATAACGATAGTATCGTTTCTCTTATTGTAGACTAAGGAGTTTTGACAATTGCATAGCTTGAGATTGGGGCAGTATATACAAGGTATGTGAGGCTATCCCTTTCCTTCTTTGCACGACTCCGATTGTACATAATGTAATGAACGAGCTTCCAAGATACTCTACTCTTAGAAGCTAGCAGTACTTACATTGTTTTCCCTCTTATGAAACGATTGATGTTAATGTTGCTTCTCTTATTCTTATGTTATCAATGTTGTTGGTACTTCCTGATTTTTATAAGGTTCATAGTGAAGAGTTAGTCCTAATAACGTGTACAGAGGATACCGACCTTACGTCACTCCGAAAGGTTTAGAATGTGATTCCATGAGTCGAGCATGCATTATATATATGTATCTATTTTACTCTACCGAGCCACGCTATAGTTGGCCGGGTACGGCACCTATTGTGCAACCACTGATCAGTTGGGTTTTACCGAGCTCCACGTGGCTGGGTACGATTCTACCGAGCCTTATGATGGCCGAGTACGTTTTTTTTACCGAGCCTATTATGGACGGGTACGATATGATGATGATGATGCCCACAGAGGCGAATGCTTTAAAGGTTTATGTATTTATATATATGTATCATGCATTTCATGTAAGTAGCCCTCAGAGGTACTAAGATGTTACAGGTTGTATATTCTCTATCCTTGCTTACATTACTGATCGTATTTATGGTTCCTTGCCTTACATACTCAGTACTTTATTCGTACTGACGTCCTTTTTTTTGTGGACGCTGCATGTCGTGCTGCAGGTCCTGATAGACAGGCAGGTGCAGCTCCCCCACCACAGTAGACTGTCCAGTTCAGCGGTGATTGGCGAGATCCCTTCTCCGGACTTGCCTTGGTCTTGGTATGCAATTTTTGTTATAGACATTATGGGTATGTCGGGGCCCTGTTCCGGCTATGTTGCAGCACTTATGTTCTTTTAGAGGCTCATAGACAGGTGTCGACTCATGTATAGTTTGGTATGCCTTGTCGGCTAGTTTTTGTTGTATAGTCTTTAATAGTAGCGTGGTAGCTCATACCTTATATGTAGTTTCTTGAATGTCTAGTCATCCCCTACTTTGTATGTTCATGCCGTCATATTTTATTGCTGATTGTCCATGATCCAGGTCTACCATTTATATTGATCTCGTCAGCCCTAAAAGATAATAATGAAGGTTAGATGAAATGTACGTTGGTGCTCGGCAAGTGTGGTCGGGTGCTAGTCATGGCCCTCCAGTTTGGGTCGTGACAGCTGGATAGTGTTGACCAGTGGGTGAGATCAAAATTTCCCCAATCCCATACCTTTTGCGTTCATAGGTCCATCGAAGAACATTTTCCAAGCACTGGTATCTTCTGATGCTACCTCAACTTCATTTACTTCTTCTTATGGGAAGTAAGTACTTAAAGGCTGATATTCATCATCAACAGGGTTTTCAGCCAGGAGATCTGCTAAAGCTTGGGCCTTTATTTACGTGCGGGTGACATAGACTATGTCAAACTCAGTGAGCAGGATTTGGCATTTTTCTAACCTCTCTGTGGGCAACGGATTTTGGAATATGTACTTCAGCGGGTCCAACCTGGTGATGAGATAAGTGGTGTAGGCCAATAGGTAATGCCTGAGCTTCTGAGTGACCCAAGTTAGGGCACAACAAGTCCTTTCCAGCAAAGTGTATTTGGCTTCGTAGCTAGTGAACTTCTTGCTCAGATAGTAGATTGCCTGCTCTTTCTTCCCGGTCACATCGTGTTGATCGAGGACACAGCCGAAGGAATTCTACAAGACTATCAATTACAAAAACAAAGGTCTCCCCGGTTCGGGTGGGACCAAGACTGGCAAATTTGACAGGTATTCTTTGATTTTGTCAAAGGCTTCTTAACATTCATTGGTCCTCATCCCTAGTTCTTTCATCTGTGTGAATGTTTATCATGGTTTCTTGGACCTCTTCTAAACTACCCAAATTTACTGGCTCGGTTTCATTTAGATTTGGCTTAGGCTTATTCTTAAATTGATCCAATTCTCGATTTATTTCCCTAAAAGCCTCTTCTTCATCATATTCCAGTATTGATTCATTATTTCACAATTAGACAACGTGTTTGGATCTGGGCATGAAGTCCGTGAGCATATCATGTTATTTAAAGCCGCATTATTAGAACTAAAAGAAGAAATAAGAAAAAGTAACAAAATCAGAAAGAATAAAGGGAGAGATTCATGAACAATGAAATATTGATTTCATTTCATTGAATTTTGAAGATAACAGGGTTACATTGGAAATTAAAGACACTAAACAACAAGAAACATCCAAGTTACACCCTAGAATAACTCGTGATGTAGAAAAGGTGGCAAGACTGGACTACTAGGATTCCTGCCTGACTGGGAACGGAGTAGCCTTCCAATTTTGCAACTTGGCATTGGTCCCCATATACAGCACCTCAACGGTGCTCGAGCCTTCTCCCGGCTGGACTATGTGGGCTTCATACAACACATTCCTCAGAGCTCCACATATTTCTTCTATTTCTTCAATTGTAAAGGCCTCATCTTCTTCTATGTACTTGGGCTTGACGAATGTCTTGAAAAGGTGGGGGATCGGCTGAGGCAAGACCCAACTATTGTTCTTTTGCTCATTTGCCCATGTTTCGTCAGCTGGCGTGGCTTGAAAACCCACACCAAATAACTTCTCGCTAGCAGCCAGAGTGATAGGTTCTGTGATACCTTGCAATGATGTCCTGAGCCCCTTCATAGGCTTATCACCATGCCTGATCATTTCCTTGGCAACCATAATTGATTCATTTGAGAGAAAGGGTTGAGGGCACGGGCTTTCTTCTTCACATTGGTCTGCGACCCGAACTTCGAAAGCTTGATAGACTATATGTTCGCTACCTTCCCTAGCTTCCAGACATGTTACTGACGGGTCCCGATAAATTGATTGCTCGTCCTCTCCGTGGACTACGATCTCCTAATCTTCATATTCAAATTTCACCATTTGGTGAATAGTGGAAGGTATGGCCCCTGCCGCGTGAATGCAGGGCCTTCCCAAGAGGAAATTATAAGAAGTGTCCATGTCTAGGACCTGAAATGTCACCTCGAAATCCACAAGACCAATGGTCAAAATCAGATCGATCTTGCTATGGTGTCTCTCTTGATGCCATCAAAGGCACGCACACAGACATTGTTAGGCCTGATTCTCTCAGTCCTAATCTCCATTCATTGCAAAGTTGAGAGAAGGCAGATATCAACTCCGGACGCGCCATCCAGCATGACGCTTTTCACATAGTACCCCTCGTATTTAACTGTCAAATGAAGAGATTTGTTGTGAGCGGCCCCTTCCGGGGGCAAATCATTCTTGCTAAATGAAATCTGGTTGATTGTGAAGAATCTTTCCGCCATCCTTTCCAGTTGTTTAACAGTGGTTTCGATCGGAACATAAGCTTCATTGAGGGTTTTTATCAACACTTTCTGATGCTCGGTGGAGCTTACCAGTGGAGACTAGAGTGAGACTTGTGAAGGAGACTTCTGAAGTTGGTCTATTACCTCATAGTCCGCAGTTTTCATTTTACGAAAGAATTCTTCGGCCTCCTCGGCACTAACAGGCTTCTTGAGTGGGAAACGCTTCTTCTTGGCTTTGTTCAAATCCTTCAAGTTAAGGTATTTCTTAGCTGGGTTAGTTTCATTTGCTTCTCCTAGAACCTTTTTTCCCTTGTAGGTTACTACCGCCTTGTTATAATTCCATGGGACGGCAGTAGGGTCTGTCATGAGCTTCTGTGGTGCGCGGCCAATAACCACAGGTTCATTCAGCCTCTTTAAAATTACTGACCCCCATACCACATAAGTCCCTTTAGGCACGTACATCTTAGGTCCCTTGTTCAGCTCGAACCTTTTTGGAGGGCTCAATGTCATTTGTTCTTTCCTGTGACCCCGGGGAACATAAAGAATGGCATCTTTTGGGGGTACTGCCCTAGTTTTGGTTTCCATTGTATTTTCTGCACTGTGAGGGGTGGGTTTACTCTTCTTCTCCCCCCTTGTCTTGCTTTGCAGCAGCCTTTAGCT
Organism: Nicotiana tabacum; assembly: GCF_000715075.1. Taxonomy (NCBI): domain Eukaryota; kingdom Viridiplantae; phylum Streptophyta; class Magnoliopsida; order Solanales; family Solanaceae; genus Nicotiana; species Nicotiana tabacum. Next base: position 144,702,981 of record NC_134080.1, read on the forward strand.
TCTTCTCGACATTAGCAATAGTAATGATGGCTTTTTAAGCGGGATCAAACTCCTTATCTTTGCAAATCATCCCAATAATTGGCACGTTATTATGAGCCGATAATGGGTTGTTGGTCACATTAGGGATTTCTTCATCCTTCAGCACTATCCAATTTTGCTCTATGAGATTTTCAACTGCCCTTTTTAGAGTCCAACAGTCTTCAGTGTCATGTCCTTCCACCCCATAATGATAGGCACATCGGGTACCGGGTCGGTAGGAAGGTGACTCTGGGTTTTGTCTATTCGGTGGTACGGGCTGTAGCAAACCCATTTGAACTAGTTTAGGGAAAAGGCTAGAGTATGATTCACCAATAGGCATAAAGTTTGTTCTCCTGGGTAGCTCCCGAGCACGGGCATTGTAGGCAAAATTATTTTGTGGAGGTCGGGGGTTATACTAAGCTTGGTGGGGAGGGTTATTTCTAGGAGGTGGAGCTCTGTTTTGGTTAAACTATTGTCGTGGCCGAGCGTATGGTTGGGCGTTAATCACTGCCTAAGGCTGGGGGCCATAACATAAGCCATATCCTGGTGGGCATAATAATGTTGCTAGGTGCTCAGAGAGAAGTAACTTCTGGGTAGACGGGGGTTTCTCGGACCTGAAGCTGCCATTGCCACTCTTCCTTCTTCTTTTTATTCGCTACACCTCTGGACCCATTTTGAATTGCTTGGGATGTAGCTCTTATAGAAGATTGGCTCAATATGCGCCTTGTATTCAGACCATTCTCGACCATCTCACCAATCTCAGCAAACGGTTTCCCCATTGTAGACATCATATTCTGAAAGTAGTCAGCCTCTTGGGCTTGAAAAAAAACACTCACCATTTCTGTTTCTTGCATCGGGGGCTTGACCCTAGCCGCTTGTTCGCGCTATTTAACAGCATATTCTCAGAAACTTTCCAATGACTTCTTCTTGAGATTTGACAGAGAATTCCTATCGGGAGCTACGTCTATGTTTTACTGAAACTGCCTGACAAAAACTTGAGCCAGATCATCCCAAATGTGCCAACAAGTTATATCCTGATCCATGTACCACTCATATGCAATTCCCACTAGACTCTCTCCAAAATAATCCATGAGAAGCTCCTCTTTTCCACCTTCCCCTCTCAGTTGATTGCAGTACCTCTTGAGATGAGCTATGGGGTCCCCATGCCCATCGTACTTCTCGAACTTGGGAGTTTTAAAACCTAGGGGTAGGTGGACATGTGGAAACATACACAAATCAGCGTTGGATACGCTCTTTTGACCACATAAACCTTATATACTCTTAAGGCCCTGTTTCATACTCCTCATCTTTCGAGTGATTTCTTCCTGCTCGAGGTTCTTTGTAGTTTTCTCCTCTCCTGCAGTAAACTCATACCGGGGTTGTTGAGGGTAGGAATTGGTGGTGAAATGGGTAGGTTCTGGTGGAAAATATGGTACTTGGAAAGTGAAATATGATGGATCAAAGCTTGGCCTGGGAACAGTTGGTTGTACCTCAGTCGAGGCTGGTGGTGCGGTAAATATGTTGGAGGACACTCCCGAAACTACCTGGGGGCGAACCTCAGAAGGTGTTCCGGTGAAGTGAGCTGAGATGGTAGGATATCCAAGCGGGGTATTTGAGTAACTTATTGGGACGTTGAAATTTCCACTTGCTATGGGAAGTAGCTCGGGGAAACCAGGTATGGCACTTGGCGGCTCTCTACCGTTGGACCAGGTGTCCCACATTTCCAGCACGCGGAGGTGCAGTGCCCTGTTCTCTTTAGCAGTCGCTGACTCTGAGGTTGAGATAACCGACAATGGGCTATCTTTTGGGATGGGAGTTGTTGGTGGATGACCTTCTGATGACATTTCTACACTGCCCTTGTATCTTGTAAATTACGTGTGTGAAGCCAGGTTACCACAAACCAACCACCTTAAAAACAGAAACTATACTCAACAGTAGACAACAAACCGATTAGTTTGAAGTAATTAACACATAGGAAATCACACATTGGGGGTGTGATACACCTATATAGTTAAATGTGTTTCTACATGTTTTGCAACAATTGCACGTCACATCCCAGCTTTTGTTTATCTCCCCGTTCTTCTCTCGCTCTCTTTTACACTCTCATTTTCTCTCTTGTTCTCATTCTCTTTTCCTTGTTTTCTCTCTTTTCTTTTGGTTTTTCTTTTGGCTTTCTCTTTTTCATATTTTCTCATTTATTTGAGTTATTTACAAAAATCATGACCGGATCCGATGAGGATTGCCTACGTATCACGACGCTGCATAAATCAGATCATCATGTAATTCAAGAAATAAATGCATTAAATAAATGAACGCAATTTTGTTTTTTCTTCAAATTTCATTATAAATAAAAACTCTTAATCTTTTCTATTACAAATGACCCCATCATATTTTCAAGGAAAAAAAGAAAATGACAAACTCGAAACAGACTCTAAAACTAGAAATTGAAATATAGACTTTATATGAAAATCAAGAATACATAAGTGCTTCTACTCCAGGGGCCCGTGGGACATCAGTCGGTCTCGCCACGTCCCTATGCGTAAGATCCCCTTGGAGAAGATCCAGGTCACTCATTATTTGGCGAACAAAGGTCATTACTACAGCAAAGAAGGTAGTTCTAGTCATGTCTTCACATTCATGGCACTTCATGATGTTGTAATCAGCAATTGCTCTAACTCTTTCCCTGATGATACCCTTTTCTTGGAGCAAACGCCCGATTTGCTGAGATCTAGCTTCTAGTACTTGGGCGTCATGATGGTTTTGACCATGCAGGTGTTGCATATCTTTCTCTAACTGGGACATTAATGCATATCAATGTTCCCTTTCCGCTTTAAAGTTCTTAGCTTGTTTGGCCATCTCATTTTCGAGGGTATTTATCCTTTTCTTCAAATTTGTGACTATTACCTCATGTTTCTTTTTCAACTTCCATACAAACTCTGCTCGTCCCTCTGTGTTCTTTATTAACTGTGCCCGGGCTCTTGCCAGATTTCCCTCGGATTTTTCCAAGTCATCCTGGTACTCAAATATTTTCCTTCTAAGACCATTTATGAGTGTTTCATCTGTTCAGCTCCTTTCCTCACCCTCAGCAGCTATCTTCATTTTTTGGAACTGGGCTCGAAGGGCTTTGTTTTCTTGAGCCAGCTTCTTCTTTTCCCCTTCATCAGCAGCAGCTTGTACACTATTGTCAAATTTAAGATCACGGATCTGCCCATCTAATTTGCTTATTGTGGCTCTGTAGCTTGTCTCTTTTTTCCAACCAATCCTATTGCTCTCGTGAATCATCAGTGAATTGTTGGACGTAGGGTCTTTTAGCAGGCCATTCGGGCTCCTAATGGATTTGAAACCTTTTACCAAACCAAGTCATGTAATTAGGCTCTAATTCACCTTTAGATAAATCCCGTACCCGAGTCTTTGGCTCAAGAAATCTACATTGATTCCAAATCTGACAAACTTTTCCCTTGGGAACACAACTTTTGGACCTAGTTCAATGACTTGTCGACTCAGATCTTCATCATGTGGGATAGTTTGGTACCTGCCTAGTTGGCGCAGCACCCTATGTGGAGCATATGGCTGAATGCTCCGGAGACCCATTAAGAGAAGATAGCACACCTCGGCTGACATGTAAATGACTTTAGTGACCGAGAGCCAACCAAATGTCCACTCAATTTTGTTTGAATTTAAGAAACTCAAATGTGCAAACCAGGCCTCTGTACCTTTTGGAAATTCATAACCCACCACCCAGTTTTCATGTTTTTCAATGTAGTTCAGACCAGTCATACCATAGCTCATGTACCCCCGACGGTGGAAAAGATGTTCTTGCATCCAAAGTTGTAGAAGCATGTTACATCCCTCAAAAAATTTCCTCCCTTCTCGGCAAACAGTTAGAGCTTGATAAATCTCTACTAAGATCATTGGAACAAGGGTTCCATTAGCTTTTTTAGTCATGACATCGACCATTCCCACAAGACCCAATTCTATATTTCCATCCTTTATTAGGCAGATTAAAACACCCAGGAATGCCACTATAAAATCAAGTCCCCCACGTGCTTCCCATTATCTTTGTTTCCTGCATGAGTTAGGCTAATATCTGGTGCCTCAAAACTGTGGGGATCGCCATAATGCCGTTACAAGAAGTAGAATGTGCAAAACCCCTTAGATAGATTTCCATTTGGAACCTCCCGACTGATGCTTAGAAGGTCCAAAAACTTATGCGGAGTCACTGTTCTTGGTGCCACTGGGTACCGACTTCTGAGATTCCCACTAAGATCGGCATAGCCCGCCATTTCCTCAAGCGTGGGGGTTAGCTCAAAAATAGAAAAATGGAACGCATTATGCGTCGGGTCCCAAAAAGGTATCAAAGCCTCAACTACATCCAACCTCGGTTTGATTTTCAGAAGACCAACAAGACCGCCCAAAACTTTCACCACAGTATCTCTGCTGACTTTTCCTAAGTCGTTCCACCAAATATGGAGTTCTAATAGGATTTCTTCAAGGACTGTGAAGGGTTCATTTTCAATTGTGCTCATCCTGCACATTTATTAGAGTGATTGGTTGAAAGATCATGATTTATTTTGACTCAAGAGAAAGTTATCAATTTAAAAAAAAATTCATATCAAAACAAAAACCGCTTTTGTAAATACGGCCCTTCAGCACCTCAGGAAAGAAGATTTTAGGGATGTGTTGTAATTGGCCAAAAATTGAAAAAGGAACCATAGGTGGCTTTTCTAGCAAAAGCAGCCTTCCGGTGCGTTTTTGGGGACATTTTGGCTATTTAGACAAGAACTGCATCACCTAACTTATTTATGACAAAACAATAGAATTTGTTGTTCCTTTTTGGGTTATTTTTTGCAAAAATGAAGTTGGACCCGGTGAGGGTTTGCTACGTATCCCACATTCGGTGAGAATCAAACTTGCGTAGTTCAGTCCGTTTTGACATAATAAAAACAATACCAAATATTTTTCTTGAAACAAATTCTTTTTCTTTTTTTTTTTCAAAATTTCGGCAGAGTTTCGGTACTTTTTGGACATCGGGTTTTTCAAATATGGTAATTATCTCTCTCAGCCCTAAATTTGATTTTTTCTTTCCAACTTTTCTCCATTATTCATAAGCAGGTCAACATGCAATCCGAAGCAAATAAATGCACAAGTAGCAAGTAGAATGTGTCAGGATGGTCTTTAGATTACAGGTACACCTGTCCTAGACAGACCCAACCCCTGTGTTGAGTCCCCAAAGTTAAATGCACGTGATGCAAACAAGAGTTTTTACTACGGATCCAACATGAGGCTTTGTTATACTAGGTTTAAAACCCTAGGTGTATTGTTCTAGACCTGGCTTACCTGAGCGGACAGCTCGATCCAGGGGCGCCGTACCTGGAATACAGAAGATTCACCGGCTTTGCAACTTGTCCGAACCTCGTTCTAAAATTGGGATATTACTCTAAGAGAAGAGAAGTTACACGAAATGCACACTTCCCAAATGATTTAGAAGAATCAGAAAGAAGAGGGTTTCGTAACAATTTATATACAGTTCAAACAATATTAAAGCGGTAAAAAGCGTCACTTAGCTCATTAGGCTCAAACATGTAAAAATCAGATAATAAATAAAGCCAAGTATAACATTTATTCTAAGCTCGAATTCTTGAATCCTGAACCGAAAGTTCTGAGTGATCCCCAGCGGAGTCGCCAGAGCTGTCACACCTCCTTTTTCCACCTCGAAAGGTATATAGGAGTTTTTCCAATTAAAGTGACATTATTCGAAATGGAATTATTTAATTATCAGCGTCGCCACTTGGAATAGTTTATTTGGTGTCCCAAGTCACCGGTTTATTTTAAAATCCCAAATCGAGGAAATCGACTTTATTTTAAAAGTTTGCGAACCAGAAATTCTAAGTAAGGAATTCTGTTAACCCGAGAGAAGGTGTTAGGCATTCTCGGGTTCTGTGGTTCTAGCACGGTCGCTTAAACTGTTAAAATTGTCCTATTATCTGATTACCCACGTGTTTTAAAAAAGCCTATGGTGCATTTTAGCTTTTGTAACCGCTTTTATTTGTTTTAGGGAGATTCAATCCTATTTAAACACACGCCTTGAACCACGCTACATGAAATGCACCCGCAGTTTGCGACACGTTCTATTTAACATTGTTGAAGATTAAAATTGGGTCACATGAAATGTACATACAGATTTTGTAATTAAAAATCACAACGACGTCACGGGAACCGTACACGTAGCTATGATGAATTATTTAAAGAATGCGCCTAAAGCAACTACGAAGGTTCAAATTTAATAACAATATTTATGAGGGTCATGGAGAGTTTAATTGATTGTACACCTCAATTTTTTCAAAGATTAACTCTTGAATTAAGTTCATGAGGGCCATGGGTAAAGGGGTTTTATGTCATGCCTCAATTTGATTTTAACTAAAGGAGATTATTTAAATAAGGCTAAGATCCTAATTGAGGTTCAAACTAGAATTTTTAGTTTAAGGTCAGGCCCTTTGAATTTCTGTTGAAATCTGCTTTGGGCCAAGATGCCCGACATTTGATTAAGCCCAGCAATACATTAGCTTCGAAAAAGCTGGTTTTAGGCCCCAAAATTGGGCCCGACAGAATGAGAGTTCCAGGGGCCTTTCTTCATTTGGGTTTTAACTAAGTTTTACCCACATTGGGCTTCAGACGGGCCCAAATGCTATATGTGTTCTAGTTGGGCCTATCTACCTTTACATTTTAAGTCAACCTTACGCAGAACATGTTTTGCCATTAAACCATAATTTGCTTCTAGAGATCACCAAAATTGAAACAATACTATTTCGAGTCTGAATTAAATATACTAACACGACTTCTAAGACATGCAATTACACTGAATTTGTAAATGGAAGAATTTTTAAACTGAAAATCGGATTTACTACATTTGATGCCCAGGCCAACTCGGCTGGGCCCAGACTTGCTCGAATGAATCCCAAACTTGGGCCTGGTTTCAAGTCTGGCCCAATTTACAATGACATGCAACCACAAAATATGTTTATTACAAAAAGAAAATCTACTATTGAAAGTCTACTCATAATAAAGCTCAATTTAAAACTTAACAGTCCATTTACAATATTGACTGTCCAAGACTTTATACAAAAGAAGGATTTTAACCTAATGAATCATTGTCCTAACAGTCCTTCATAGCTAACATCCAAAGAAGGAAAGAAAAACTTCTAAAAAAAGAAAAAGAAAAAATGAATAAAAGGAAAATTTCTTCTAGCCTTGAATTCCTGCCATCACATTCTTCAAAAGCCAATGTACCAGATTGCTAGAGAACAGCCACAGAGCTGCTTCTCACAAGCTGATTGTTTAAACTTTAACCTTGAAACTTCTTATTGCCAAACCAGCTCCTGTTTCTACCAAGAATCTCATGGATCTGACCATGAAAGGGTCAGATTCACAAAATACCTTTATTTATACTAGTCTACTACATTATCAGACCAAGACTCAAGCAAATAATGCGGAAAATAGTTGTGGTTCATGGGTTTAACCATGTCAAAGGTCAAACTCATGAACAACAAAGGTTTTAAACCTAAAGTTATGGCATACTGCCTTAGGGCAATACCAGAATGGACCAAAGGGAAATGAAGTGATGATTTAATCCATGAACCTGACCATGCAAGGGTTAGACTCAATGAACCAACCAAGTTTCAAACATAGGGATTTAACATGCTATCTAACTAATGCAAAGAAAAACATATATGCATACTAGCTGAACAAATGAGTGGTCAATGTTAAAGTCGGATAAAGAAACATAATTTTATGACCTAGAACAAAAATTATTAGAAACTCACACATTTAAAGGGAAGAAGAAAAGGCTTCAGTATTGTTGTGATTTCAGCATATAAACCACAACAAGAATATACAAACAGTGGCAAATAAAAGACCGTTCTTATTCATCTTGAATTTCATTTATAAGTAGTCAAACAAGGAAAGGGTCATGTGTACCTTGAAACAGCAAATGAAAACAACAGCTGAATGGAGGACAACTGCTGGAATAATTTCAGAAGTAGAAACAACAGCAGTAATCAACACAGCTTCAACAAATAAGTGAATCCCAGAGTTTTAGAAAGACCAAAAACCGACCACTTGAAAAACCAGAAATTCCAACCAAATAATCCTAAGAAATTTTTCACTTCAACTCATTTTTGGCTTGTTAACAAAAGTAGAGGTTTTTTTTTTTGAAGTTTTTCTCAGATTTTTCTCAATTCTAAAATTCAGAGAAAAGAGGAATTTTATGTGGAGAATGATATAACTGATTGCTAATGATTGTGTAATCTTATTTCTCAGAATGAGGGAAACCTACATATATAGGCTGCCTAGGGAGGGTATATTTTTTGGCATATTCCTTATCCTATGGTAAAAAATAGTACTATCCTTGGTACAGCTATCCCATATTTCAGCATCTTTTATAACAGCTAGGACAGGTGTACCCTTTCTAGGAAGTTTCTAATATTTTAGCTTAAGTAGAATTCCATTTTTACCCTTTAAGTTACTACTTATTTCAGCTTTTATCCTAAATTTTTAAGTTCAGTCAAGTCCCTTAAGTTTCTATCTGTGAGCAAATTAGAACAAACAAGGACAAATCTAAAAATGGTTGAAAAGTTGGATCAAATGCCTAAGAAGATCAAATGGGTGCAGTCTAAACTTAACAGAAGGAAATGCTTAATTGATTAAAACTAAACTAGAACTGAAACTAACAAATAATACATTTAAATAGTAATCAAACAAAATCATAGATGCAAATACAAGGATACAACTAGAATTCAAACTATATCAATTTTGCCAAACTTAAACAACTGAAACAACAAAACCTAAGTACTTGTTAATTCTCCTAGAATAAGCCATTAGATTAGTTTAGGAAAACAGAACAATCAATTGAAATGCTGAATCTTAGAGATGAAACCTAGGCTAACTGAAATCAAACCAATTGGAAATATCTTTTTTCTCTTTTTTTAATGGAACAAAACAAACATCAAACAAAGTTAAGAGCCTGTGAATCAAAAGAAAACAGGTCTAAAATAGCCTAACTAAAACATGCAGCCATAACGTAAACCATTAAACATATAGAAGAAGAACAAAAATGAAACCAAACACGCAAAAGAAAAGAAAGAGATTTACCTTAGTTTATTTCAAAAACTGGGTCAATTTGTGAACTCGTCGAAATTCTTTGAAGTGTAAATGAACTTTGACTACTGTTGATACCTAATTTTTCCCTGTATATTTTTTATATGCAAAATACTTTTATAATAGCATGTATATGAATATGTAAGTATGTCCCAAGGTTTTAATAATTTTCTCTTAATTTTTAAGGATTTTTAAATAAATTTATTGCCCTATTTTAGCAAGAAAAACCCAATAATTATTCCCAAAGTTATCATTTTGGTGATTCATTTATTGGATTCTTATATTAATACTAAAATATAGCTAATATAATTCTTTGCATATTTTTACAAATTTATTTGATATTTTTAAACCTAAATTGCATATAATTGCAATATTGGCCTCTTTTAAGATTTAATTAGTTTATATTTATAAAATTAACTTCAGTATTTTTAATTTCATAATTATGTATTATTAATCATTTTAGTGCTTTTAATTTATTTCTGGAATCATTTTACTATTTTTTATAAAATAAATAAAGGAAAATGGCTATTTAAATGATAGCCCATTTATATTTCAATTTTGGCCAGATTTGAACCCCTAATTAAACCCAATCTCAAACCCAATTACCCAGCCAAAATCCTAAATCTACCCGACCCACAACCCGTTTGAATAACCCGCCCGGATCCCCATTCAATCCAGGCCATTGATCAAAATGATCAACAACCACCATTTAACATTTTGATCAACGGCCACCATTTAACTTTTCCTGAATTAATCCCGACCTACCCCCCAAAACCTAGTCAATTGCACCTGTAGCCGCCTTCAAACTACTCATCTCTCAGTTCTCTCTCAACTCCCCTCTCAAACCCTAGCCGCCTCCCTACTCTTTCACCCTTAAATCGCCGGAATCCATGGCTTCGAAGGCCATTAAGCCCTATACTGGCCTCCTATAACTCCTACACACCTGGTCACTATAGTTTCAAGGCCTGACCATGAAGAAGCTTGGTCCAGACCTCGGATGTTTTTAGTGCTATAGCTATCTCCGACCTTTTTCGACCTTATTCCGGCCAGCTATGGTTGTTCGAGCTTGATCTCGACCTCTCCTTCTTAGATCAAAGATTTCCAAGCCTTTATCACCCTCTGGGTTTCTTATGAAACCTAACCTATGAGGTTTTTCTAATTCTTTTAGATCCGTTGTAGATCTGTGCTTACCCTAAGCTTTCAAACGTTTTCTCAAAGTTTCTTTCAAAACTCTACTTTCAAAACTTTTATCTTTTATGATCTAGGGTTTTTTAAAGTTATTTAGAAGTTTCTTTGATCTTTAGCATGTTCTACTGTGTTTCTTATGTTGTTTTTCCTACTGTGTTTCGTATGTTCTTCTGTTTCTTATATTGTGTTTCCTATGTTGATTCTTCTACCATGTTTCTTGTGTTGCTTCTCTACTGTGTTTCTTATGTTCTTCTACTGGAATATGCATACTAAGAGTCTTAGTTCCCTTTTTGGGATTTCCAAACTTATTTCATTAGTATTGCTGCCAGATTTACTCCTCCTTTCATCTCTATGCTCGATTGATGGTAAAACCCAAAAATTTAGGGATTCATTCGAGTTTTGAGACCACTTGCTGTGTGATTTGCTTGTTCTTCATCTCTGAACTTGTTCGATTTCAAAACCCTAAACTTCTTTTGAACTAGTCGAGTATCTGAAGTTGTTTCATCTACTACTTGATTGAGCTTCGAAATCTTTGTTTCGACTTTTGTTTCTTTATATGATTTTGGTACCCTGCTAAACTCTTTTAAGGTCTTTTTACGGGACCATCTGCATGTTATTTGATACTCTCTCTCTTGTTGAGTTACTATGTGATTACCATGCTCCTATAGTTCACTGATTTTGCAATTGCATGACACCTTTCTTTGTCCTAAATTTAGCCTCGCATGCCTAATACTTGTGTACTCTTTATATGTGTTGAACCTCCCTCTAAATGACTTTCAATTTTTTAATTGATTTCAGACTTCCTTCTGTGTAAGTCTGATTGATTTCTTTCCTTGTTTTGCTAATTTCCCTGTTACTTGGTTTGAGTCGAAAACTTTCCTTAGCCTTTCTGACTTGGTTTATTCATGAACCAGTAATTTCATATATCTAACTCCTTGATTTAATTCTACTGATTGGTTCTTACCTTATCTATGTAACCGTGTATTTCAAAATTTCTTCCCTTAATTGAACTCTTATGTATTTACCCTTAATTGCCTACTTTACACAAGATGCTTACTTGATCTCTTTCCTTAAATAATTATTTGCTCATTACCGTTTAGGTTTGAACTCCTTAATTAAAGGAAGTCTTCTACTGATTGATATTAATTAGTACATGATTATTTTCTTACCTTATTTTCTGCCCGTTTTAACACTATAAATATCTGCTCTTTCATTGACACAAAGACACAAACACCTATAGTCTGTCTGAAACTATACCCATACTTGAAAGCATTTTCTCTTGTTACTTGTATTGTGGCCTGTTTTCTTTCAAGTCTTGCTGCCTGCTTTTATTCTATCTGCTTCTTTAAAACTGGTATGTCATATTTAAGGTTTTCAGCACCACAACAATGTGTTTATTTTCTACCTTTGTATGCATGTCTTCCTACTGCTTCTGTATAGTTCAACATTTACTCTAGCATGCTGAAATTTCTTTCTACCTGTTCTATTATGAATCCCAAACCCCTACCTCTATGTGTTCATGCTACGGTTTGTTTGAGACATGGCAATACTGTAAATTATTGTCCATAACTCAAACTTGATCCCCCTGGGATCCTAGACTCTAATGGTGTGTGTTTCTGGCAGGCTTATAGGTATACCAGCATCCTCCATTGTTGGGCATTCCTAAAGCTTGCCCTTGCCTAAGCAATAGGCTCTTTACAATTTCTCTATTCCCCTAAACCCCTTTTGTGCACCTATTTGTAGTTGTTTCTCTCTCCTTTATTCCCCGGAACTCTGCTCTTCACTTGCACTCTCTCTTAGACTTTAAGTTATGCCCCCATCTTGTGAGCCTCGCCTTGGGACCCATTGAGTTCCCTTTGAACATGGACACTTGAGGGCTGGTACATTCACATTGCACTGGCCCCTATCCTGATAATGCAATCTGGTTGTAAGCATTGCCCGGAGTCTCATTGAGGTTCTTAGGGAACTTTGACACACTCAAATTGGAGAAAGGCTTTGGATCGATGGTCCTGAAGTTGGGTTTATCATGTAATTCAGAGAGGAAGTTAGAATCAGGCTTTCTCTAGTTGTATTTTTTACTATTTCTGATGTAGTTTCATTTATTCTGGTTCGTAACAAGTTGTAATAAATACTTGGGGCTGGCTAGTGAAAAAGGGTGGGTGACTATGCATGCAAAGGGTAGACATCATGCTTATAGGACTGTTCTAATTCTGCATATTCAACTACATATAGAAACCATGCCTATAGGGTTGTTCTAGTTCTGCATATTCAACCCCATATAGATACTATGTCTATAAGGCTTCTGCGTATAGAAACCATGTATATAGGTATTCTGAATTATGCATATAAAAATCATGTCTATAGGTCCACTCTGAATTCTATATATTCAAACTCATATAGAAATTATGCCTATAAGATCATTCCATTCTGCATCTAGATACCATGTTTATAGGTTTAAAACTAGTCTTTTGCATTTAGATATCATGTATGTAAGGCTTCTGCATTTTTACACACCGTCTATAAGGTTTTAAAATCAACAACGTATAGAAAGCATGCCTATGATCTGATTCGCCTCACTCGGTGTTAGACATTAAAACTAGTAGTAATGAATACTGTCAGTTGCGGAATCTGTAACCAACTCATCTAAATCTTGTCTCTCTTTTAATAATCTGATTCTATCGCTTAGCAGTTTAATAAGTATGCATGCAAACAGTTTGTTTCGAACCTTTTTTGTTTCATATTATAAATTCAGTAGATACCATGCCTATAGGATCTTTGTCCAACACTTAGGCAATCCTTAGAGCAATAATTGAAAACCGAATCTGCTTCTGTTAATTATTACAACCAGCAGGCAAGCCTGATTCGGACTTCTTATCTGAGTTATGCAATAAACTAAAACTACCTCAACAATCTCATCTCCCTCGTCTATAATGCTTTTAAATTAGACCTAAACAGTACGCGCAATACATGCTATTTTATGTGTTTTGTTTTGAGGAGGTATACATGAGCCTCTATTTGTTTATATGTTTCTCCAAACATGCATATGTGTTTTGTATGTCGCTTTAGAAATTTTACCTTTGAAACTCCAAATAAGCCCAGCATCCTACCATTTAGGATTAGTAGTCCTAAGTGGCAACTGATAGGAATGGGATTGGTAATAGCATGCAATAAGTAATCGAGACCAATCCGCGATTTAATACCTTAACGAGGTGGAAAGGGTAGATATGGATATGATGACCACACGATGATGTCACGTGTAGCCCCTCATTGAGGAGTGATTACCGGACATTGTGTGGGGTGATCCATATTTTTCATAAACCTATGACCCCTTTTCCTTTATTCTTTAGCATTTTTACTCCTTATTTTAAAAAAAATCAACTTTCTAATTGTTCTTTCAAAAACTGCTTTTCTTTCAAATCCATTCTGTGTTGAAATCCCCTCTTATTTGAGCCTTATTTGCTTATATGTTAATTGCACCCAAATTCACAATAATTGTCTGGCCGGGAACCACACTAGTGGATTCTGAGAGGTGCCCAACACCTTCCCCTTGGAATAATTTCAAGCCCTTACCCGATCTCTGGTTGTTCAAAATCAAACTCTTTTGGTGTCTTAATGCACCCTAATCATTAGGTGGCGACTCTTCAAATTCAAACCCAGTTCCCAAAAGGAACGAGTTTTCCTTCCAAATGTCATAAAACCGATTTCGCTCTAGAAAAAGGGAGCGTGACAGCATGGCGACTCTACTGGGGATTTTTAGGCTTTTACCATTTCAGACTATTATTGTGAATATATGCTTCTTTATGCACAATTATTTGTTTATTTCTTTTAAGCATTCAGCTTTCTTTTCGATTGCACAACTAACTTGTCTTTTTGTTTCTTTTCCTTGACTGCTTTCCTTAATTACTGCTTTAAATTATGGAACTGTTGTATTTATTGCTTTTTAACGTGCAAATATGTGACGACCTACTTTAATTGTTTCATAATCATGCTCAACATCACATTCCACTCATGCCAAACAAATTACCATAGCAACGCTTATAATGAGTGGTTGCGCTCTTCAGATATTATCACCCCCTAAATCCGAAAAAGACGTATTTGCGGTAAAACCAATCGATCAACGGTGTAGTCGATGGTTCCGTGCTTTTCCCCCTTGAGTGGTCTGCTCAAGGGAACCAGTCTAAAACCCCATAGAAACCTTACTCTGTTTAACTGTGCATGCATCATGGTCAAACCTAGCTGAGTCAGTTATGTTGTCCGCATAATGACTCTTTAAGATAACCTTGTCCAAAGTCCATTAGGTTTCCCTAAAACCCAAACGGACATTATCACGTTCTGTGCATTTATTTGGAGAACTAAATGCTATTATGCCAATTATTGATATTTAAATAGTCAAGTCTGGTGGGGATAATGGCCTAACCCTTTTGTCTTGTAGAAATATGAGGTATAAAGTCCCTAGATTCGGCATGGTCACCAACATCCATCCAAAATTGCTAAGCTGGTGGGAGGATCTTCACTCCAGTGACCAGACTCTTGTCCGGAAATATCTGGGAAACCTACCTTCCCTCCTAGAAATCCAACCCAACAACAAGATCATAGAAGATGCTACTCTGTTATGGGATTGTGATAGGTCGTGTTCCACTTCGGGGACATTGAAATGACACCCTTGCTAGAAGATATAGGAGGATTGGCTGGTATACCATGGGAAACACCAGGTCTGTTAATGCTTGAGAACCGCAAGGGCAGGGGTTTCCTCAAAATGATGGGTCTGAAGAAGAATCCAGAACTAACATGTCTGAAGGAATCTTATATCCTCTTCGACTATTTGTATGAGAGATACGGTCACAGCAAGTCCTACCGTACCTATCCTGACGAATTTGACATCACATCATTAGGGCATATTCTCCGAAGGGTCTTTGTATTTATGTTTTGTTTCCTGGGGTTGATAGTGTTTCCAATGAAGAAAGCAAGGATCCATACCAGGCTGGCTATGGTAACTAAAACTCTGATGAAGGGCATTGGTGGGCAACCTTTCAGCATTGTACCCATGATTATTGTGGAGATATACCGAGCCTTGGAGAAATGTCAATGAGGAGCCAAACACTTCGAGGGCTGCAATTTGCTACTCTAGCTCTGGCTCATAGAACATCTCCAAAGGTGTGAATACCGACAAAAGATTCAGCGAAGGGACTGGGATGATCATATAGCTTTCCATCATCCAAGGCGGATGAATTACATGCCCAACATGTTTACCCAGTCAGAAGACGCCAAGGGATGGTTAGAGTTGTTTGAAAACCTAACTGAGGATCAAATACAATGGATGTTCGAGTAGTTCCCTACTAATGAGTTTATCGCCCAATCTAGGGATGTACCATTTCTGATACTGATCGGTTTGATAGTAGCCTACCCTTATGTCCCTCTCTGAGTTATTGGACAGGCTGGTAGGAAGCAGGTTATACCGAGGGTCGACAAGATGAGTTACTTCCGGGAAGACTTCCAAGCTGATGATAGTCCTTATAAGTGCCAAGCTCAGCATATGTGGCATTGCAAGATCATCATGGGAATAGATACTATCGAGCCATATAGATACCACATTGGTTGCGCTCCCTACTAATTAGGTTGGTTAGAATCTAATCACGATGGTCTAGGTCAGCCAGGAACTGCTAGGGGCCACCGGATCATAGATGATAGGGCCGAGGCACATGTCAAATATAATCAACTGCACAAGAGGATCCGGGAATGTGAGAGCGAGCACCATGAGATACAAGAAGCCTACCAAAAGCTGATCGAGGAGTGGAAAGACATGGCTATCAGTGCCAACAAGCTACTGGGTACTTGGAGCAGGGCATAGTAGAGCTGGAAAGGAAATTTCTCAAAAGAATCGAGGATTGCCATAATGTTGAGGGAAATGAAGGCAGAAATCTAGCCAGAGCCTACCTATTGCTGGGATTTCGCGAGTTGGGAAAGCTGTTTGACGAAGCCAAAGATGCCAAGTTTGGGAAGGTCCTTCTGGGATCAAGTAGATAGGAATTTACTTTTTCGTTTTATGAATGTAATAAGTCCAATGGCCATTAGTGGCTTTATTTCCTATTATTTAGTGTCGATTTGGGATTCGTCTATTTTTAATCAATGAAATGAGGCATTTAGTATTCTAAGTTCTCCAAATCAACTTGTCGATAGGCCTACCTCGGGCACAAAGAGGTTCCCAAATAGGACACGATTTACATTCTTGCACTATGTGTTTAAATATCACAACATTTTCTTATAATCCTCACTAACTTGTTACCTTTTTGTTTTTACTTTTTGTTTATTTATTCCCCTCCCCAAAGCATTACTATTACTTATCTTGATGAACCGATAACTGTGACATGCAACGAGACAATGCAACAAATGGACATAGATTCAGAGGAAGATGATATGCTAGAAGAGATTGTTAAAGAAATCGAAAATTTTGAGAACAGACCTAAGTCCAACTTGGACGAGATTGAGATCGTTAACCTGGGAGATGTAGAGAATGTCAAAAAAACACGAATCAGCGTCCATTTGTCACCGTCAGAAAAGGAAGAGTACACAAAATTTCTAAGGGAATATGAGGACATATTCGCCTGGTCATATGATGACATGACTGGTCTGAGTACATCTATTGTGGCTCACAAACTACCAACCGATCCAACATGTCCACCAGTAAAGCAAAAGCTCAGAAAGTTCAAGCCTGATATGAGTGTGAAAATCAAGGAAGAAGTTACTAAGCAAGTCAAATCTAAAGTTCTCAGGGTAGTAGAATATCCAACATGGTTAGCCAACATCGTGCCAGTACCAAAGAAGGACGGGAAGGTCAGAGTCAATATCGACTACCGGGATCTCAATCGAGCCAGTCCGAAAGATGACTTCCCTTTGTCGAATATAGACATCCTGATCGACAATTGCGCCAAGCATGAGCTGCAGTCATTTGTAGATTGTTTTGCTGGGTATCATCAGATCTGGATGGATGAAGAAGATGCTAAGAAAACGGCTTTCATTTCACCATGGGGGATGCACTGTTACAAGATGATGCCGTTTGGATTAAAGAATGCTGGGGCCACTTACATGAGGGTCATGACTACTATTTTCCATGATATGATACACAAGGAGATAGAGGTATACGTAGATGATGTTATCATCAAGTCCAAAAAAGCACTGATCACATGGAAGATTTGAGAAAGTTCTTCAATATATTGAGAAGGTACAACCTGAAACTAAATCCCGCAAAGTGTGCATTTGGGGTTCCTACTGGGAAACTACTTGGGTTCATTGTGAGTCACCGAGGAGTATAACTAGATCCATAAAAGGTCAAAGCTATTCAAGAATTGCCACCGCCCAAGAACAAGAAGGACGTGATGAGTTTCTTGGGGAGACTTAACTATATCAGCCGGTTCATAGCACAATCTATGGTTATCTGTGAGACAATATTTAAGATGTTGAAGAAGGATGCCACTACCAAATGGACTGATGACTGCCAAAAAGATTTCAATAGAATCAAGGAGTACCTATCAACACCACCTGTTTTGGTCCCGCCAGGGCCAGGTAGACTTCTATTACTCTACCTTGCAGTATTGGATGGAGCTTTCGGTTACGTTGTAGGGCAGCATAATAAAACAGGGAGGAAGGAGCAGGCCATCTATTACCTCAATAAGAAGTTCACCCCATATGAGGCCCGGTATTCTCTGTTAGAGCGCACTTGCTATGCTTTGACTTGGGTAGCTCAGAAGCTGAGGCACTACTTTTGTGCCTATACTATATATCTCATATCAAGGATGGATCCTTTAAAGTACATCTTCTAGAAGCCTATGCCCACAGGAAAGCTAGCCAAGTAGCAAATCCTGTTGAGCGAATTTGACATTGTTTACATTACTCAGAAGGCAATCAAGGGACAGGCACTAGCAGATCACCTTGCTGAAAACCCCATGGACGGAGAATACAAACCCCTAAAAACGTATTTTCCCGACAAGGAGGTATCATTCATAGGAGAAGATATTGCAGAATTCTGTGACGGTTGGAGAATGTTTTTTAATAGAGCAGCAAATTTCAAAGGAGTTGGCATAGGAGCAGTCCTAGTATCAGAAACCGGTCAGCATAATTCGGTGTCTGCCAAACTCAGGTTCCCGTGTACCAACAACATGGCCGAGTACGAAGCTTGCATCTTAGGGATCAAGATGGCTATTGACATGAACATTCAAGAGTTGCTAGTGATTGGAGATTCAGACTTGCTTATACATCAGGTTCGAGAAGAATCGGCAACCAAGAACTCCAAGATACTTCCGTATCTGCATTATGTACAGGAATTGAGAAAGAGGTTCGTAAAGATAGAATTCCACATGTTCCCAGGGTCCAGAATGTGTTTGCTAATGTATTGGATACCCTATCTTCCATGATACATCATCCAGACAAGAACTTCATTGATCCCATTCCAGTAAAGATCCATGACCAGCCTGCTTATTGTGCTCATGTTGAAGAAGAGGCAGACGGAAAACCTTGGTTTCATGATATCAAGGAATACTTGGCGAAATAAAAATACCCAAACGAGCTCAATGCAACAAGCTCACCATGTCCATTCGCCACATGGGGAATGAATGTTATTGGACCAATCGAACCTGCCACATCAAACGGGCACAGGTTTATCTTGATAGAAATTGACTATTTTAGCAAATGGGTTGAAGCAGTATCTTACAGAGCAATAACCAAGAAGGTTGTGGCAAACTTTATATCGCATTGTTTGTCGATTCGGGATTCCAGAGTCAATCATTACCGACAACGGCTCCAACCTCAATAGTGACTTGATGAAAGCCATGTGTGACACTTTCAGAATTAGACATAAGAATTTTACAGCATACAGACCCCAGATGAACGGAGCAGTAGAAGCTGCCAATAAGAATATCAAGAAGATATTGAGGAAAATGATAGAGAAGCATAAATAGCAGTATGAGAAGTTATCATTTGCTCTTTTGGGGTACCGCACCACAGTCCGCACATCAACTGGGGAAACCCCCTATATGCTGGTTTATGGTTGTAAGGCCCCGGAAAATTTTTCCAATTTTGAGATTTCGTCGTACCAAGGTAGGCTAATTATTTCATTTTGTGTGCAAATGAGGATTCATGATATAATGGGTATCAATTGGATATGTTAATAAGTATATAATTCATATTTGAGGTGGATTGGGGTCTAAGGAGAGGCCTAAGTCTAAGCCAAGTTAGAAAAGTTTCATATTAGAAGAAATCTGCAAATGAGTGCGCACAAGACCCCACTTTGAACAATTATATCTCTAGTTCTAAAGGGAATTGTGTGATGCTTAACATATCAAATTAAAGCTCTTTGAGTCTAGTTTCCAATGCAACAAACCGTTCATCATTTGGAGGTGTATACAGAAAGTTATGACCATTTTTGTGGTTCATTTTCTCTCATTTCTTTTGGACGAGTTTGAGGGTTTTCCGCCAATCTCTCAAGACCTCCAACTCCACTCATCTTCAATGTAAGTTTTTGGAGTAATTTGAGTTGATCACTACTCCTAAACACTTATATTAACCTGTGGCACCCGAAACAGCCTATAATACACAATTTCGGGGTTCATTTTCTCTCATTTCTTTTGGACGAGTTTGAGGGTTTTCCTCCAATCTCTCAAGACCTCCAACTCCTCTCATATTCAAGGTAAGTTTTTGGAGTATTTTGAGTTGATAACTACTCCTAAACACTTATATTAACATGGATTGATCTTGAAAATCAATAGATTTCCATTAAAATCCTTGAATATATCAAGAACACCACAAGTGGGGATTCTCAAGATTCTTGCTACAAGAGGTATGTCTATCACCTCTATCTACTCTATGGTGATTAATTATGTATGATATATAAATTAGAACTCATGGGATGGGGATTGGAAGTCATAGGTGCCTAACCTAGGTTGTGTTGGTATTGTAGAGATTGTGAGGTGGGGTATGATTCTTGGGGTAATAGTATTACATATACATGCATGTACAAATTAGGTTTGTGGGAAGATTGATAAATATAAATAAGTAAAGATTGGGTTGGTGAAAGAAGAAAATCTTGTAAAAGGAATTTAAAATCAAGATGCTCAACTAGTGTTTGATAAAATGCTCAAATGAGCTGAGACCATGAATACCTTCCTAATTTGTGTTAATTTTGTTATGTTTCAAGTAGATTGGGATTACTAGAATTTTTGAAACGTCGTAGTAACTTAAGGAAATCTAAAACGAGGTATGTATGGCTAACTTTGACCTTTGTAAAGTCACTTTTTTTGGTGTACGAATATTTGGTATGTGATATCTACATGGAATTATTGTGATTGGTATGATTTGATTGTTCGTGGTTAAGTCTCCAGATATAATGGTGTACGTAATTGGAAATAAACCAAATGTGTGATTGTGAATATGTTATGTGGTAAGAAATAAGGAACAAATGATGGAAGGGAATCGTAATTGATGAAATTGAAATAACAATAGCAATATCATTTGTGACCCATTGTGGGCAGTTATCGTTGTGATTTGAATTGTATACGGTTGTTGAATATGATGGTTGTGGAAATTCTTTGAAAAATTGTTGTTGTTGTTCTTTGTTAATTGTGGTTGTTGTTATGTTGTTTGTGAATTGTGATTGTACGGTGGGATCGGGTTGCGCGCCGCAACACGAAATAATAAGGTGTGGGTTGTGGTGATAAGAGTGGCCGAGGTAATAAGGATGGAAAGTGATCGAAATCACTACTGAAATGAAAATATGAGAAAGTTGTGAAATCATTTATGTGAAAATGTTGAAGGGGAAATGGAGAGATTGTAACTTGTGTGGCTTGATTGCTTTCCTTCATGTGTATTTGATTATTGATTCCATTACTACATGTTACTCGTGTATGGTTGAGTTTACTCAGGGCAAGTTTGTTCATACATACCAATACAATTCAAATGTATTGACGTCCCTTTTGCCGGGGGAGCTACATTCGTGTTATGATTGTAGGTGGATTCTTAGCAGGTACTCCAGTCCACCGACCGTAGCTCCCCTTCACTTTCCGCCAGAAGCATTGGTGAGCCCTTTTCCTCCCGCGGCCTTGCGTGGCTCATGCCGCTTTTTATTTCGGAGTCTTTTTTTGGTTTTTGGTGCGAGGTATAGCCGGAGCCTTGTTACCGGCAAGTATTGCATCATCCTTTTGTATCCTTAGAGGCTCTGTAGACAGTAAATGTGGGTTGCGAATTTATGAAAATATGTATTTTGTATATTGGGCGATGTAAGTTGTAAAACTCATTAAGTGACTATGTATGTTTTGTAAAAATGGTGTTTTAATTATAAAATGACTATTTCCTTTGATTAATGGACAATAAAAATGCGGGTAACACGTGGAATAGGAAAGGCACCCAGGTCCGCTTGGCTGGGGCTACCCGGTAGAGCGCCGGTCGCGCCCCTCGGTTTTTGGGGCGTGACAAACTTGGTATCAGAGCCTAAGGTTTTAAAAGTGTCCTAAGATGTCTCGGAGCCGTGCCTAGTAGAGCCCTTCTTATCGGTGTGTTGTCGACCACATCTATAAGTAGGGGGCTACATGGGCATTTAGGAAATTACTCTCTTCTTTGTTATTCTTTGTTATTCATGGTTCGAGATGTGGGGGGATTCCCGTGGGGAGGGAAGACCTCCGGCTAGATGGGATGAGTTTGTAGACGCATTCATGGACCACTTCTTGCCTGCCGAGACAATGGCGGCCCGTGCCACTGAGTTTGAGGTCCTCAAGTAGGGCAGTATGAGTGTTTGGGAGTACCACATGGAGTTTGTGAGATTGTCCAAGTATGCTCCCCAGTTAGTGTCGACCATGGGTGATCATGTTCGGCGATTTGTTAAGGGTCTCAATCCTTTAGTGGTGAACGAGGCTGCTACAGCGGCCTTATACTCGGATATGAATTGTGGCAAGATTGTGGGATTCGCTCAGGCCATAGAGGCTAGGAAGTTGAAAATACGAGCAAGAAGGGAGAGTAACAGCAGGGCCTGATCAGTGGGTCACTCAGGGAGACCAGTTAAGAGAAGGGGACCATCAGGGTCATCCCAGTCATATGATCAGTCCTCAGCGAGCACACTACCATCTACGTACAGTTATCAGCAGAGTAGTCACTCGAGACCAAGTTCAGATAGTAGGAGACCCCATCAGTCCGGTCGTCCGAAAGGGAGATCACAGCAGCAGGGGAGGGCTCTATGCCACAAGTGTGGGAGATTCCATACGGAGACATGTTATCTGGATCTCCCGGTGTGTTATAGATGCGGGGTGAGAGGTCATATCCAGCGGGACTGCCATAAGCCCAGTCAGGACATGGGTAGGAGATTTGCTCAGTCATCTGGTTTTTCAGCTGCCACATCATCCGCGCGCCCTCCAGCTCCAGTAGGGCGTGGTGCAGTTAGGGGTGGAGCTCATTGTAGAGGTGGACCCAGCCGGTTTTATGCCTTGAGTGGTCGTCAGAGTGCAGAGGCTTCCCCAGATGTTGCTACAGGTATCTTGTCCGTTCAGGCCATTGATTGTTATGCTCTTATTGATCCGAGGTCCTCTTTGTCTTATGTCACCCCATTCATTGCTTCAAGTTTTGGGGTAGAACCCGAAAAACTTCATGAGTCGTTCTCTGTATTGACTCCGGTTGGTGATTCTATCACAGCCGCGCGAGTTTATAGGAATTATGTTGTCACGGTATGTGGTTGTGCTACCACGGTCGATCTTACTGAGCTTGGAATGGTGGATTTTGATGTGATTATGGAAATGGACTGGCTTTATTCGTGCTTTGCTAAACTTGAATGTCGAACGAGAGTCATGAGGCTTGAGTTCCCTAATGAGCTGGTTATTGAGTGGAAGGGAAATGGTGCGGTACCGAAGGGTAGGTTTGTTTCTTACCTTAAGGCTTCGAAGATGATTAAGAAGGGGTGTATTTTCCATTTGGTCCGGGTGACGGACACCACTTCAGAAGTATCTGTCCCCGAGTCCGTGCCAGTCGTGAATGAGTTTATTGAAGTGTTTCCGAACGAACTTCTAGGGATCCCGCCAGATAGGGAGATTGATTTTGGGATTGATGTATTGCTAGATACGCAGCCAATATCTATTTCACCACATAGAATGGCGCCAGTGGAGTTAAGGGAGTTAAAGGAGCAGCTGAAGGATTTATTAGAAAAGGGGTTCATACTGCCAAGTGTGTCGCCGCTGCTTCGGTTCTTTTTGCCAGAAAGAAGGATGGGTCGCTCCGGATGTGTATTGATTATCGGCAGCTTAACAAGGTCACCATCTAGAATAAATATCCTTTGCCTCGGATAGATGATTTGTTCGACCAATTGCAAGGTGCAAGGTTCTTCTCCAAAATTGACCTACGGTCTAGGTATCACCAATTGAAGATCAGAGAGCAGGATATTCCTAAGACCGCTTTCAGAGCTCGCTATGGTCACTTTGAATTCTTGGTCATGTCTTTTGGGCTAACCAACGCCCCGACAGCTTTCATGGATCTTATGAATCGGGTATTCAAGCCATTTCTAGACTCCTTTGTAATTATTTTCATTGACGACATCCTTGTTTATTCGCGGAGCCGGGAGGATCATGCCGATCACCTCAGAGCAGTTCTGCAGACTCTTCATCAGTACCAGTTGTATGCTAAATTTTCAAAATGTGAATTTTGGTTGGAGTCTGTTACCTTTCTAGGTCATGTTGTTTCCAGCGAAGGGATTCAGGTGGATCCCCGGAAGATTGTAGCAGTGAAAGATTTGCCTAGACCCATGACCCCGATGGAGATCCGTAGCTTCTTGGGTTTAGCGGGGTATTATCAGAGGTTTGTGAAGGGATTCTCTACCCTACCTCCCCGTTGACTAAGTTGACGCAGAAAGCAATTAGGTTCCAATGGTCTGACGCTTGTGAGAAAAGTTTTCAGGAATTGAAGTCGAGATTGACCTCGGCGTCGATATTGACCTTACCGGAGGGCATGAAAGGATTTGTGGCTTATTGCGATGCCTCCAGGGTCGGTTTACGGTGTGTGTTGATGCAACATGGGAAGGTTATAGCTTATGATTCAAGGCAACTCAAGAATCACGAGAAGAATTATCCGAAGCATGATTTGGAGCTTGCGGCAGTTGTATTTGCCTTGAAATTATGGTGGCATTATCTTTATGGGGTCCATGTGGATGTATTCATAGACCACAAGAGTCTCCAATATTTGTTCAAACAGAAGGAGCTGAATTTAAGGCAGCGACAGTGGTTAGAATTGATCAAGGATTATGATATGGACATTTTATACCATCCACGGAAAGCGAATGTGGTGGCCGACGCTCTCAGTCGGAAGTGCATGGGTAGTTTGGCTCATTTGGGAGCGGTTCAGAGGCCTTTGGCTTGGGAGGTTTATCAATTAGCCAGTCTAGTGGTTTGTATTTTGGCCTCAGACGAGGGGAAGGTTATGGTGCATAATGGAGCAGAATCGTCACTTGTAGCGGCAGTTAAGGAAAAGCAGTTCATTGATCCAGCATTGGCACAAATGAAAGAGGCAGTTTTGAATAACAAGACTTCGGCATTTTCACTCGGGGGCGGGGATGGTGTATTACAATGTCAAGGTAGGCTATGTGTTCTAGATGTGGATAATCTTTGGGAGAGGGTAATGGCGGAGGCTCATAATTCCAGGTATTCTGTGCACCCAGGTTCTACGAAAATGTATCATGATCTCAAGGAAATTTATTGGTGGAACGGTATGAAGAGGGGTGTGGCGGACTTTGTGACTAGATGTCCGAACTGTCAGCAAGTGAAGGCCGAATATCAAAGACCTAGTGGATTGACTCAAAGCATAGAAATTCCAATGTGGAAATGGGAGATGATCAATATGAATTTTGTAGTAGGGCTGCCGCGCACTCCGCGCAGGTTCGACTCAATTTGGGTGATCGTTGACCGACTCACAAAATCAGCGCACTTCTTGCCAGATAATCTTCCGACACAGCAGAACAGTATGCCCAGTTGTATATCAAAGAAATAGTCAGGTTGCATGACACTTCAGTCTCAATCATTTCAGATCGAGAGGCTCAGTTCACGGCCAATTTTTGGAAGAAATTTCAGCAGGGCTTGGGCACACAGGTAAATCTCAGCACAGCTTTCCATCCTCAAACTGACGGGCAAGCAGAGCGGACTATTCAAACACTTGAGGACATGTTGTGAGCTTGTAATCTTGATTTCAAAGGTAGTTGGGATGACCATTTGCCACTCATAGAATTTGCTTACAATAACAGCTTCCATGCTAGTATCCAGATGGCACCATTCGAGGCATTGTATGGTAGGAGATGCAGGTCTCCCATTGGGTGGTTCGAGGTTGGAGAAGCAGAATTGATAGGTCCGGACCTCGTGCATCAGGCCATGGAGAAATTCGAAATTATTAAGGAGAGGTTGAAAACTTCTCAAAGACGCCAAAAGTCTTATTCGGACATTCGTCGTAGAGATTTGGAGTTCAAAGAAGATGATTGGGTATTTTTGAAAATTTCCCCCATGAAGGGAATCATGCGATTTGGCAAGAAAGGGAAATTAAGTCCGAGGTATGTCGGACCATACATAATCATTCAGAGGATCGGTCAAGTGGCATACAAGCTCGAACTGCCACCCGAGATGTCGTTGATATACCCGGTCTTCCATGTGTCTATGTTGAAGAAGGTAGTAGGAGATCCGTCCGTTATTGTGCCAATTGAAGCTATTGAGGTTAATGAAGCACTATCTTATGAAGAAACTCCAGTTGCCATTCTTGATAGGCAAGTCCGGAAAATGAGAACTAAGGAAATTGCCTCTATAAAAGTGTTATGGCGGAACGAGCAGGTTGAGGAAGCCACTTGGGAAACTGAGGAAAAAATGAGAAAGAAGTACCCACATTTGTTTGAATAGATATGTAATAGCTTTCATGCATTTGGTTCCTGTAAACTCTTAGTTTTTGATTTGATCTATGTTAAACTATTCCATTTTGACTATGTATGTTGCCTATGCGGCCATGGTTGGTGTTGAACAAGTTATGTTATGTCTATGGAACATGTATATACTGTTAGGATATGTATCTGGGGCCCTCTGACAGGTGGATAGTCCTAGTTACAAAGGAAACTCTGGCGAAATTTTCGGAAATTTAAGGAGTTAGCCAAATTTGGGGCTGATGATATATTTCATAATGTAAAAACAAAAAAAAAAGTGAACCTTGATCCTCATAAGGAGAAGTTACATAAGGATGACTAATGAGTGAACCTTGATCCTCATTCGAGGACGAATGATCCTAAGGGGGGGAGAATGTAAGGCCCCGGAAAAATTTTCCAAGTAATTTGAGATTTCGTCGTACCACGGTAGGCTAATTATTTCATATTGTGTGCAAATGAGGATTCATGATATAATGGGTATCAATTGGATATGTTAATAAGCATATAATTCATAATAGAGGTGGATTGGGGTCTAAGGAGAGGCCTAAGTCTAAGCCAAGTTAGAAAAGTTTCATATTAGACGGAATCTGCAAATGAGTGCGCACAAGACCCCAATTTGAACGATTATATCTCCAGTTATATAGGGAGTTGCGTGATTTATAACATGTCAAATTAAAGCTATTTTAGTCTAGTTTCCAACGCAACAAACCGTTCGTCATTTGGAGGTGTATACAGAAACGTATGACCATTTTTGTGTCCCT
This sequence comes from Nicotiana tabacum, assembly GCF_000715075.1. Lineage (NCBI taxonomy): Eukaryota > Viridiplantae > Streptophyta > Magnoliopsida > Solanales > Solanaceae > Nicotiana > Nicotiana tabacum. Next base: position 144,730,011 of record NC_134080.1, read on the forward strand.
TCCGTCGCCAGCGCCCTGGGTAGCGCTGGGCGCTAGCCGTGGCGCCCAGAATTTTGATCTACTGGAATCAGCGCCCCAGGCAGCGCCCGCTACCTGTGGCGCCCGAAACAGCCTATAATACGCAATTTCAGGGTTCATTTTCTCTCATTTCTTTTGGACGAGTTTGAGGGTTTTCCTCCATTCTCTCAAGACCTCCAACTCCTCTCATCTTCAAGGTATGTTTTTGGAGTATTTTGAGTTGATAACTACTCCTAAACACTTATATTAACATGGATTGATCTTGAAAATCCATAGATTTCCATTAAAATCCTTGAATATATCAAGAACACCACAAGTGGGGATTCTCAAGATTCTTGCTACTAGAGGTACGTCTATCACCTCTAACTACTCTATGGTGATTAATTATGTATGATATATACATTAGAACTCATGGGATGTGGATTGGAAGTCATAGGTGCCTAACATAGGTTGTGTTGGTATTGTAGAGATTGTGAGGTGGCTTATTGGGGTATGATTCTTGGGGTAATAGTATTACGTATACATGCATGTACAAATTAGGTTTGTGGGAAGGTTGATAAATATAAATAAGTAAAGATTGGGTTGGGGAAAGAAGAAAATCTTGTAAAAGGAATTTAAAATCAAGATGCTCAACTAGTATTTGATAAAATGCTCAAATGAGCTGAGACCATGAATACCTTCCTAATTTGTGTTAATTTTGTTATGTTTCAAGTAGATTGGGATGGCTAGAATTTTCGAAACGTCGTAGTAACTTAAGGAAAGCTAAAACGAGGTATGTATGGATAACTTTGACCTTTGTAAAGTCACTTTGTTTGGTGTACGAATATCTGGTATGTGATATCTACATGGAATTATTGTGATTGGTATGATTTGATTGTTCGTGGTTAAGTCTCCTGATATAATGGTGTACGTAATTGGCAATAAACCAAATGTGTGATTGTGAATATGTTATGTGGTAAGAATTGAGGAACAAATGAAGGAAGGGAATCGTAATTGATGAAATTGAAATAACAGTAGCAATATGATCTGTGACCCATTGTGGGCAGTTATCGTTGTGATTTGAATTGTATAGGTTGTTGAATATGATGGTTGTGGAAATTCTTTGAGAAATTGTTGTTGTTGTTCTTTGTGAATTGTTGTTGTTGTTGTGTTATTTGTGAATTGTGATTGTACGGTGGGATCGGGTTAGGCGCCGTAACATGAAGTAATAAGGTGTGGGTTGTGGTGATAAGGGTGGCCGAGGTAATAAGGGTGGTCGAGGTAATAAGGATGGAAAGTGATCGAAATCACTACTGAAATGAAAATATGAGAAAGTTGTGAAATCATTGATGTGAAAATGTTGAAGGGGAAAAGGAGAGATTGTAACTTGTGTGGCTTGATTGCTTTCCTTCATGTGTATTTGATTGTTGATTCCATTACTACTTGTTACTCGTGTATGGTTGAGTTTACTCAGGGCAAATTTGTTCATACATACCAGTACAATTCAAATGTACTGACATCCCTTTTGCTGGGGGCGCTACATTCATGTTATGATTGTAGGTGGATCCTTAGCAGGTACTCCAGTCCACCGACCGTAGCTCCCCTTCACTTTCCGCCAGAAGCATTGGTGAGCCCTTTTCCTCCCGGGGCCTTGCGTGGCTCATGCCGCTTTTTATTTCGGAGTCTTGTTTTGGTTTTTGGTGTGAGGTATAGCCGGAGCCTTGTTACCGGCAAGTATTGCATCATCCTTTGGTATCCTTAGAGTCTCTATAGACAGTAAATGTGGGTTGCGAATATATGAAAATATGTATTTTGTATATTGGGCGATGTAAGTTGTAAACCTCATTAAGTGACTATGTATGTTTTATAAAAAAGGTGTTTTAATTATAAAATGACTATTTCCTTTGATTAATGGACAATAAAAATGCGGGGTAACATGTGGAATAGGAAAGGCACCCAGGTCCGCTTGGCTGGGGCTACCCGGTAGAGTGCCGGTCGCGCCCCTCGGTTTTTGGGGCGTGACAATGGCACAAAAGCAGTCACTCCCGCTGAGGTAGAAATTCACTCCCTAAGGATCAAACATAAAGATGAGCTCGACGACGCAGAGTGGGTGAAAAATCATTATGAGCAGCTAGCCGTCATAGACGAAAATAAGATGAATGACGTTTGGCATGGTCAACTTTATCAGAACAGAATGTCTAGAGCCTTCAACAAAGGAGTCAAGCAGAGACAGTTCACACCGGGGCAGCTGGTGTTAAAGAAAATTTTTCCGCATCAAAATGAAGCCAAGGAGAAATTCTCACCCAACTGGCAGGGTCCGTACATGGTTCACCGAGTTCTAACAGGAGGAGCCCTCATACTTGCAGAAATGGACGGAGAAGTCTGGCCGAAGCTGATCAATTCAGATTCAGTCAAGCGTTACTATGTGTAATCTTTATGCTTCCCTCATATGATGTAAATTGAACTAAGCCTAACCTGATTCCCATTTAAGAGGGGATACGTAGGCAGCCCTATGGGTTCGGTCATAATTGAATAAAATTTTCATTTCCCCCTGCGATTGGAAATTGGGGCAGAATTTTGAGGAGGACCCTCAAAATTCCCAAGTCGATTTCAGCCAATTATTGCTAGTAGAAGTCAGAAGCAGCAACCCAGTAAACTGGGGCAGAATTTTGAGAAGGACCCTCAAAATTCCGTAACAAGGAAGGTTTCAATGTCTTGGACCACGTCGCGGTCGTTAGTTCATCTAAAGAGAACTATCCTTAATTATGTATTTATTGTTACATTTTCTTCACTAAATCATGGATGTTTATTTCTGAAATCGCTCTATTTAGCAACGCTACCCCCAACGATACGTACAGCGTCACCAGATCAAAGCTGAGCAGGTCAAGCAGAGCCAACGGGGATACGAACTAACCTCCCCCCTTTTACAAAACTCACGATTTTTCTTTGGATGCAGGCACCTGAGTTGCAAAATCATCAAATGTACTATACACTCACTAGACTTACATTGCTCCGAAATACAACTCTCAGAACCGTTACACTTACTCACAGCTGCTATCCGCATGCAGTGTCCCCAGCGGACACAGTATCCCCAGTAGTCGCAATATCATAATCCACTATCAGCTAAGAAAATTCTATTATCATTTTTCCCTTTTACTTCTCGCATAAGGCTACCATTCTGCCTTCCGAGACTAAGCTCTATCTCCTTCTACAATCTTGCATTGCATAAGGCTACTATTCTGCCTTTCGAGGCTAAGCTCCGTCTCCATCTGCATTCTTGCATTGCATAAGGCTACCTTTCTATCTTCCGAGATTAAGCTCTGTCTCCATCTGCATTTTTGCATTGCTTAAGGTTACCTCTCTGCCTTCCGAGACTAAGCTTTTCCTCCATCTGCATTCTTGCATTGCATAAGGCTACCTCTCTGCCTTCCGAGACTAAGTTTTACCTCCATCTGCATTCTTGCATGCATAAGGCTACCATTCTTCCTTCCGAGACTAAGCTCTGTCTCCATCTACATTTTTCTGCATTGCATAAGGCTACTATTCTACCTTCGGAGGTTAAACTCTACCTCCATCTGCATTTTTATTACATTGAATAAGGCTACTATTCTGCTTTCCAAGGTTAATCTCTACCTCCATCTGCATTTTTGTGCATTGCATAAGGCTACTATTTTGCCTTCCGAGGTTAAACTCTACTTATATCTGCATTTTTCTGCATTGCATAAGGCTACTATTCTGCCTTTCGAGGTTAAGCTCTACTTCCACTTGCATGGCTGAAAGATCACCACCTCATTTACACTTGCATGGCTGAAAGATCGTCGTTTTATTGACACTGGCATGGCTGAGAGATCGCCGCTTTATTTCCACTTGCATGGCTGAAAGAATGCCACTTTATTTCCACTTGCATGGCTGAAAGAGTGCCACATTATTTCCACTTTCATGGCTTATTTACATTTGCACGGCTGAAAAATCGCCAAGTTATCTAAAAGCGTTATTGTTCGGAGGCACCATTCTCATATTCCAAGAACGCCATGCCATGGCATGAAGACCCCTTTTATTTTTTGCATATCATTATTCAAAGGCATCATAGTTCGGAGACATCATTCTCATAGCCCGAGAGCATCATTTCATGGCCTGCGAATCCTTTATTATGCGCTTCAGGGCCTAGTACGTCATGGTTTAAGGACGTCATCCTAACCATCCAAAGACAGCATTCATGGTCCGACGGGAACTTGCATCATGTATAATTTTTACGCACAATATATGCTTGTATTTATTATTTGCAGGTATACCGGATAGCAACGACCATCTTAACAGGAGCGATCCCGCTCCGGTTCCTGCATCCCTATCAGATTTCAACCATTCAACCCAACCTGAAAATTGTGTCCGTTCTTGAGAAATCTCCATCAGCATATTCCGCCGACGGATCCCGAACTACATACGGGACGGACAAGTCTGGCCGAAGCCGATCAATTCAGATACAGCCAAGCGTTACTATGTGTAATCTTTATGCTTCCCTCATATGATGTAAATTGAACTAATCCTAACCTGATTCCCGTTTAAGAGGTGATACGTAGGCAGCCATATGAGTTCGGTCACAATTCAATAACATTTTCATTTCCCCCCTACGATTGGAAACTGGGGCAGAATTTTGAGGAGGACCCTCAAAATTCCAAAGTCGATTTCAGCCAATTATTGCTAGCAGTAGTTAGAAGCAGCAACCCAGTAAACTAGGGCAGAATTTTGAGAAGGACCCTCAAAATTCCGTAACAAGGAAGGTTGCAATGTCTTGGACCACGTTGCGATCGTTAGTTCATCTAAAGAAAACTATCCTTAATTATGTATTTATTGTTACATTTTCTTCACTAAATCATGCATGTTTATTTCTAAAATCGCTCTGTTTAGCAACGCTACCACCCAACGATATGTACAGCGTCACTAGATCAAAACTGAGCAGGTCAAGCAGAGCCAGTGGGGATGCAAACTAACCTCCCCCGTTTTACAAAACTCACAATTTTTCTTTGGATTGCAGGCACCTGAGTTGCAAAATCATCAAATGTACTATACACTCACAAGGCTGACATTGCTCAGAAATACAACTCTTAGAACCGTTACACTTAATCATAGCTGCTATTCGCTCGCAGTGTCCCTAGTGGACATAGTATCCCAGTAGTCGCAATATCGCAATCCACTATGAGCTAAGAAAATTCTATTATCATTTTTCCCTTTTACTTCTCGCATAAGGCTACCATTCTGGCTTCCGATACTAAGCTCTTTCTCCTTCTGCATTCTTGCATTGCATAAGGCTACCATTCTGCCTTCCGAGGCTAAGCTACGTCTCCACCTGCATTCTTGCATTGCATAAGGCTACCTTTCTACCTTCCGAGACTAAGCTCTGTCTCCATCTGCATTCTTGCATTGCATAAGGCTACCTTTCTGCCTTCCGAGACTAAGCTTTACCTCCATCTGCATTCTTGCATTGCATAAGGCTACCATTCTACCTTCAGAGACTAAGCTCTGTCTCCATCTGCATTTTTATGCATTGCATAAGGCTACTATTCTACCTTTGGAGGTTAAACTCTACCTCCACTTGTATTTTTTTGCATTGAATAAGGCTACTATTCTTCCTTCCAAGGTTAAGCTCTACCTTCATCTGCATTTTTATGCATTGCTTAGGGCTATTATTCTGCCTTCTGAGGTTAAATTCTACCTCTATCTGCATTTTTCTGCATTGCATAAGGCTACTATTTTGCCTTCCGAGGTTAAACTCTACCTCCATCTGCATTTTTCTGCATTGCATAAGGCTACTATTCTGCCTTTCGAGGTTAAGCTCTACCTCCACTTGCATGGCTGAAAGATCGCCACCTCATTTAAACTTGCATGGCTGAAAGATCATCGTTTTATTGACACTGGCATGGCTGAAATATCGCCGCTTTATTTCCACTTGAATGGCTGAAAGGTTGCCACTTTATTTCCACTTGCATGGCTGAAAGATCGCCATTTTATTTCCACTTTCATGGCTGAAAGACCGCCGCTTTATTTACATTTGCACGGTTTAAAGATTGCCACCTTATTTACATTAGCACGATTGAAAGATCGCCACCTCTTTCATTTGCATAAGCTGAAAGATCACCAAACACTACATCTCATGGGCTGAAAGATTGCCAAATTATCCAAAAGCGTCATTGTTCGGAGACACCATTTTCATAGCCCGAGAACGCCATGGCATGGCATGAGGACCCCTATTATCTTTTGCATATCATTATTCAAAGGCTTCATAGTTCGGAGATATCATTCTCATAGCCCGAGAGCATCATTTCATGGCCTGCGAATCCTTTATGATGCTTTTCATGGCCCAGGACATCATGGTTTAAGGACGTCATTCTAACCGTCCAAGGACAACATTCATGGTCCGACGGGAACTTGAATCGTGTTTGATTTTTACGCACAATATATGCTTGTATTGCTTATTTGCAGGTATACCAGAGAGCAACGGCCATCTCAACAAGAGCAATCCCGCTCCAGTTCCTGCAGTTCTATCAGATTTCAACCATCCAACCCAAGCTAAAAATTGTGTTCGTTCTTGAGAAATCTCCATCAGCATATTCCGCCGGCGGATCCCGAAATACATACCGGACGGAGAGGTCTGGCCGAAGCCGATCAATTCAGATGCAGTCAAGCGTTACTATGTGTAATATTTATGCTTCCCTCATATGATGTAAATTGAACTAAGCCTAACCTGGTTCCCGTTTAAGAGGGGATACGTAGGCAGCTCTATGGGTTCAGTCACAATTCAATAAAATTTTCATTTCCCCTTGCGATTGGAAACTGGGGCAGAATTTTGAGGAGGACCCTCAAAATTCCAAAGTCGATTTCAGCTAATTATTGCTAGTAGCAGATAGAAGCAGCAACCCAGTAAACTGGGGCAGAATTTTGAGAAGGACCCTCAAAATTCCGTAACAAGGAAGGTTGCAATGTCTTGGACCACGGCGCAGTCGTCAGTTCATTCAAAGAAAACTATCCTTAATTATGTATTTATTGTTACATTTTCTTCACTAAATCATGCATGTTTATTTCTGAAATCACTTTGTTTAGCAATGCTACCCCCAACAATACGTACAACATCACTAAATCAAAGCTGAGCAGGTCAAGCAGAGCCAGCGGGGATACGAACTAACCTCCCCCCCTTTTACAAAACTCACGATTTTTCTTTGGATGCAGGCACTTGAGTTGCAAAATCATCAAATGTACTATACACTCATGAGATTCACATTGCTCAGACATACAACTCTTAGAACCGTTACACTTACTCACAGCTGCTATTCGTACGCAGTGTCGCCAGCGGACATAGTATCCCCAGTAGTCGCAAAATCGCAATCCACTATCATCTAAGAAAATTCTATTATCATTTTTCCCTTTTACTTCTCGCATAAGGCTATTCTGCCTTCAGATACTAAGCTTTGTCTCCTTGCATTGTATAAGGCTACCACTCTGCCTTCCGAGGCTAAGCTCCATCTCTATCTGCATTCTTGCATTGCATAAGGCTACCTTTCTACCTTCCGAGACTAAGCTTTGTCTCCATCTGCATTCTTGCATTGCATAAGGCTACCTTTGTACTTTCTGAGACTAAGCTTTACCCCTATCTGCATTCTTTCATTGCATAAGGCTACCATTCTGCCTTCCGAGACTAAGCTCTGTGTCCATCTGCATTTTTATGCTTTGCATAAGGCTTTTATTTTGCCTTCCAAGGTTAAGCTCTACCTTCATCTACATTTTTCTGCATTGTATAAGGCTAATATTCTGCCTTCTGAGGTTAAACTCTACCTCCATCTGCATTTTTCTGCATTGCATAATGCTATTATTTTGCCTACCGAGGTTATACTCTACCTCCATCTGCATTTTTCTGCATTGCATAAGGCTACTATTCTGCCTTTCGAGGTTAAGCTCTACCTCCACTTGCATGGCTGAAAGATCGCCACCTCATTTACACTTGAATGGCTGAAAGATCATCGTTTTATTGACACTGGCATGACTGAAAGATAGCCGCTTTATACCCACTTGCATGGCTGAAAGATTGCCACTTTATTTCCACTTGCATGGCTGAAAGATCGCCATTTTATTTCCACTTTCATGGCTGAAAGACCGCCGCTTTATTTACATTTGCACGGCTGAAAGATCGCCACCTTATTTACATTAGCACGGCTGAAAAGATCGCCACCTCTTTCATTTGCATAGGCTGAAAGATCACCAAACACTACATCTCATGGGCTGAAAGATCGCCAAATTATCCAAAAGCGTCATTGTTCGGAGGCACCATTTTCATAGCCCGAGAACGCCATGCCATGGAATGAGGACCCCTTTTATCTTTTGCATATCATTATTCAAAGGCTTCATAGTTCGGAGACATCATTCTCATAGCCCGAGAGCATCATTTCATGGCCTGCGAATCCTTTACTATGGGCTTCATGGCCCAGGACGTCATGGTCTAAGGACGTCATCCTAACCGTCCAAGGACAGTATTCATGGTCCGATGGGAACTTGCATCATGTTTAATTTTTACGCACAATATATGCTTGTATTGCTTATTTGCAGGTATACCAGAGAGCAACGTACATCTAAACATGAGTGATCCCGCTCCAGTTCCTACAACCCTATCAGATTTCAACCATCTAACCCAACCTGAAAATTGCGTCCGTTCTTGAGAAATCTCCATCAGCATATTCCGCCGACGGATCCCGAACTACATACGGGACAGACAAGTCTGGCAGAAGCCGATCAATTCAGATACAGCCAAGCATTACTATGTGTAATATTTATACTTCCGTCATATGATGTAAATTGAACTAATCCTAACCTAATTCCCGTTTAAGAGGGGATACGTAGGCAGCCCTATAGGTTTGGTCACAATTCAATAACATTTTCATTTCCCCCTGCGATGGGAAACTGGGGCAAAATTTTGAGGAGGACCCTCAAAATTCCAAAGTCGATTTCAGCCAATTATTGCTAGCAACAGTTAGAAGCAGCAACCCAGTAAACTGGGGAAGAATTTTGAGAAGGACCCTCAAAATTCCGTAACAAGGAAGGTTGCAATGTCTTGGACCACGTCGCGGTCGTCAGTTCATCTAAAAAAAACTATCCTTAATTATGTATTTATTGTTACATTTTCTTCACTAAATCATGCATGTTTATTTCTAAAATTGCTCTTTTTAGCAAAGCTACCCCCAACAATACGTACAGTGTCACCAGATCAAAGCTGAGCAGGTCAAGCAGAGCCAGCGGGGATACGAACTAACCTCCCCCCTTTTACAAAACTCACAATTTTTCTTTGGATGCAGGCACTTGAGTTGCAAAATTATCAATTGTACTATACACTCACGAGACTCACATTGCTCAGAAATATAACTCTCAAAACCGTTACACTTACTCACAACTGTTATCCGCACGCAGTGTCCCTAGCGGACACAGTATCCCCTGTAGTCGCAATATCTCAATCCACTATCATCTAAGATAATTCTATTATCATTTTTCCCTTTTACTTCTCGCATAAGGCTATTCTGCCTTCAGAGACTAAGCTTTGTCTCCTTTTGCATTCTAGCATTGTATAAGGCTACCATTCTGCCTTCCGAGGCTAAGCTCCGTCTCTATCTGCATTCTTGCATTGCATAAGGCTACCTTTCTACCTTCCGAGACTAAGCTTTGTCTCCATCTGCATTCTTGCATTGCATAAGGCTACCTTTCTACCTTCTGAGACTAAGCTTTACCCCTATCTTTATTCTTGCATTGCATAAGGCTACCATTCTGCCTTCCAAGACTAAGCTCTGTGTCCATCTGCATTTTTATGCATTGCATAAGGCTTTTATTCTGCCTTCCAAGGTTAAGCTCTACCTTCATCTACATTTTTCTGCATTGCATAAGGCTAATATTCTGCCTTCTGAGGTTAAACTCTACCTCCATCTGCATTTTTCTGCATTGCATAAGGCTACTATTTTGCCTACCGAGGTTATACTCTACCTTCATCTGCATTTTTCTGCATTGCATAAGGCTACTATTCTGCCTTTCGAGGTTAAGCTCTACCTCCACTTGCATGGCTGAAAGATCGCCATCTCATTTACACTTGAATAGCTGAAAGATCATCGTTTTATTGACACTGGCATGGATGAAAGATAGCCGCTTTATACCTACATGCATGGCTGAAAGATTGCCACTTTATTTCCACTTGCATGGCTGAAAGATCGCCATTTTATTTCCAATTTCATGGCTGAAAGACCGCCGCTTTATTTACATTTGCACGGCTGAAAGATCGCCACCTTATTTACATTAGCACGGCTGAAAAGATCGCCACCTCTTTCATTTGCATAGGCTGAAACCTCACCAAACACTACATCTCATGGGCTGAAAGATCGCCAAATTATCCAAAAGCGTCATTGTTCGGAGGCACCATTTTCATAGCCCGAGAACGCCATGCCATGGCATGAGGACCCCTTTTATCTTTTGCATATCATTATTCAAAGGCTTCATAGTTCGGAGACTTCATTCTCATAGCCCGAGAGCATCATTTTATGGCCTGCGAATCCTTTATTATGGGCTTCATGGCCCAGGACGTCATGGTCTAAGGACGTCATCCTAACCGTCCAAGGACAATATTCATGGTCCGATGGGAACTTGCATCATGTTTAATTTTTACGCACAATATATGCTTGTATTGCTTATTTGCAGGTATACTAGAGAGCAACGTACATCTCAACATGAGTGATCCCGCTCCAGTTCCTACAACCCTATCAGATTTCAACTATCCAACCCAACCTGAAAATTGCGTCCGTTCTTGAGAAATCTCCATCAGCATATTCCGCCGACGGATCCCGAACTACATACGGGACAGACAAGTCTGGCAGAAGCCGATCAATTCAGATACAGCCAAGCATTACTATGTGTAATATTTATGCTTCCGTCATATGATGTAAATTGAACTAAGCCTAACCTAATTCCCGTTTAAGAGGGGATACGTAGGCAGCCCTATAGGTTTGGTCACAATTCAATAACATTTTCATTTTCCCCTGCGATTGGAAACTGGGGCAGAATTTTGAGGAGGACCCTCAAAATTCCAAAGTCAATTTCAGCCAATTATTGCTAGCAACAGTTAGAAGCAACAACCTAGTAAACTGGGGAAGAATTTTGAGAAGGACCCTCAAAATTCCGTAACAAGGAAGGTTGCAATGTCTTGGACCACGTCGCGGTCGTCAGTTTATCTAAAGAAAACTATCCTTAATTATTTATTTATTATTACATTTTCTTCACTAAATCGTGCATGTTTATTTCTGAAATCGCTCTATTTAGAAACGCTACCCCCAACGATATGTACAACGTCACCAGATCAAAGCTGAGCAGGTCAAGCAGAGCCACCGGGGATACGGACTAACCTCCCCCCTTTTACAAAACTCACGATTTTTCTTTGGATGAAGGCACTTGAGTTGCAAAATCATCAAATGTAAATTACACTCACAAGACTCACATTGCTCAGAAATACAACTCTTAGAACCGTTACACTTACTCAAAGCTGCTATCCGCACGCAGTATCCCTAGTAGTCGCAATATCTCAATCCACTATCAGCTAAGAAAATTCTATTATCATTTTGCCCGTTTACTTCTCGCATAAGGCTACCATTCTGCCTTCCAAGACTAAGCTTTGTCTCCTTCTGCATTCTTGCATTGCATAAGGCTACCATTCTGCCTTCTGAGGCTAAGCTCCGTCTCCATCTATATTCTTGCATTGCATAAGGCTACCTTTATGCCTTCCGAGACTAAGCTTTACCTCCATCTGCATTCTTGCATTGCATAAGACTACCATTCTGCCTTCAGAGACTAAGATTTGTCTCCATCTGCATTTTTCTGCATTGCATAAGGCTACTATTCTACCTTCGGAGGTTAAACTCTACCTCCATCTGCATTTTTTTTTGCATTGAATTAGGATACTATTCTGCCTTCCTAGGTTAAGTTGTACCTCCATCTGCATTTTTCTGTATTGCATAAGGCTACTATTCTTCCTTTTGAGGTTAAACTCTACCTCTATCTGAATTTTTCTGCATTGCATAAGGTTACTATTTTGCCTTCCGAGGTTAAACTCTACCTCCATCTGCATTTTTCTGCATTGCATAAGGCTACTATTCTACCTTTCGAGGTTAAGCTCTACCTCCACTTGCATGGCTGAAAGATTGCCACCTCATTTACACTTGCATGGCTGAAAGATCGCCGTTTTATTGACACTGGCATGGCTGAAAAATCGCCGCTTTATTTCCACTTGCATGGCTGAAAGATTGCCACTTTATTTCCACTTGCATGGCTGAAAGATCGCCACTTTATTTCCACTTTCATGGCTGAAAGACCGCCGCTTTATTTATATTTGCACGGCTGAAAGTTCGCCACCTTATTTACATTAGCACGGCTGAAAGATCGCCACCTCTTTCATTTGCATAGGCTGAAAGATCACCAAACACTACATCTCATGGGCTGAAAGATCGCCATTGTTCGGAGGCATCATTTTCATAGCCCGAGAACGCCATGACATGGCATGAGGACCCCATTTATCTTTTGCATATCATTATTCAAAGGCATCATAGTTCGGAGACATCATTCTCATAGCCCGAGAGTATCATTTCGTGGCCTGCAAATCCTTTACTATGCACTTCATGGCCCAGGACGTCACAGTCTAAGGACGTCATCCTAACCGTCCAACGACAGCATTCATGGTCCGACAGGAACTTGCATCATGTTTAATTTTTACGCACAATATATGCTTGTATTTCTTATTTGCAGCTATACCGGAGAGCAACGACCATCTCAGCAGGAGCGATCCCGTTCCTGTTCCTATAGCCCTATCACATTTCAACCATCCAACCCAACCTGAAAATTTCGTCCGTTCTTGAGAAATCTCCATCAGCATATTCCGCCGACGGATCCCAAACTACATAAGGGACGGAGAAGTCTGGCAAAAGCCGATCAATTCAGATGCAGTAAAGCGTTACTATGTGTAATCTGTATGCTTCCCTCATATGATGTAAATTGAACTAAGCCTAACCTGATTCCCATTTAAGAGGGGATATGTAGGCAGCCCTATGGGTTCGGTCATAATTCAATAAAATTTTCATTTCCCCCTGCTATTGGAAACTGGGAAAGAATTTTGAGGAGGACCCTCAAAATTCCAAAGTCGATTTCAGCCAATTATTGCTAGCAACAGTCAGAAGCAGCAACCCAGTAAACTGGGGCAGAATTTTGAGAAGGACCCTCAAAAATCCGTAACACGGAAGGTTGCAATGTCTTGGACCACGTCGCGGTCGTCAGTTCATCTAAAGAAAACTATCCTTAATTATGTATTTATTGTTACATTTTCTTCACTAAATCATGCATCTTTATTTCTGAAATTGCTCTTTTTAGCAAAGCTACCCCCAACAATACGTACAGTGTCACCAGATAAAAGCTGAGCAGGTCAAGCAGAGCCAGCGGGGATACGAACTAACCCCCTCCCCCCCCCCTTTTACAAAAATCACGATTTTTCTTTGGATGCAGGCACTTGAGTTGCAAAATCATCAAATGTACTATACACTCACGAGACTCACATTGCTCAGAAATACAACTCTCAGAACCGTTACACTTACTCACAACTGCTATCCGCACGCAGTGTCCCCAGCGGACACAGTATCCCCTGTAGTCGCAATATCTCAATCCACTATCAGCTAAGAAAATTCTATTTTCATTTTTCCCTTTTACTTCTCGCATAAGGCTACCATTCTGCCTTCCGAGACTAAGCTTTGTCTCCTTCTGCATTCTTGCATTGCATAAGGCTACCATTCTGCCTTCTGAGGCTAAGCTCCGTCTCCATCTATATTCTTGCATAGTATGAGGCTACCTTTCTGCCTTCCGAGACTAAGCTTTACCTCCATATGCATTCTTGCATTGCATAAGGCTACCATTCTGCCTTCTGAGACTAAGCTTTGTCTCCATCTGCATTTTTCTGCATTGCATAAGGCTACTATTCTGCCTTCGGAGGTTAAACTCTACCTCCATCTGCATTTTTTTTTTGCATTGAATAAGGATACTATTCTGCCTTCCAAGGTTAAGCTGTACCTCCATCTGCATTTTTCTGTATTGCATAAGGCTACTATTCTTCCTTTTGAGGTAAAACTCTACCTCTATCTGAATTTTTCTTCATTGCATAAGGTTACTATTTTGCCTTCCGAGGTTAAACTCTACCTCCATCTGCATTTATCTTCATTGCATAAGGCTACTATTCTACCTTTCGAGGTTAAGCTCTACCTCCACTTGCATGGCTGAAAGATTGCCACCTCATTTACATTTGCATGGCTGAAAGATTGCCGTTTTATTGACACTGGCATGGCTGAAAAATCGCCGCTTTATTTCCACTTGCATGGCTGAAAGATTGCCACTTTATTTCCACTTGCATGGCTGAAAGATAGCCACTTTATTTCCACTTTCATGGCTGAAAGACCGCCGCTTTATTTACATTTGCACGGCTGAAAGATCGCCACCTTATTTACATTAGCACGGCTGAAAGATCGCCACCTCCTGCATTTGCATAGGCTGAAAGATCACCAAACACTACATCTCATGGGCTGAAAGATCGCCAAATTCTCCAAAAGCGTCATTGTTCGGAGGCACCATTTTCATAGCCCGAGAACGCCATGCCATGGTGTGAGGACCCTTTTTATCTTGTGCATATCATTATTCAAAGGCATCATAGTTCGGAGACATCATTCTCACAGACCGAGAGCATCATTTCGTGGCCTACAAATCCTTTATTATGCGCTTCATGGCCTAGGACGTCATGGTCTAAGGACGTCATCCTAACCGTCCAACAACAGCATTCATGGTCCGACGGGAACTTGCATCATGTTTAATTTTTACGCGCAATATATGCTTGTATTTCTTATTTGCAGATATACCGCAGAGCAACGACCATCTCAGCAGGAGCGATCCCGCTCCTGTTCCTATAGCCCTATCACATTTCAACCATCCAACCCAACCTGAAAATTTCGTCCGTTCTTGAGAAATCCTCATCAGCATATTCCGCCGACGGATCCCAAACTACATACGGGACGGAGAAGTCTGGCCAAAGCCGATCAATTCAGATGCAGTAAAGCGTTACTATGTGTAATCTTAATGCTTCCCTCATATGATTTAAATTGAACTAAGCCTAACCTGATTCCCGTTTAAGAGGGGATATGTAGGCAGCCCTATGGGTTCGGTCATAATTCAATAAAATTTTCATTTCCCCCTGCTATTGGAAACTGGGACAGAATTTTGAGGAGGACCCTCAAAATTCCAAAGTCGATTTCAGCCAATTATTGCTAGCAACAGTCAGAAGCAGCAACCCAGTAAACTGGGGTAGAATTTTGAGAAGGACCCTCAAAAATCCGTAACACGGAAGGTTGCAATGTCTTGGACCACGTCGCGGTCGTCAGTTCATCTAAAGAAAACTATCCTTAATTATGTATTTATTGTTACATTTTCTTCACTAAATCATGCATGTTTATTTCTGAAATTGCTCTTTTTAGCAAAGCTACCCCCAACAATACGTATAGTGTCACCAGATCAAAGCTGAGCAGGTCAAGCAGAGCCAGCGGGGATACGAACTAATCTCCCCCCTTTTACAAAACTCACAATTTTTCTTTGGATGCAGGCACTTGAGTTGCAAAATCATCAAATGTACTATACACTCACGAGACTCACACTGCTCAGAAATACAACTCTTAGAACCGTTACACTTACTCACAACTGCTATCTGCACGCAGTGTCCCCAGCGGACACAGTATCCCCTGTAGTCGCAATATCTCAATCCACTATCAGCTAAGAAAATTCTATTATCATTTTACCCTTTTACTTATCACGTAAATCTACCATTCTGCCTTCTGAGACTAATCTCTGTCTCCTTCTGCATTCTTGCATTGCATACGGCTACCATTCTACCTTCCGAGGCTAAGCTCCGTCTCCATCTACATTCTTGCATTGCATAAGGCTACCTTTTCTGCCTTCCGAGACTAAGCTTTACCTCCATCTGCATTCTTGCATTGCATAAGGCTACCATTCTGCCTTCCGAGACTAAGCTTTGTCTCCATCTGCATTTTTCTGCATTGCATAAGGCTACTATTCTGCCTTCGGATGTTGAACTCTACCTCCATCTGCATTTTTTTTGCATTGAATAAGGATACTATTCTTCCTTCCAAGGTTAAGCTCTACCTCCATCTGCATTTTTCTGTATTGCATAAGGCTACTATTCTTCCTTCTGAGGTTAAACTCTACCTCCATCTGCATTTTTCTGCATTGCATAAGGCTACTATTTTTCCTTCTGAGGTTAAACTCTACCTCCATCTGCATTTTTTCTGCATTGCATAAGGCTACTATTCTATCTTTCGAGGTTAAGCTCTACCTCCACTTGCATGGCTGAAAGATTGCCACCTCATTTACACTTGCATGGCTGAAAGATCGTCGTTTTATTGACACTGGCATGGCTGAAAGATAGACGCTTTATTTCCATTTGCATGGCTGAAAGATTGCCTCTTTATTTTCACTTGCATGGCTGAAATATAGCCACTTTATTTCCACTTTCAAGGCTGAAAGACCGCCGCTTTATTTACATTTGCACGGCTGAAAATTCGCCACCTTATTTACATTAGCACGGCTGAAAGATCGCCACCTCCTGCATTTGCATAGGCTTAAAGATCACCAAACACTACATTTCATGGGATGAAAGATCGCCAAATTATGCAAAAGCGTCATTGTTCGGAGGCACCATTTTCATAGCCCGAGAACGCCATGCCATGGTTTGAGGACCCCTTTTATCTTTTGCATATCATTATTCAAAGGCATCATAGTTCGGAGACATCATTCTCATAGCCCGAGAGCATTATTTCGTGACCTGCAAATCCTTTATTATGTGCTTTATGGCCAAGGACGTCATGGTCTAAGGACGTCATCCTAACCGTCCAACGACAGCATTCGTGGTACGACGGAAACTTGCATCATGTTTAATTTTTACGCACAATATATGCTTGTATTGCTTATTTGCAGCTATACCGGCGAGCAACGGCCATCTCAGTAGGAGCGATCCCGCTCCAGTTCCTGCAGACCTATCAGATTTCAACCATCCAACCCAACCTGAAAATTTCGTCTGTTCTTGAGAAATCTCCATCAGCATATTCCGCCGACGGATCCCAAACTACATACGGGACGGAGAAGTCTGGCCAAAGCCGATCAATTCAGATGCAGTCAAGCGTTACTATGTGTAATCTTTATGTTTCCCTCATATGATGTAAATTGAACTACGCCTAACCTGATTCCCGTTTAAGAGTGGATACGTAGGCAGCCCTATGGGTTCGGTCATAATTCAATAAAATTTTCATTTCCCCCTGTGATTGGAAACTGGGGCAGAATTTTGAGGAGGACCCTCAAAATTCCAAAGTCGATTTTAGCCAATTATTGCTAGCAGCAGTCAGAAGTAGCAACCTAGTAAACTGGGGGAGAATTTTGAGAAGGACCCTCAAAAATCCGTAACAAGGAAGGTTGCAATGTCTTGAACCACGTCACGGTCGTCAGTTCATCTAAAGAAAATTATCCTTAATTAAGTATTTATTGTTACATTTTCTTCACTAAGTCAAGCATGTTTATTTCAGAAATTGCTCTTTTTAGCAACGCTACCCCCAACGATACGTACAGCGTCACCAGATCAAAGCTGAGCAGGTCAAGCAGAGCCAGCGGGGTTACGAACTAACCTCCCCCTTTTTATAAAACTCACGATTTTTTTTTGGATGCAGGCACTTGAGTTGCAAAATCATCAAATGTACTATACACTCACGAGACTCACGTTGCTCAGAAATACAACTCTAAGAACCGTTACACTTACACACAACTGCTATCCGCACGCAGTGTCCCCAGCGGACACAGTACCCCATGTAGTCGCAATATCTCAATCCACTATCAGCTAAGAAAATTTTATTATCATTTTGCCCTTTTACTTCTCGCATAAAGCTACCATTATGTCTTCCGAGACTAAGCTCTGTCTCCTTCTGCATTCTTGCATTGCATAAGGCTACCATTCTACCTTCCGAGGCTAAGCTCCGTCTCCATCTACATTTTTAAATTATATAAGGCTACCTTTCTGCCTTCCGAGACTAAGCTTTACCTCCATCTGCATTCTTGCATTGCATAAGGCTACCATTCTGCCTTCCGAGACTAAGCTTTGTCTCTATCTGCATTTTTCTGCATTGCATAAGGCTGCTACTATTCTACCTTCGGATGTTAAACTCTACCTCCATCTGCATTTTTTTTTGCACTGAATAAGGATACAATTCTGCCTTCCAAGGTTAAGCTCTACCTCCATCTGCATTTTTCTGTATTGGATAAGGCTACTATTCTGCCTTCTGAGGTTAAACTCTACCTCCATCTGCATTTTTCAGCATTGCATAAGGCTACTATTTTTTCTTCTAAGGTTACCACCTCATTTACACTTGCATGGATGAAAGATCGTCGTTTTGTTGACTCTGGCATGGCTGAATGATCGCCGCTTTATTTCCACTTGCATGGCAGAAAGATTGCCACTTTATTTTCACTTGCATGGCTGAAAGATAGCCAATTTATTTCTACTTTCATGGCTGAAAGACCGCCGCTTTATTTACATTTGTATGCTAAAAGATCGCCACCTCTTGCATTTGCATAGACTGAAAGATCACCAAACACTACATCTCATGGGCTGAAAGATCGCCAAATTATCCAAAAGCGTCATTGTTCGGAGGCACCATTTTCATAGCCCAAGAACGCCATGCCATAGTATGAGGACCCCTTTTATCTTTTGCATATCATTATTCAAAGGCATCATAGTTCGGAGACATCATTCTCATAGCCCGAGAGTATCATTTCGTGGCCTGCAAATCCTTTATTATGCACTTCATGGCCCAGGACGTCACGGTCTAAGGACGTCATCCTAACCGTCCAACGACAGCATTCATGGTCCGACGGGAACTTGCATCATGTTTAATTTTTACGCACAATATATGCTTGTGTTGCTTATTTGCAGCTATATCGGAGAGCAACGACCATCTCAGCAGGAGCGATCCCATTCCAGTTCCTGCAGCCCTATCAGATTTAAACCATCCAACCCAACCTGAAAATTGTGTCCGTTCTTGAGAAATCTCCATCAGCTTATTCCGCCGACGGATCCCGAACTACATACGGGACGGAGAAGTCTGGCCGAAGCCGATCAATTCAGATGCAGTCAAGCGTTACTATGTGTAATCTTTATGCTTCCCTTATATGATGTAAATTTAACTAAGCATAACCTGATTCCCATTTAAGAGGGGATACGTAGGCAGCCCTATGGGTTCGGTCACAATTCAATAAAATTTTCATTTCCCCCTGCGATTGGAAACTTTGGCAGAATTTTGAGGAGGACCCTCAAAATTCCAAAGTCGATTTCAGCCAATTATTGCTAGTAGCAGTCAGAAGCAGCAACCTAGTAAACTGGGGCAGAATTTTGAGAAGGACCCTCAAAATTCCGTAACAAGGAAGGTTGCAATGTCTTGGACCACGTCGCGGTCGTCAGTTCATCTAATGAAAACTATCCTTAATTATGTATTTAATGTTACATTTTCTTCACTAAATCATGCATGTTTGTTTCTGAAATTGCTTTGTTTAGCAACGCTACCCCCAACGATACGTACAGCGTCACCAGATCAAAGCTACACAGGTCAAGCAGAGCTAGTAGGGATACGAACTAACCTCCCGCCTTTTACAAAACTCACGATTTTTCTTTGGATGCAGTCACTTGAGTTGCAAAATCATCAAATGTACTATAAACTCACGAGACTTACATTAATCAGAAATACAACTCTCAGAACCGTTACACTTACTCACAGCTTCTATCCGCACGCAGTGTCCCCAGTGGACACAATATTCCCAGTTTAAGAAAATTCTATTATCATTTTTCCCTTTTACTTCTCGCATAAGGCTATTCTGCCTTCAGAGACTAAGCTTTGTCTCCTTTTGCATTCTAGCATTGTATAAGGCTACCATTCTGCCTTCCGAGGCTAAGCTCCGTCTCTATCTGCATTCTTGCATTGCATAAGGCTACCTTTCTACCTTCCGAGACTAAGCTTTGTCTCCATCTGCATTCTTGCATTGCATAAGGCTACCTTTCTACCTTCTGAGACTAAGCTTTACCCCTATCTTTATTCTTGCATTGCATAAGGCTACCATTCTGCCTTCCAAGACTAAGCCTTGTGTCCATCTGCATTTTTATGCATTGCATAAGGCTTTTATTCTGCCTTCCAAGGTTAAGCTCTACCTTCATCTACATTTTTCTGCATTGCATAAGGCTAATATTCTATCTTCTGAGGTTAAACTCTACCTCCATCTGCATTTTTCTGCATTGCATAAGGCTACTATTTTGCCTACCGAGGTTATACTCTACCTTCATCTGCATTTTTCTGCATTGCATAAGGCTACTATTCTGCCTTTCGAGGTTAAGATCTACCTCCACTCGCATGGCTGAAAGATCGCCATCTCATTTACACTTGAATAGCTGAAAGATCATCGTTTTATTGACACTGGCATGGATGAAAGATAGCCGCTTTATACCTACATGCATGGCTGAAAGATTGCCACTTTATTTCCACTTGCATGGCTGAAAGATCGCCATTTTATTTCCACTTTCATGGCTGAAAGACCGTCGCTTTATTTACATTTGCACGGCTGAAAGATCGCCACCTTATTTACATTAGCACGGCTGAAAAGATCGCCACCTCTTTCATTTGCATAGGCTGAAACCTCACCAAACACTACATCTCATGGGCTGAAAGATCGCCAAATTATCCAAAAGCGTCATTGTTCGGAGGCACCATTTTCATAGCCCGAGAACGCCATGCCATGGCATGAGGACCCCTTTTATCTTTTGCATATCATTATTCAAAGGCTTCATAGTTCGGAGACTTCATTCTCATAGCCCGAGAGCATCATTTTATGGCCTGCGAATCCTTTATTATGGGCTTCATGGCCCAGGACGTCATGGTCTAAGGACGTCATCCTAACCGTCCAAGGACAATATTCATGGTCCGATGGGAACTTGCATCATGTTTAATTTTTACGCACAATATATGCTTGTATTGCTTATTTGCAGGTATACTAGAGAGCAACGTACATCTCAACATGAGTGATCCCGCTCCAGTTCCTACAACCCTATCAGATTTCAACCATCCAACCCAACCTGAAAATTGCGTCCGTTCTTGAGAAATCTCCATCAGCATATTCCGCCGACGGATCCCAAACTACATACGGGACAGACAAGTCTGGCAGAAGCCGATCAATTCAGATACAGCCAAGCGTTACTATGTGTAATATTTATGCTTCCGTCATATGATGTAAATTGAACTAAGCCTAACCTAATTCCCATTTAAGAGGGGATACGTAGGCAGCCCTATAGGTTTGGTCACAATTCAATAACATTTTCATTTTCCCCTGCGATTGGAAACTGGGGCAGAATTTTGAGGAGGACCCTCAAAATTCCAAAGTCGATTTCAGCCAATTATTGCTAGCAACAGTTAGAAGCAGCAACCTAGTAAACTGGGGAAGAATTTTGAGAAGGACCCTCAAAATTCCGTAACAAGGAAGGTTGCAATGTCTTGGACCACGTTGCGGTCGTCAGTTTATCTAAAGAAAACTATCCTTAATTATGTATTTATTATTACATTTTCTTCACTAAATCATGCATGTTTATTTCTGAAATCGCTCTATTTAGAAACGCTACCCCCAACGATATGTACAACGTCACCAGATCAAAGCTGAGCAGGTCAAGCAGAGCCACCGGGGATACGGACTAACCTCCCCCCTTTTACAAAACTCACGATTTTTCTTTGGATGAAGGCACTTGAGTTGCAAAATCATCAAATGTAAAATACACTCACGAGACTCACATTGCTCAGAAATACAACTCTTAGAACCGTTACACTTACTCAAAGCTGCTATCCGCACGCAGTATCCCTAGTAGTCGCAATATCTCAATCCACTATCAGCTAAGAAAATTCTATTATCATTTTGCCCGTTTACTTCTCGCATAAGGCTACCATTCTGCCTTCCAAAACTAAGCTTTGTCTCCTTCTGCATTCTTGCATTGCATAAGGCTACCATTCTGCCTTCTGAGGCTAAGCTCCGTCTCCATCTATATTCTTGCATTGCATAAGGCTACCTTTATGCCTTCCGAGACTAAGCTTTACCTCCATCTGCATTCTTGCATTGCATAAGGCTACCATTCTGCCTTCAGAGACTAAGCTTTGTCTCCATCTGCATTTTTCTGCATTGCATAAGGCTACTATTCTACCTTCGGAGGTTAAACTCTACCTCCATCTGCATTTTTTTTTGCATTGAATTAGGATACTATTCTGCCTTCCTAGGTTAAGTTGTACCTCCATCTGCATTTTTCTGTATTGCATAAGGCTACTATTCTTCCTTCTGAGGTTAAACTCTACCTCTATCTGAATTTTTCTGCATTGCATAAGGTTACTATTTTGCCTTCCGAGGTTAAACTCTACCTCCATCTGCATTTTTCTGCATTGCATAAGGCTACTATTCTACCTTTCGAGGTTAAGCTCTACCTCCACTTGCATGGCTGAAAGATTGCCACCTCATTTACACTTGCATGGCTGAAAGATCGCCGTTTTATTGACACTGGCATGGCTGAAAAATCGCCGCTTTATTTCCACTTGCATGGCTGAAAGATTGCCACTTTATTTCCACTTGCATGGCTGAAAGATCGCCACTTTATTTCCACTTTCATGGCTGAAAGACCGCCGCTTTATTTATATTTGCACGGCTGAAAGTTCGCCACCTTATTTACATTAGCACGGCTGAAAGATCGCCACCTCTTTCATTTGCATAGGCTGAAAGATCACCGAACACTACATCTCATGGGCTGAAAGATCGCCATTGTTCGGAGGCATCATTTTCATAGCCCGAGAACGCCGTGACATGGCATGAGGACCCCATTTATCTTTTGCATATCATTATTCAAAGGCATCATAGTTCGGAGACATCATTCTCATAGCCCGAGAGTATCATTTCGTGGCCTGCAAATCCTTTATTATGCACTTCGTGGCCCAGGACGTCACAGTCTAAGGACGTCATCCTAACCGTCCAACGACAGCATTCATGGTCCGACGGGAACTTGCATCATGTTTAATTTTTACGCACAATATATGCTTGTATTTCTTATTTGCAGCTATACCGGAGAGCAACGACCATCTCAGCAGGAGCGATCCCGTTCCTGTTCCTATAGCCCTATCACATTTCAACCATCCAACCCAACCTGAAAATTTCGTCCGTTCTTGAGAAATCTCCATCAGCATATTCCGCCGACGGATCCCAAACTACATAAGGGACGGAGAAGTCTGGCAAAAGCCGATCAATTCAGATGCAGTAAAGTGTTACTATGTGTAATCTTTATGCTTCCCTCATATGATGTAAATTGAACTAAGCCTAACCTGATTCCCGTTTAAGAGGGGATATGTAGGCAGCCCTATGGGTTCGGTCATAATTCAATAAAATTTTCATTTCCCCCTGCTATTGGAAACTGGGAAAGAATTTTGAGGAGGACCCTCAAAATTCCAAAGTCGATTTCAGCCAATTATTGCTAGCAGCAGTCAGAAGCAGCAACCCAGTAAACTGGGGCAGAATTTTGAGAAGGACCCTCAAAAATCCGTAACACGGAAGGTTGCAATGTCTTGGACCACGTCGCGGTCGTCAGTTCATCTAAAGAAAGCTATCCTTAATTATGTATTTATTGTTACATTTTCTTCACTAAATCATGCATGTTTGATTCTGAAATTGCTCTTTTTAGCAAAGCTACCCCCAACAATACGTACAGTGTCACCAGATCAAAGCTGAGCAGGTCAAGCAGAGCCAGCGGGGATACGAACTAACCTCCCCCCCTTTTACAAAACTCACGATTTTTCTTTGGATGCAGGCACTTGAGTTGCAAAATCATCAAATGTACTATACACTCACGAGACTCACATTGCTCAGAAATACAACTCTCAGAACCGTTACACTTACTCACAACTGCTATCCGCACGCAGTGTCCCCAGCGGACACAGTATCCCCTGTAGTCGTAATATCTCAATCCACTATCAGCTAAGAAAATTCTATTTTCATTTTTCCCTTTTACTTCTCGCATAAGGCTACCATTCTGCCTTCCGAGACTAAGCTTTGACTCCTTCTGCATTCTTGCATTGCATAAGGCTACCATTCTGCCTTCTGAGGCTAAGCTCCGTCTCCATCTATATTCTTGCATAGTATGAGGCTACCTTTCTGCCTTCCGAGACTAAGCTTTACCTCCATATGCATTCTTGCATTGCATAAGGCTATCATTCTGCCTTCTGAGACTAAGCTTTGTCTCCATCTGCATTTTTCTGCATTGCATAAGGCTACTATTCTGCCTTCGGAGGTTAAACTCTACCTCCATCTGCATTTTTTTTTGCATTGAATAAGGATACTATTCTGCCTTCCAAGGTTAAGCTGTACCTCCATCTGCATTTTCTGTATTGCATAAGGCTACTATTCTTCCTTTTGAGGTAAAACTCTACCTCTATCTGAATTTTTCTTCATTGCATAAGGTTACTATTTTGCCTTCCGAGGTTAAACTCTACCTCCATCTGCATTTATCTTCATTGCATAAGGCTACTATTCTACCTTTCGAGGTTAAGCTCTACCTCCACTTGCATGGCTGAAAGATTGCCACCTCATTTACACTTGCATGGCTGAAAGATCGCCGTTTTATTGACACTGGCATGGCTGAAAAATCGCCGCTTTATTTCCACTTGCATGGCTGAAAGATTGCCACTTTATTTCCACTTTCATGGCTGAAATATAGCCACTTTATTTCCACTTTCATGGCTGAAAGACCGCCGCTTTATTTACATTCGCACGGCTGAAAATTCGCCACCTTATTTACATTAGCACGGCTGAAAGATCGCCACCTCCTGCATTTGCATAGGCTTAAAGATCACCAAACACTACATTTCATGGGCTGAAAGATCGCCAAATTATGCAAAAGCGTCATTGTTCGGAGGCACCATTTTCATAGCCCGAGAACGCCATGCCATGGTATGAGGACCCCTTTTATCTTTTGCATATCATTATTCAAAGGCATCATAGTTCGGAGACATCATTCTCATAGCCCGAGAGCATTATTTCGTGACCTGCAAATCCTTTATTATGTGCTTTATGGCCAAGGACGTCATGGTCTAAGGACGTCATCCTAACCGTCCAACGACAGCATTCGTGGTACGACGGAAACTTGCATCATGTTTAATTTTTACGCACAATATATGCTTGTATTGCTTATTTGCAGCTATACCGGCGAGCAACGGCCATCTCAGTAGGAGCGATCCCGCTCCAGTTCCTGCAGACCTATCAGATTTCAACCATCCAACCCAACCTGAAAATTTCGTCTGTTCTTGAGAAATCTCCATCAGCATATTCCGCCGACGGATCCCAAACTACATACGGGACGGAGAAGTCTGGCCAAAGCCGATCAATTCAGATGCAGTCAAGCGTTACTATGTGTAATCTTTATGTTTCCCTCATATGATGTAAATTGAACTACGCCTAACCTGATTCCCGTTTAAGAGTGGATACGTAGGCAGCCCTATGGGTTCGGTCATAATTCAATAAAATTTTCATTTCCCCCTGTGATTGGAAACTGGGGCAGAATTTTGAGGAGGACCCTCAAAATTCCAAAGTCGATTTTAGCCAATTATTGCTAGCAGCAGTCAGAAGTAGCAACCTAGTAAACTGGGGGAGAATTTTGAGAAGGACCCTCAAAAATCCGTAACAAGGAAGGTTGCAATGTCTTGGACCACGTCGCGGTTGTCAGTTCATCTAAAGAAAATTATCCTTAATTATGTATTTATTGTTACATTTTCTTCACTAAGTCAAACATGTTTATTTCAGAAATTGCTCTTTTTAGCAACGCTACCCCCAACGATACGTACAGCGTCACCAGATCAAAGCTGAGTAGGTCAAGCAGAGCCAGCGGGGTTACGAACTAACCTCCCCCTTTTTATAAAACTCACGATTTTTTTTTGGATGCAGGCACTTGAGTTGCAAAATCATCAAATGTACTATACACTCACGAGACTCACACTGCTCAGAAATACAACTCTCAGAACCGTTACACTTACTCACAACTGCTATCCGCACGCAGTGTCCCCAGCGGACACAGTATCCCCTGTAGTCGCAATATCTCAATCCACTATCAGCTAAGAAAATTTTATTATCATTTTGCCCTTTTACTTCTCGCATAAAGCTACCATTATGCCTTCCGAGACTAAGCTCTGTCTCCTTCTGCATTCTTGCATTGCATAAGGCTACCATTTTACCTTCCGAGGCTAAGCCTCCATCTACATTTTTAAATTATATAAGGCTACCTTTCTGCCTTCCGAGACTAAGCTTTACCTCCATGTGCATTCTTGCATTGCATAAGGCTACCATTCTGCCTTCCGAGACTAAGCTTTGTCTCTATCTGCATTTTTCTGCATTGCATAAGGCTGCTACTATTCTACCTTCGGATGTTAAACTCTACCTCCATCTGCATTTTTTTTTCACTGAATAAGGATACAATTCTGCCTTCCAAGGTTAAGCTCTACCTCCATCTGCATTTTTCTGTATTGGATAAGGCTACTATTCTGCCTTCTGAGGTTAAACTCTACCTCCATCTGCATTTTTCAGCATTGCATAAGGCTACTATTTTTTCTTCTAAGGTTACCACCTCATTTACACTTGCATGGCTGAAAGATCGTCGTTTTATTGAGTATGGCATGGCTCAATGATCGCCGCTTTATTTCCACTTGCATGGCTGAAAGATTGCCACTTTATTTTCACTTGCATGGCTGAAAGATAGCCAATTTATTTCTACTTTCATGGCTGAAAGACCGCCGCTTTATTTACATTTGTAGGCTAAAAGATCGCCACCTCCTGCATTTGCATAGGCTGAAAGATCACCAAACACTACATCTCATGGGCTGAAAGATCGCCAAATTATCCAAAAGCGTCATTGTTCGGAGGCACCATTTTCATAGCCCAAGAACGCCATGCCATAGTATGAGGACCCCTTTTATCTTTTGCATATCATTATTCAAAGGCATCATAGTTCGGAGACATCATTCTCATAGCCCGAGAGTATCATTTCGTGGCCTGCAAATCCTTTATTATGCACTTCATGGCCCAGGATGTCACGGTCTAAGGACGTCATCCTAACCGTCCAACGACAGCATTCATGGTCCGACGGGAACTTGCATCATGTTTAATTTTTACGCACAATATATGCTTGTGTTGCTTATTTGCAGCTATATCGGAGAGCAACGGCCATCTCAGCAGGAGCGATCCCATTCCAGTTCCTGCAGCCCTATCAGATTTAAACCATCCAACCCAACCTGAAAATTGCGTCCGTTCTTGAGAAATCTCCATCAGCTTATTCCGCCGACGGATCCCGAACTACATACGGGACGGAGAAGTCTGGCCGAAGCCGATCAATTCAGATGCAGTCAAGCGTTACTATGTGTAATCTTTATGCTTCCCTTATATGATGTAAATTTAACTAAGCCTAACCTGATTCCCATTTAAGAGGGGATACGTAGGCAGCCCTATGGGTTCGGTCACAATTCAATAAAATTTTCATTTCCCCCTGCGATTGGAAACTTTGGCAGAATTTTGAGGAGGACCCTCAAAATTCCAAAGTCGATTTCAGCCAATTATTGCTAGTAGCAGTCAAAAGCAGCAACCCAGTAAACTGGGGCAGAATTTTGAGAAGGACCCTCAAAATTCCGTAACAAGGAAGGTTGCAATGTCTTGGACCACGTCGCGGTCGTCAGTTCATCTAATGAAAACTATCCTTAATTATGTATTTATTGTTACATTTTCTTCACTAAATCATGCATGTTTGTTTCTGAAATTGCTTTATTTAGCAACGCTACCCCCAACGATACGTACAGCGTCACCAGATCAAAGCTACACAGGTCAAGCAGAGCCAGTAGGGATACGAACTAACCTCCCGCCTTTTACAAAACTCACGATTTTTCTTTGGATGCAGTCACTTGAGTTGCAAAATCATCAAATGTACTATAAACTCACGAGACTTACATTAATCAGAAATACAACTCTCAGAACCGTTACACTTACTCACAGTTTCTATCCGCACGCAGTGTCCCCAGTGGACACAATATTCCCAGTAGTCGCAATATCTCAATCCACTATCAGCTAAGAAAATTCTATTATCTTTTGGCCCTTTTACTTCTCGCATAAGGCTACCATTCTGCCTTCTGAGACTAAGCTGTCTCCTTCTGCATTCTTGCATTGCATAAGGCTACCATTCTGCCTTCCGAGGCTAAGCTCTGTCTCCATCTGCATTCTTGCATTGCCTAAGGCTACCTTTCTACCTTCCGAGACTAAGCTCTATCTCTATCTACATTCTTGCATTGCATAAGACTCCCATTTTGCCTTCCGAGACTAAGCTCTGTCTCCATCTGCAGTTTTATGCATTGCATAAGGCTACTTTTCTGCCTTCGAAGGTTAAACTCTACCTCCATCTGCATTTTTTTTTGCATTGTATAAGGCTAATATTCTGCCTTCCAAGGTTAAGCTCTACCTCCATCTGCGTTTTTCTACATTGCATAAGGCTACTATTCTGCCTTCTGAGGTTAAATTCTACCTCCATCTGCATTTTTCTGCATTGCAAAAGGCTAGTATTTTGCCTTCCGAGGTTAAACTCTACCTCCATCTGCATTTTTCTGCATTGCATAAGGCTATTATTCTGCCTTTCGAGGTTAAGCTCTACCTCCACTTGCATGGCTGAAAGATCACCACCTCATTTACACTTGCATGGCTGAAAGATCACCGTTTTATTGACACTAGCATGGCTGAAAGATCGCCACTTTATTTCCACTTGCATGGCCGAAATATCGTCACTTTATTTCCACTTTCATGGCTGAAAGACCGCCGCTTTATTTACATTTGCACGGCTGAAAGATCGCCACCTTATTTAGATTAGCACGGCTGAAAGATCGCCACCTCCTGCATTTGCATAGGCTGAAAGATCACCAAACACTACATCTCATGGGCTGATATGTTACATCTCGCATTTTCGTACGTTAAAATTTAGTTTTTAGTTAACCGACATAGACTCGGGGATGAGAACATCTTGACGTTAACATACTTATGTTATTATAACAAGCGATAAATAAGTGCTATGAAGGACAAAGGGGTATACGGATTAAAGAAAACAAGTTTCGTTGAAAGCGGTCAGTTTGGACTAAAATATGGGTCGAGCGATAATACCCGATAATTATGAACTAGTACCATGCAAGGTACCATATGACTACGGTAGTATAATATACAATGTATATATGAAGTATTTTAAAAATAAATAAAATTTTAAGTAATTTGTGGTAATTTTTAAATTATGCGGGTAATTGATTAATTACTGGGTAACAGAACATTACCCGGTTAACTAATAAGTGGATAAAAAAATAAAAATAAAATAACACAAAACAACGTGGCAGAAGGCCACTATTTAGGAAAATGACTCATATTGATTATGAGTAGGTGGCTGCCATAGGTTAATTATTAACAAAGCAAGATTTAGAAAAGGTTTTTGTTCCATGTTCATTTTGGAAAGAATCATACTATCTTTTAAGTTCCAAATAGAAATCATATGTAAATGTCTCCATTTTTCATTTGAAAAAGTAGTACCGTAGTTCCTCAAAAAGAAAGTCATTTTGGTCTTTGGGTTCAAAGATAAAACGCTAAAGCTAGCTTCAATCAGAAAGTGATTCGTTCATCAATTCAATTTTTGCAAACATTTCAATTTCAAGGAGATATCAATTCTATTTTTGAATTTCGAGAGCTTCGAATACTTCGCAGAAGTAGATTCGTTCAAATAATTCCGGGAATAGGTATGTTAAGGCCCTTCCTTCTTTCTTTTGGCATGGTCCAGATTATACGAAAGAAACGAGCAAATACACGGTTTCTATAAATTATTCTATTCATAGAAATAGTAGGGGTGTCTATATTCTTGATTCCCCATGAGAATTATTATTTTCTTCTGTTCATGGGTCTCAGAATAATATGCATTCGGAAAAATTTATCCGGAAGGATTATTGAGATTATTACGTATTTTTCATGCATTTCATACATTTGCATTGACCCTTGACCAGATGGCGTTATAAACGCGTATATATGTAAATATATGTATATGGGATATGGGAAAAGGTTACGGCATTATATACGCACCACCACCTGATCAGTTGGTATATGATGATGATATTGCCCACAGTGGCTAAAATATGATTCAAACGACGTTATATACGCGTATATATGTATGTATTCAAACGGCGTTATATACGTGTGTGTATATATATATATATATGCGTATATATGTATGTATATATATGTATATGGGATATGGGAAAGGTTATGGCGTTATATACGCACCACCACCTGATCAGCTGGTATATGTTGATGATATTGCCCACAGTGGTCGAGATAATATGATGGGATGTCCTCAGTGGCTTAATGATATTATGTACACCATACCTATGCATGGCATGACATTTACACGCACGTGCATGACGTTATAAACGTTTCAGTATTTACAAAGTTATTCAAATTTAAAAATGTGTTTCAGGATTCCATGTTTCATCTATGTCTTTTACGTACTAATTTCCATGCCTTACATACTCAGTACATTTTTCATACTGACGCCCTATTTCATGGGTCCTACATTTCATGCCCGCAGGTGCAGGTAGGCAAGCTGACGGTCCCCCTTCTTATGATCCCTGATCTGCGAGAGTTGGCATGCTCCATTTGATATGGAGCTGCTTTCGATATTGGTACGATACATTTGTACATATATATGTATATGAGTATAACGTGGCTCAGTCTCGTCTTTGTATAGTTATCTTTCTGTTAGAGGTCTATTGACAATATGTCTAGTTGGGTTGTTTGTGGCCTTGTCGGCTTTCAATTTTTGATGTATAGTTGTCTATAGCAGCCTTGCCGGCTCGCCCACTGTATTTTGCCTGTATACATACATATGCCTTGATGGCAAGCTTCTTTCACGTATTTTAATTTTGTAATGCAGCAGATATTATTCAGGTTCATATTTTAGAAGCATGCTTAGGGGTGTTTGACAGGTAAGACTCAGGCGCCCATCGTGGCCCATCAGTTTGGGTCATGACAAAAGTGGTATCAGAGCAAATCTGTCCTAGGGTTGTCTACAGACCGTGTCTAGTAGAGTATTGTTTATGGGTGTGTCGTGCACCACACTTATAAATAGGAGGCTACAGGACATATAAGATGTTATCCTCTCTTTTTATCTCAAGATCGTGCAATACAAGAATTATTGTTCCTAACGATACGTTATATTTTCAGCAATGCCTTCAAAGAGTACGGCTACCCAGAAGGGAAAGTCCGTGGCTGGTGAGACTACTAGTCGAGCACCACGAGTTACTAGGGCTCGGGGAGAATCTCATGGTGAGGTTCCATCTCAGACTTCACATACCCCGCCTTTTCCAGAAGAGTTCCGAAGGGCACCAGCTCCAGCACCCGTCCATATACATTCAGCACTGCAGCAGGATACGTCGGGTCAGGAGATGAGAGATGATGTTCAGTTATTGACCCGATTAGTAGCCACATAGGCTTGGCGTCAGGAAGTATTTATTGGTCACGAAGATAGGTCCGTGAGCACGAGGGTTCATGACTTTATTAATTTAGACCCTCCAGTATTCATTGGAGTAGACCCGAATGAGGACCCTCAGGTATTTATTGATAGAGTACAGAGGACGTTACGGGTAATGAAGGCCACTGAAACTGAGTCAGTTGAGCTAGCTTCCTATAGACTCCGAGATGTTGCAGTTAATTGGTACGAGTCTTGGGAATTGTCCAGAGGTGAGAATGACCCTCCAGCGGTATGGCAGGAGTTTACAGAAGCTTTTCTTCGTCATTATCTTCCACCAGAGCTTAGGCGAGCCAAAGTTGATAGGTTCTTGACCCTTCGATAGGGAAACATGAGTGTTCGGGAGTACTGTCTTCAATTTGATTTGTTGTCTAGGTATGCTCCCACTATTGTATCTAAGATGGAGGATCGGATTCACCGATTCGTGATGGGATTAGAGCCTTACTTACTTAACGATTGTATATCGGTTTCACTTCATCCAGACATGGATATTTCTTGTATTCAGGCGTACGCTCAGGGTGTAGAGGAGCGTAAACAGAAACAGAGGGTCGATCGTGAGCATGATAGGGCCCAGAATAAAAGAGCAAGGTATTCGGGTCCTTTTGGTGAGTTTCGAGATGGTCAGAGGCAACAATATTTGAGATATCCATCCCAGCCCTCGGCTAGCGCGCCCCCTCAGTTTGGAGGAAAGAGATTTGATCGTTATACATATTCAGGGCCTAGTCAGAATTTTAGGGCCTCGGGTTCTCAGTATAGGGGTGAGTCAAATCAGATGAGGCCACCCTTGCCATGATGTACTCAATGTGGTAAGCAGCATACCGGGCAGTGCCGTATGGGATTAGATGTTTGTTATACTTGTGGTTATCTGGGCCACATTATGAGGGATTGTCTGATGAGAGGTGAAGCAAGCATAGCTCAGCCAGCGGGATCTGTGGCTGGATCGTCATCATCAGTACGCCCCCCTAGGCAAAGTCCCCAAGCACCAATGAGTCGTGGTAGAGGTAGAGGCAGAGCATCTAGCTCGAGCAGCCCTCATAACCGCATTTATGCATTGGCAGGACGATAGGACCAAGAGTCATCGCCTGATGTTGTTACAGGTATATTATCAGTCTCCTCCTACGATGTATATGCACTAATTGATCCAGGTTCCACCTTATCATACGTTACTCCACTGATTGCTAGTAAGTTTGAAATAAAACCTGAATTTGTTAAACCTTTTGAGGTGTCTACACCTGTTGGGGACTCAGTGATAGCTAAGCAGGTATATAGGGGTTGTATAATAATAGTTCATGGTCGACCTACCGTAGCAAACTTAATCGAGTTAGATATGGTAGAATTTGTTGTTATAATGGGTATGTATTGGTTGGCTTCTTGTCATGCCAATGTTGATTGTAGATCGAAGATAGTCCGATTTCAATTTCCAGGGGAGCCTATTTTGGAGTGGAAAGGTAACACGGCATCACCGAGAGGTAGATTTATTTCCTATCTCAAGGCAAGGAAGATGATCAGAAAGGGCTGTATTTATCACTTAGTTCGGGTTCAGGATATGGAAGTTGAGTCACCAACCATTCAGTCCATCCCTGTGGTAAATGAGTTTCCAGATACCTTCCCTGATGAACTTTTGGGTTTCCCGCCAGAGCGAGAAATTGAGTTTTCTATTGACCTACTACCAGATACTCACCCAATATCTATTCATCCCTATAAAATGGCCCCCGCAGAGCTCAAAGAGTTCAAAAAACAACTAAAGGACTTGCTTGAAAAGGGTTTTATCAGACCTAGTACGTCAGCGTGGGGAGCACCTGTGTTGTTTGTAAGGAAGAAAGATGGTTCCTTAAGAATGTGTATTGATTATAGGAAACTGAATAAGATGACGATCAAGAATAAGTACCCTCTCCCGAGGATTGAAGACTTATTTGATCAGTTGCAAGGTGCCAAGTGGTTTTCAAAGATAGACTTGAGGTCCGGGTACCATCAAGTAAGGGTTAAGGAGACAACATTCAAGACTAGATATGGGCATTTTGAGTTTCGGGTTATGTCGTTCGGTCTGACTAATGCCCCAGCAGTATTCATGAATTTGATGAACCGTGTGTTCAGGCCTTTCTTAGATCTATTTGTAATTGTATTTACTGACGATATATTGGTATATTCTTGTTCAGAGGATGAGCATGCTGGTCATCTGTGTACGGTGCTCAGAGTTCTACAAAAAAGGAAGTTGTATGCAAAATTTTCTAAGTGTGAATTCTGGTTGAACTCTGTAACTTTCCTTGAGCATATCATTTCGGGTGAAGGGATCCTGGTGGATACACAAAAGATTGAGGAAGTAAAGACTTAGCCTAGGCCCACAATACCAACAGAGGTTCGTAGTTTTCTTGGGTTGGCAGGATATTATAGGAGATTTGTGGAAGGATTTTATTCCCTTTCAGCACCTTTAACAAAGTTGACTCAGAAGGGAGCAAAGTTTCAATGGACTGATGCTTGTGAACGGAGTTTCCAAGCATTAAAGGACAGGTTTACTTCAGCATCGATTCTAACGCTTCCAGAAGGGACCGATGGTTATGTTATCTATTGCGATGCTTCAAGCGTTGGATTGGGTTGTGTGCTGATGCAGCATGGTAAGGTTGTGGCTTATGTTTCTAGACAACTAAGAAAGCACAAGAAGAACTACCCGACCCACGATTTAGAGTTAGCTGCGGTGATTCATGCACTAAAGATGTGGAGGCACTACTTGTATGGCATTCATGTTGATATCTATACAGATCATAAGAGCCTCCAGTACATCTTCAAGCAAAGGGAATTGAATCTTCATCAAAGGAGATGGTTGGATCTACTTAAAGACTATGATGTTAATATTATATACCATCAGGGGAAGGCAAACGTAGTTGTCGATGCTCTCAGCCATAGATCTATGGGTAGCTTGTCGTATTTGCATCCAGAAAAGAGGGGAATAGCCCATGAGGTTCATCAGCTAGCTAGTCTTGGAGTTCAGTTACTGGACTCAGGTGACATTGGAATTACTCTTCAGGATATGGCAACATCATCTTTAGTAACTGAAGTAAAGGAACGCCAGTACGAGGATCCTGTGCTAATTCATTATAGAGATACCACTCTTCAGAAAGAGAAGACACCGTTTGTAATTACCGAAGATAGGGTCCTCAAATATCAAGGGCGATTATGTGTGCCTAATGTTGCAGGGTTGCATCCGCAGGTTATGGGAGAAACTCACTATTCCCGTTATTCTATCCATCCAGGAATGACAAAGATTTATCATGCCATCAGGGAAATATATTGGTGGGACGGAATGAAAAAGGATATAGAAGAATTTGTTGCTCAGTGCCCTAACTGTCAGCAGGTTAAGATCGAGCATCAAAAACCCGGTGGGTTATTGCAGGTTATGGGGATTCCGACTTGGAAATGGGAAATAATCAATATGGAATTCATCATAGGCTTACCTCGTACCCAAGGTAAGTTCGATTAAATATGGGTGATCGTTGATAGGCTCACAAAGTCAGCCCACTTTCTGCCCATTAGAACTACGTATTCCTCATAACATTATACGAGGCTTATATTAAGGAGATAGTACGATTGCATGGTGTACTTGTATATATTATCTAGGATAGAGGAGCTCAATTTACAGCTAACTTTTGGAGGTCCTTCCAAAAGGGATTGGGGACTCAAGTAAGTATTAGTACAGCATTTCATCGACAGACAAACGGACAGGCTGAGCATACTATTCAAACACTGGAGGATATGTTGCTAGCTTGTGTAATAGACTTCAAAGGTAGCTGGGATGGTCATCTATCGCTTATTGAGTTCGCATATAATAATAGCTACCATTCCAACATTCAGATGGCTCCATACGAAGCTCTTTACGGACGAAAGTGTAGGTCGTCTATAGGGTGGTTCGACGTTGGAGAATCTGTATTACACGGGCCAGACCTGGTTTAGCAAGCCATAGAAAAAGTAAAGTTTATCCGGGATCGACTATTGACAGATCAGAGTCGTTAGAAGTCATATTCAGATGTGCGACGTCGAGATTTAGAGTTCGGGGTTGATGATGAGTTAGAATTGCCCTTGGAATTAGAGTCTGTCCATCCAATTTTTCACATATATATGTTACAAAAGTGCATTGGCAATCCTACCCGAGTAGTGCCCACGAATGATGTACAAATTACATAGGACTTGTCATACGAGGAAATTTCGGTTGCCATTCTAGACCGACAAATCCGCAAGCTGCGGAATAAGGAGGTAGCCTCCGTGAAAGTGCTTTGGAGGAACAACAATGTAGAAGAAATGACTTGGGAGGCCGAGAAAGACATGAAGTCTAGATATCCTACCTATTTCCTGTTCCATAGAAGGGTCTAACTGAGACGTCATAACCTCAAGGTGCGTGTATAAAGTTTTCTGTTAATAATTGTCGTTGTCCTGTGTATCGTTGAATTATTAAGCTTCTACAAGGAGAATTAGTAGTAGTGCTATGACCAAGCCGACCCTGCCAAAGTTATACAGATTACGGGGAGTTGAACATTCGAGGACGAATGTTTTTAAGGGGGGGAGGATGTTACATCTCGCATTTTCGTAAGTTAAAATTTCGTTTTTAGTTAACCGACGTAGACTCGGGGATGAGATCATCTTGACGTTGACGTACTTACGTTATTATAACAAGAGATAAATAAGTGTTATGAAGGATAAAGGGGTATACAGATTAAAGAAAACAAGTTTCGTTGAATGCGGTCAATTTGGAATAAAATACGGGTCGAGCGATAATACCCGATAATTATGAACTAGTACCATGCAAGGTACCATATGACTACGGTAGTATAATATATAATGTATAAATGAAGTATTTTAAAAATAAATTAAATTTTAAGTAATTTGTGGTAATTTTTAAATTATGCGGGTAATTGATTAATTACTGGGTAACAGAACATTACCCGGTTAACTAAAAAGTGGATAAAAAAATAATAATAAAATAACCCAAAACAACGTGGCATAAGGCCACTACTTAGGAAAATGACTCATATTGATTATGAGTAGGTGGCTGCCATAGGTTAATTATTAACAAAGCAAGATTTAGAAAAGGTTTTTGTTCCATGTTCATTTTGGAAAGAATAAGAATATCTTTTAAGTTCCAAATAGAAATCATATGTAAATATATCCATTTTTAATTTGAAAAAGGAGTAACGTAGTTCCTCAAAAAAAATTCATTTTGGTCTTTGGGTTCAAAGATAAAACGCTAAAGCTAGCTTCAATCAGAAAGTAATTCGTTCATCAATTCAATTTTAGCCAACATTTCAATTTCAAGGAGATATCAATTCTATTTTTGAATTTCGAGAGCTTCGAATACTTTGCAGAAGCAGATTCGTTCAAATAATTCCGGGAATAGGTATGTTAAGGACCTCCCTTCTTTCTTTTGGCATTGTCCAGATTATACGAAAGAAACGAGCAAATACACTGTTTCTATAAATTATTCTATTCATAGAAATAGTAGGGGTGTCTATATTCTTGATTCCCCATGAGAATTATTATTTTCTTCTATTCATGGGTCTCAGAAAAATACGCAGTTGGAAAAATTTATCCGGATGGAATATTGAGATTATTATGTATTTTTCATGCATTTCCTACGTGTGCATTGACACATGACCAGATGGCGTTATATACGCGTATATATGTAAATATATGTATATGGGATATGGGAAAAGGTTACGGCATTATATACGCACCACCACCTGATCAGTTGGTATATGATAATGATATTGCCCACAATGGCTAAAATATGATTCAAACGACGTTATATACGCATATATATGTATGTATTCAAACGGCGTTATATGTGTGTATATATATATATATATATATATATATATATATATATATATATATATATATATATATATATATATATATATGTATATGGGATATGGGAAAGGTTATATACGTTATATCAGTATTTACAAAGTTATTCAAATTTAAAAATGTGTTTCAGGATTCCATGTTTCATCTATGTCTTTTACGTACTAATTTCCATGCCTTACATACTCAGTACATTTTTCGTACTGACGCCCTATTTCACGGGGCCTGCATTTCATGCCCGCAGGTGCAGGTAGGCAAGCTGACGGTCCCCCTTCTTAGGATCCCTGATCAGCGAGAGTTGGCGTGCTCCATTTGATATGGAGCTGCTTTCGATATTGGTACGATACGTTTGTACATATATATGTATATGAGTATGATGTGGCTCAGTCCCGTCTTTGTATAGTTATGTTTCTGTTAGATGTCTGTAGACAGTATGTCTAGTTGGGTTGTATGTGGCCTTGTCGGCTTTTAGTTTTTGATGTATAGTTGTCTATAGCAGCCTTGCCGGCTCGCCCACTGTATTCTGCCTATATACGTACATATGCCTTGATGGCAAGCTTCTTTCACGTATGTTAATTTTGTAATGCAGCAGATATTATTCAGGTTCATATTTTAGACGCATGCTTAGGGGTGTTTGACAGGTAAGACTTAGGCGCCCATCGTGGCCCATCGGGTTGGGTCGTGACATGATAGATCGCCAAATTATCCAAAAGCGTCATTGTTCGGAGGCACCATTTTCATATCCCGAGAACGCCATGCCATGGCATGAGGACCCCTTTTATCTTTTGCATATCATTATTCAAAGGCATCATAGTTCGGAGACATCATTCTCATACCCCGAGAGCATCATTTTGTGGCCTGTGAATCCTTTATTATGCGCTTCATGGCCCAGGACGTCATGGTCTAAGGACGTCATCCTAACCGTCCAAAGACAGCATTCATGGTGCGATGGGAACTTGCATCATGTTTAATTTTTACGCACAATATATGCTTGTATTGCTTATTTGCATGTATACCGGAGAGTAACGGCCATCTCAACAGGAGCGATCCCGCTCCAGTTCCTGCAGCCCTATCAGTTTCAACCATCCAACCCAACCTGAAAATTGCGTCCGTTCTTGAGAAATCTCCATCAGCATATTCCGCCGACGGATCCCGAACTACATACGTGATGGAGAAGTCTGGCCGAAGCCAATCAATTCAGATGCAGTCAAGCGTTACTATGTGTAATCTTTATGCTTCCCTCATATGATGTAAATTGAACTAAGACTAACCTGATTCCCGTTTAAGAGGGGATACGTAGGAAGCCCTATGGGTTCGGTCACAATTCAATAAAATTTTCATTTTCCCCCTGCGATTGGAAACTGGGGCAGAATTTTGAGAAGAACCCTCAAAATTCCAAAGTCGATTTCAACCAATTATTGCTAGCAACAGTCAGAAGCAGCAACCCAGTAAAATGGGGTAGAATTTTGAGAAGGACCCTCAAAATTCCGTAACAAGGAAGGTTGCAATGTCTTGGACCACGTCGCGGTCGTCAGTTCATCTAAAGAAAACTATCCTTAATTATGTATTTATTGTTACATTTTCTTCACTAAATCATGCATGTTTATTTCTGAAATTGCTCTGTTTAGCAACGCTACCCCCAACGATACGTACAGTGTCACCAGATCAAAGCTGCGCAGGTCAAGCAGAGCCAGCGGGGATACAAACTAACCTCCTGCCTTTTACAAAACTAACGATTTTTCTTTGGATGCAGGCACTTGAGTTGCAGAATCATCAAATGTACTATAAACTCACGAGACTCACATTGCTCAGAAATACAACTCTCAGAACCGTTACACTTACTCACAGCTGCTATCCGCACGCAGTGTCCCCAGCGAACACAGTATCCCAGTAGTCGCAATATATCAATCCACTATCAGCTAAGAAAATTCTATTATCATTTTGCCCTTTTATTTCTCGCATAAGGCTACCATTCTGCCTTCCGAGACTAAGCTCTGTCTCCTTCTGCATTCTTGCATTGCATAAGGCTACGATTCTGCCTTCCGAGGCTAAGCTCTGTCTCCATCTACATTCTTGCATTGCATAGGGCTACCTTTCTACCTCCCGAGACTAAGCTCTGTCTCCATCTGCATTCTTGCATTGCATAAGGCTACCTTTCTACCTTCCGAGACTAAGCTCTGTCTCCATCTGCATTCTTGCATTGCATAAATCTACCTTTCTGACTTTCGAGACTAAGCTTTACCTCCATCTGCATTCTTGCATTGCATAAGGCTACCATTTTGCCTTCCGAGACTAAGCTCTGTCTCCATCTGCATTTTTATGCATTGCATAAGGCTACTATTCTGCCTTTGGAGGTTAAACTCTACCTCCATCTACATTTTTTTGCATTGAATAAGGCTATTATTCTGCCTTCCAAGGTTAAGCTCTACCTTCATCTACATTTTTCTACATTGTATAAGGCTACTATTCTGCCTTCTGAGGTTAAACTCTACCTCCATCTGCATTTTTTTGCATTGCAAAAGGCTACTATTTTGCCTTCCGAGGTTAAACACTACCTCCATCTGCATTTTTCTGCATTGCATAAGGCTACTATTCTGTCTTTCGAGGTTAAGCTCTACCTCCACCTGCATGGCTGAAAGATCGCCTCCTCATTTACTCTTGCATGGCTAAAATATCGTCGTGTTATTGACATTGGCATGGCTGAAAGATTGCCTCTTTATTTCCACTCGCATGGCTGAAAGATTGCCACTTTATTTCCAATTGAATGGCTGAAATGTTGCCACTTTATTTCCACTTTCATGGCTGAAAGACCGTCGCTTTATTTACATTTGCACGGCTGAAAGATCGCCACCTTATTTACATTAGCACGGCTGAAAGATCGCCACCTCCTGCATTTGCATAGGCTGAAAGATCACCAAACACTACATCTCATGGGCTGATAGATCGCCAAATTATCCAAAAGCGTCATTGTTCGGAGGCACCATTTTCATATCCCAATAATGCCATGCCATGGCATGAGGACCCCTTTTACCTTTTGCATATCATTATTCAAAAGCATCATAGTTCGGAGACATCATTCTCATAGCCCGAGAGCATCATTTCATGGCCTGCGAATCCTTTATTATGCGCTTCATGGCCTAGGACGTCATGGTCTAAGGACGTCATCCTAAGCGTCCAAAGACATCATTCATGGTTTGACGGGAACTTGCATCATGTTTAATTTTTATGCACAATATATGCTTGTATTGCTTATTTGTAGGTATACCGGAGAGAAACGACCATCTCAACAGAAACGATCCCGCTCCAGTTTCTGCGGCCCTATCAGATTTCAACCATCTAACCCAACCTGAAAATTGCGTCCATTCTTGAGAAATCTTCATCAGCATATTCCGCCGACGGATCCCGAGTTACATGCGGCCTGATTCCTATAGAACCAGGGATATGTAAGCAGCTCAGACAACTCTTTCATCCTTCCCGGGTAAAGAGGGGCAACTGTTGATACCCAATTTTTTCCTGTATATTTTTTATATGCAAAATACTTTCAAAATTGCATGTATATGCATATGTAAGTATGTCCCAAGGTTTTAATATTTTTCTCTTAATTTTAAGGATTTTTTTAAATCAATTTATTGCCTTATTTTAGCAAGAAAAATCCAATAATTATTCCCAAAATTATCATTTTAGTGATTCATTTATTGAATTCTCATATTTATACTAAAATATAGCTAACATAATTTTTTGCATATTTTTACAAATTTATTTGGCATTTTTAATACTAAATTGCATATAATTGCAATATTGGCCTCTTTAAAGATTTAATTGTATTTATATTTATAAAATTTACTTCAGTATTTTAATTTTTATAATTATGTATTATTAATCATTTTAGTGCTTTTAATTTATTTTTGGAAATCATTTAATATTTTTTTATAAAATAAACAAGGGAAAATGGCTATTTAAATGATAACCCATTTGTATTTCAATTTTGGCCAGATTTGAACCCCTAATTAAACCCAATCTCAAACCCAATTACCCATTCAAAATCCTTAATCTACCCGACCCACAACCCGTTTGAATAACCCGCCCGGATCCCCATTCGATCCAGGTCGTTGATCAAAATGATCAACAGCCACACCATTTAACCTTTTGATCAACGGCCACCATTTAACTTTTCCTAAATTAATCCCAACCTACCCCCCAAAACCTATTCATTTGCACCTGTAGCTACCTTTAAACTCCCTCCTCTCTCAGTTCTCTCTCAACTCCCCTCTCAAACCCTAGCCGCCTCCCTATGATTCCACCCTAAAATCACCGGAATCCATGGCTTCCAAGTTCATTAAGCCCTATACCGGCCTCTTATAACTCCTACATGCCCGAACTACCCCCTAACCCTAGTCATTTGCACCTGTATCCGCCTTCAAACTCCTTCCTCTCTCAGTTCTCTCTCAACTCCCCTCTCAAACCCTAGTTGCCTCCCTACGCTTCCACCCTAAAATCGCCCGAATCCATGTATTCCTAGGCCATTGAAGCCCTATACCGGCTCTTATAACTCCTACACACTTGGTCACTATAGTTTCAAGGCCTGACCATGAAGAAGCTTGGTCCAGACCTTGGATGTTTTCAGTGTTATGGCTATCTCCGGCCATTTTCGGCCTTGTTCCGGCCAGCTATGGTTATTCGAGCTTGATCTCGACCTCTCCTTCTTAGATCGATGATTTCCAAGCCTTTCTCACCCTCTGGGTTTCTTTTGAAACCCTAACCTTTGAGGTTTTTCTGATTCTTTTAGATCCGTTGTAGATTTGTTCTTACCCTAAGCTTTCAAACGTTATCTTAAAGTTTCTTTCAAAACTCTGCTTTCAAATCTTTTATCTTTTCCAATCTAGGGTTTTTTTGAGTTATTTAGAAGTTTCTCTGATCTTTAGCATGTTCTACTTTGTTTCTTATGTTCTTTTGTGTTTCTTATATTGTGTTTCCTATATTGATTCTTCTACCATATTTCTTATGTTTCTTCTCTATTGTGTTTCTTATGTTCTTCTACTGGAATGCGTATACTAAGAGTCTTAGTTCCTTTTTTGGGATTTATGAACTTATTTCATTAGTATTGCTACCTTATTTACTCGTCCTTTCATCTGTACGCTCGATTGATGGTAAAACCCTTAAATTTAGGGATTCATTCGAGTTTTGAGACCATTTGTTGTGTGATTTGCTTGTTCTTCATCTTTGAACTTGTTCGATTTCAAAACCCTAAACTTCTTTGGACCTAGTCGAGTTTCTAAAGTTGTTTCATCTACTGCTCAATTGAGCTTCGAAATCTTTGTTTCGACCTTTGTTTCTTTATATGATTCTGGTTCCCTCCTAAACTCTTCTAAGGTCTTTCTACTGGACCCTCTGCATGTTATTTGATACTCTCACTCTTGTTGAGTTACTATGTAACTACCATGCTCCTATAGTTCATTGATTTTGCAATTGCATGACACCTTTCTTTGTCCTAAATTCAGCCTCGCATGCCTAATAATTCTGTACTCTTTATATGTGTTGAACTTCCCTCTAAATGACTTTCAATTTTTTGATTGATTTCAGACTTCCTTTTGTGTAAGTCTGATTGATTTCTTTCCTTGTTTTGCTAATTTCCTTGTTACTTGGTTTGAATCGAAAACTTTCCTTAGCCTTTCTGACTTGGTTTATTCATGAACCAGTAATTTCAAATCTCTGACTCCTTGATTTACTTTTACTGATTGGTTCTTACCTTATCTGTGTAACCATGTATTTCAAAATTTATTCCCTTAATTGAACTCTTATGTATTTACCTTTAATTGCCTACTTTACACAAGATGCTTACTTGATCTCTTTCCTTAATAATTGTTTGCTCATTACCGTTTAAGTTTGAACTCCTTAATTAAAGGAAGACTTCTACTGATTGATCTTAATTGGTACGTGATTATTTTCTTACCTTATTTTCTGCTCGTTTTCATACTATAAATATCTGCTCTTTCATTGACACAAAGACATGGACACTCATAGTCTGTCTGAACATATACCCATACACGAACATATTTTCTCTTATTATTTGTATTGTGGCCTGTTTTCTTTCAAGTCATGCTGCCTGCTTTTATTCTATCTGCTTCTTTGAAACTGGTATGTCCTATTTAAGGTTTTTAGCACCACAACAATGTGTTTATTTTCTACCTTTGTATGCATGTCTGCCCACTGCTTCTGTATAGTTCAACACTTACTCTAGCATGCTGAAATTTCTTTCTACCTGTTCTATTATGAATCCCAAACCCCTACCACTATGTGTTCATGCTATGATTTGTTTGAGGCATAGCAATACTGTAAATTATTGTCCATAACTCAAACTTGATCCCCCTGGAATCCTAGCCTCTAATAGAGTATGTTTCTGGCAGGCTTATAGGTATGCCAGCATCCTCCATTGTTGGGCATGCCTAAAGCTTTCCCTTGCTTAAGCAATAGGCT
The DNA here is from genome assembly GCF_000715075.1 of Nicotiana tabacum. Classification (NCBI taxonomy): domain Eukaryota; kingdom Viridiplantae; phylum Streptophyta; class Magnoliopsida; order Solanales; family Solanaceae; genus Nicotiana; species Nicotiana tabacum. Next base: position 144,774,115 of record NC_134080.1, read on the forward strand.
ATTTACAATTTCTCTATTCCCCTGAACCCCTTTAGTGCACCTGTTTGTAGCTGTTTCTCTCTCCTTTATTCCCCAGAACTCTGCTCTTCACTTTCACTCTCTCTTATACTTTAAGTTCTGCCCTCCTCTTGTGAGCCTCGTCTTGGGACCCATTGAGTTCCCTCTGAACTTGGACATTTGAGGGCTGGTACTTCCATACTGCACTTGCCCCTATCCTAATAATGCAATTTGGGTGTAAGCATTTCCCAGAGTCCCATTGAGGCTCTTAGGGAACTTTGACACACTCAAATTGGAGAAAGGCTTTGGATCGATGGTCCTGAAGTTGGGTTTATCATGTAACTCAGAGAGGAAGTCAGAATCAGGCTTCCTCAGACTTCCTCTAGTTGTATTTTTTACTTTTTCTGATGTAGTTTCATTTATTATGGTTCGTAATAAATTGTAATAAACACTTGGGGTTGGCTAGTGAAAAAGGGTGGGTGACTATGCATGCAAAGGGTAGAAATCATGCCTATAGGACTGTAATTCTGCATATTCAACTACATATAGAAACCATGCCTATAGGGCTATTCTAATTCTGCATATTCAACCACATATAGATACTAAGTCTATAAGGCTTCTGCATATAGAAACTATGTCTATAGGTATTCTGAATTATGCATATAGAAATCATGTCTATAGGTCCATTCTGAATTCTGCATATTCAAATTCATATAGAAATTATGCCTATAAGATTAATCCATTCTGCATCTAGATACCATGTTTATAGGTTTAAAACAAGTCTTCTGCATTTAGATACCATGTCTGTAAGGCTTTTGCATTTTTACACACCATCTATAAGGTTTTAAAATCAGCAAGGTATAGAAAGCATGCCTATGATTTGATTTGCCTCACTCGGTGTTAAGACATTAAAACCAGTAATAATGAATACTATCAGTTGCATAATCTATAACCAACCCATCTAAATCCTATCTCTCTTTTAATAATCTGATTCTATCGCTTAGCAATTTAATAAGTATGCATGCAAACAGTTTGCTTCGAACCTTCTTTGTTTTGTCTTCTGAATCCATTAAATACCATACCTATAGGATCTTTGTCCAACACTTAGGCACTCCTTAGAGCAATAATTGAAAACCAAATCTGCTTCTGTTAATTATTACAACCAGCAGGCAAGCCTGATTCGGACTTCTTACATGAGTTATACAATAAACTAAAACTGCTTCAACAATCTCATCTCCCTCGTCTTTAAATAGTACGTGCAAGACATGCTATTTTATGTGTTTTGTTTTGAGGAGGTATACATGAGCCTCTGTTTTTATATGTTTCCCCAAACATGCATATGTGTTTTGTATGTCTCTTTAGAATTTTTACCTTTGAAACTCCAAATAAGCCCAGCATCCCTCCCTTTTAGGATTATTAGTCATAAGTGTCTTCGGGAATGATAGGAATGGGATGGGTAATAGCATGCAATAAGTAATCGAGACCAATCTGCGCTTTAATACTTTAACGGGGTGGAAAGGGTAGATATGGATATGATGACCACACGTGTAGCCCCTCATTGAGGAGTGATTACCAGACATTATGTGGGGTGATCCATATTTTTCATAAACCTAGGACCCCTTTTCCTTTATTCTTTAGCATTTTTACTCGTTATTTTTAAAAAAAAAAAAATCAGTTTTTCTAATTGTTCTTTCAAAAACTGGTTTACTTTCAAATCCATTCTATGTTGAAATCCCCTCTTATTTAAGCCTTATTTGCTTATATGTTAATTGCACCCAAATTCACAATAATTGTCTGGCCGGGAACCACACTAGTGGATTCTGAGGGGTGACTAACACCTTCTCCTTGGAATAATTTCAAACCCTTACCCTATCTATGGTTGTTCAAAATCAAACTCTTTTGGTGTCCTAATGCACCCTAATCATTAGGTGGCGACTCTTCAAATTCAAACTCAGTTCCCAAAAGGAATGAGTTGTCCTTCCAAATGTCATAAACGCTATTTCGCTCTAGAAAAAGGGGGCGCGACAACTACCATTAATCGACTGTTCTTAACAAGAACAGTCGACTAATGGAGATTTTAGGTTCAATTGACCAGATACGGGGCAAGAAAAGGGGGAAGAAAAAAATAGGGTTTTGAGTTTTAGATCTAAAATTAGGGCGATTCTGGGCTCGTTCGAAAGGAAATATGGGGATACTCAGGGAAATGAGGTGAATGTGATTATATGGTGTGAATTTTGTGGGGTTTGGAACAATTAGGGTTTTGGCCGTGATTTTCGATTTAAGATTCGAAGATCTAGGCTGGGATTCGAGGGAGGAGGGTTGGGAATTTGGAGTGAGGAGGTTATGGGGATTTCATGGTGTAAATGTGGGGATGTTTGGTGTGCCGGAGCAGCCGTGGACGATTTCCGATGGGTGGTTGACGGTGGAGCCGACGAGGGAATCCTTTTCCGATGGGTGGTTGACGGCTAGGGTTTCTTTTGATAGAGATGAAGACGAAGAATGAAGGGATTAGATGGGAGGGTCTGAGGTTCGGACAGTTATATCTGAATGCAAGATCAGTTCCCAGCCGTTAGATATAAGATGATCAACGGCAGGGATCCAAAAGGGGGAATACGGGGCCATTTTAGGAGAGTGGGAATTGGACCGGGTGCGTTTGGTTTTGGGCTTGGGTTGTGGGTCATTGGGAACGGATTTTGGGGCTTGGGTTTGGACAGATTTGGCCCAAGTTAAACTCTTTTCCCAATTTCTTTTCTTTTCTTTCTTCTTTTTTTTTTACTAAAAATCCTAAAAAAATAAAAAAAATCTTAAATTATCTAAATTGTAGAATTAAACCAACTATCTAATTATAAAAATTATAATCATCACTTAATTCTAAATTAAAAGAGAAAATTAATAAATTAAAAATTAAAAGACAAAAGATGTAAAATGAGCTATTTTGTGATTTTCAAATTTCTATAAAACAAATAATTACTGATTAATCCTGAAAATGTAAAAACAAATCCTAAATGAAATGCATAGTATTTTTGGTATTTTTCATGATTTAAATAAAACTTAAACATGCACAAAATGCAAACAATTAAATAAGATTCTACAAAAATTCCTAAAATGGTAAATAATTAACAAAAATCTATTTTCTTGGGATTTTATAGGAGTATTTCGTATAGGGCAAAAATCACATGCTCACAATCGGGGAGTCCAATTCCCAGTCATTAAGGCATTTTGGGAAGCCATCTAGAGATCTCGAGGCTGCAAGGTCGCGGTCGATCTCTCTCCCTCGACGTCCATTTACGCCTGACCTAACGACGATGCCGGGGACGGGGAGTTCCCAAGGCGAGCAGATAGGATTGATAGAGCTTGGTGTCACATCTAGCCATCCCATCTCCATACCTTTACAATTAATGCATTTTTTACTATGTTGGGATTCCCGTCCTATATAAAAGGGATCCTTGCCTTTTTGTAAAGTCTCCGGCTATTGCTCCAACTATTCTACACAAGATAAATACCAACTCTCTCTCTCTCTTTTCTCTCTAACATATTCCTTCGATATTATTGCTCTTATTTGTGGCCTTCATACTTGTTCTTCATTTACTTCTTTCCATTGGCCATAAAGAGCCTCCTTTAATTATATCCCAACTGTTATCCCTTTCCCAATTATCCCCAATAGCTCGAGCCCGAGCCCAGGCATCGACCTTGAGGCCCCTCATCGGTCAGTTCAAGGACCGAATAGCTAACCCCATGGTTTGATCATAATTTCATTTTAGCTCACATTTTATCTTTTATCTCCACATATCTAGAATCAACTACTTACCATTTAGTATAAAATAGATTACGTATTTTTAGAGTCCTATCAACAAATTTAATTGTTATTACCATTTTCACGGTAAAAAGTTTGGCACCGAACGTGGGGCTAAAAATAATAGTGATTATTTTCTTGCTGGTTTCATCCTATAACGCAAGTTATCTTTCACACTTTTTCTTGTCCAAGATCTTCGATTTCAGGTCAAAATGTCTGGCTTAGTCAACAAAGTTGAGAACGACAACCTTGAAAACTACGGAGAAAACGGTATGGATGTTCCAATTATTGGCGCGCCACCTTGGAACCCCGATAACTCACTTGGACCGATCCCAACGGACGTGGGTTCGCTAGACGCACATCAGGTCGACGAAACCTCACACACCGACATGAGCATACAACATGGCAGCCAATAGGAAGCCCAAAAAACCTAGCTCAGGAAGAACAGGAAGTTAGCCTTCATGTTATTTTTGAAATGTTGCAGGCACAACAGTTGGCTATCGCTCAGCTTCAAAGCCACCCGAAGACTCCCAGCACGTAGCACCGGAGGACAGCTCCCCCAGCCGAATAGGTACCTGAGAGATCGAGCAATAATGGATCGATAGCCGACCCTGCCATCATAAAAATGCTCGAAGACCTCACCAAATGGATCGAATCGGGCGAGAAAATAATAGCCGCCAATGATAAGAAGGTCGAGACCTACAACTCTAGATTCGACCAGATTCCGGGCGCACCCCCGGTCCTGAAAGGTGTGGATTCGAAGAAGTTCATACAAAGGTCATTCTTCGAAGAAGTGGCTCCGAAACCCATTCCAAATAAGTTCAGATTGCCGGAACTCCTAAAGTACAACGGGACCTCAGACCCCAATGAACATGTTACTACCTACACTTGCACGGTGAAGGGCAACAATATAAAGGATGATGAGATCAAGTCTGTATTGTTGAAAACGTTCGGGGAAACACTCTCGAAAGGGGCTATGATATGGTATCACAACATGTCTCCAGACTCCATAGATTCATTTGCCATGCTAGCAGACTCCTTTGTAAAGGCACATGTCGGCGCCATCAAAGTAGCAACGACGAAGTCATACGTTTTCAAAATTAAGCAAAGGGAGAACGAGATGCTACGAGAATTTGTGTCTCGCTTTCAAATGGAACGGATGGAGCTACCACCAGTCTCCAACGACTAGCCAGTGCAGGCTTTCACTCAAGGTCTGAATGAACGAAGCTCGATGGCCTCAAAACAGCTGAAACAGAATTTGATCGAGTACCCAGCTATGACCTGGTCGGACGTCCACAACTGGTACTAGTCGAAAATCAGGGCCGAGGATGACCAGTTAGGAGCCCTCTCAGGCTTAGTATACCCAATCAGGCTCTTGGCAAAGGAACCAAAACCAAACAAAGAAAGATATCAGCCATACATCGAAGATAGGAGGAATGCCCCGAGGTGTAACCCACATCGCAATAATCGGAGAATAGATCGAGGACAGGATCCTTGAGGGCTCGTCTACAGAGCCAGATTCGATAGGAATGCAGATCCAACGGGTGCTCCTCACTTGTTAGAATACAACTTCAACATCGATGCATCGGACATCATGTTCAACATCAGTAAAATAAGAGACACCAAGTGGCCCAAGCCTATACAATCAGATCCTTCACAAAGGAATCACAACTTAGTGTGCGAGTTTCACAACACGCACGGCCCCAAGACCGAGGATTTCCACCAACTATGAGAAGAGGTAGCTCGACTACTTAACAAAGGGCATCTCTGGGTATTCCTTAGCGGACGGGCCAAAAACCAGTTCCGGAAAAGAGAAACGACCAAGAAGAACGAGACAAACGAGCCACAACATGTCATCCACATGATCATTGTCACACCTCCTTTTTCCGTGCCCGCGGGGGCGTAGGGAGTTTTTTCAATTAAAGGACAGTCGAAACGGGATTTATTTATTCATTTCAGAGTCACCACTTGGGAGATTTAGGGTGTCCCGAGTCACCAATTTTAATCCCGAATCGAGGAAAAGAATGACTCTGTATTACAGTCCGCGAACCAGAAATACGGATAAGGAATTCTGTTAACCCGGGAGAAGGTATTAGGCATTCCCGAATTCCGTGGTTCTAGCACGGTTGCTCAATTATAATATTTGGCTCACTTATCTGATTTTTAAACAATTAAGAACTTATGTGCAAATTGTATCTTTTTACCGCTTTTATTATTGTTATTATTATTTTTACAAGAATGTGAACATTGTTTAAAACATGTCTTTGGATTACGTCACATGAAATGCTCCCGCAATCCGGAACACATTTTTATTCAATGTTTTGGGATTTGGATTTGGGTTGCATGAAATACGCACCCGAGTTTAAGAAGATAACATTATTAAATACGCGCCTAAAGCGACTAGCGTATTATTATTTATGGGCAAGACTGTGAAATTCACTAAACAGTCCATCCCGAATTCTAAACACACAATAAAATATTTATTGAGGGGCCCGCAATTGGTGCATTTTATTGGGCGAGGCTCATCTCATTTTATTTTTAAAGGACAATCCTAAAATGCCTACATTTTTTCTTATTAAATTTGTCTCTACAAAATAAAAGAGAAAATATCTTAAATTATTTACATACTTTATATATGGATTTTGAATATGATTCATAAATCTGAAATTGATGCAAACCGGATGTTGCCACTGCGGGCCCAGGCCTAACGTGTATGACTTAAAACTAGATCTGGGCCGTCTTATTCACATGTTGCTACCTAGTTACATTATACGAGGCATGTTCTCAGTTTGTTAAATTAAAAAAAAACTTAGCAATCTAATTTTAATCCTAAACCATTTACATGCTGAAATTAACCAATATTATTTAACTAAACAATATTACTACCCAGTTCCTACTAGATGGCTTATTCGTTTGATGACTCGACGGAGTTACTACACCATTTGCTAACTACATGATTCTGATTTTTTACAAGCTAAATAATTTGTACATACAAATAAAATTCAGAATATAATTAAAACAAATTTAGAATTTCAACTCTTCATTTTTCGTATTCATGCTTCATATTTCGGATTACAATAACCAGCTTTTCAGTTGTGTACCTGTTATTGGAAGCAAAAGAAAATGAAGATGAGAATCAGCAGCAGTAATAACAGTACAACACTGCAACAACAGCCCAGCAACAGTAACAACCCAGTAATAGACCGGTGGAGTAGTAATCCCAAAACAAATGCTTCCAACTTTTATGAAACAACAACAATTAATGCTGATTTCAAACAATGAAAGAAAGCAGAATATTTTTTTTTGTTTTTTTTATTTGAAGGTTTGAATATTTTTCGGAATTTTTCTCTCTCTTAAATATTCAGCTCTTTTTTTTTCTGTTTGTGTTTTTCTGTTCTGTCTATTTGTTTTTTTTTTTAGATTTCATTTTTTCTCTTCTTCTCTTCCTATTCTTATTCTTATTCTCCCTGTGTGTTCAAGACTTCCTATATATAATCCCAACCCTTTAATCAATTAAAATCAATCCCTTTCCCCTACCAAACCCATTATCTTCCCACTCATCCCCATTACATTAAATAAATATATCACACCACCCCATTATATTTTGTATCCCATGCCTAACATAAACAAATACAAGATTCCCCCACACTAAAATTTGTCTTGTCCCCCTTTATATTAAATAACTATATCACAACCGACCCCATTACATTTTGTCCCCCATGCTTCACATAAAAAATTACAAAATGTACAATTCCTAAACTACCCCTCCGACCATACTGAAATTATCAAACTACCCCTGAATGTACTGCAAATTACCAAACTACCCCATCATCTATAACAAATCAATTAATCACACTCAACCAAAATATAGCCAATATGACCAATTTCTACATAAATTCAAACAACAAATCTCATGAACATGATTTCTTCAACATTTCAACAACAAATCACATGAACATGATTGAACAACAAAGAACAACTAAAATTTGATTAAACAATATTTTTAGCAACAAACCTATTTTCAGATTCAACAATAATAACAACAAACAAGTATATTTAAATTTCTAAATTCAATAATATTGAACTTAAAATCAACTCTAACAACATTACAACAAACAATTCCTATATTAAACTTAAACAAGATTATGAGACAAATTAAAGAAATAATCATAAATGATAAACCAGAAATCAAACTATACAAATTTCGGATTCAAGATCAACCAAACAAAGTATGAACATGAATAAAAATATTCAATAACAATAACAAACAAACTTTGTTCAAACTTCGAATTAAACTTAAATAAAACAAATAAACATATTCAAATTACTAATCTTCAAATAATCAATTAAATCCAACCAAAATTATAACAAAGATACATGATCCAAAATTAAGAAGCAAAACATAACTTCACATTAAATTACTAAATTAAAAATGAACTTCAAACAAAGATGAACATGAATTAAACAATGTTAACAATTCCTGAAAATACATAAAACACATGAAACAAATTGAAGAAACAATTAATTTAAACTTCAATTTGAATCTAACAAACATTAAACTAACAATTCCCTTTTTTTTTTTTACAAAAATGAATAAAATTAACATGAAAAACAACTAATTAATTTCCCAATTAAATCTGAAAATTAAATTAACAAAGCACATGAACAAACTAAAAAAATTAATTCAAACGGTAGACATGAACAAAACAAATATTTGCCGATTTTAGATTCAGCAAAACAAAACACGGGCAAAATAAAATTCAAAATCTACTAACCGGATCGACACGAAATATGTACGGACTGTTTCGACAAACCTCAACCAAACAACCATGTCATTCCGGATTTTGACGAAGAGCGAAAAACCCTATCTTCCCTTTGAACTCGACGCATTCAAACTTGACTTTGACGAAGCATTCATGTACAAATAAAATGAAGAAGAAGCAATCAACAACATCAGTTAAAGCTCGACGAAGGAGGCAGAAGCAGCGTGAAGCAGAAGCAGCTGGGGGTTTGTTTGGTTTGTTCGCGCGAAGAAGCTGAAATAGATGAAGCAGTAGCAACATGACGGGGGAAGGCAGCCATGGCGATGAGCTTCGATGAAGCTGGAACGAGGTCGGGGGTAGCTGGGTCTGTTTGGACGTGATGTTGAGGGAGGAAAAAGAAGAAAGCTGAAGCAGAAGCGACGAGGAGCAGAAATGGAAGCAGCTTGGCCATGGAAGCGAGTGGTTGCCGATGAGTGACAATGTGCGACGATGAGGCTGGACGACGAGGCTGGACGATGCAGCAGCGATAGCTGCTGCTTGACGGGGAATGAAGAGTCGTTTGGGCAAGATGGTGAGGCTACTGGGGGTGGGCGATGACGAAGACAAAGAAGAAGATGAAGCAGTAGCAGTAGCGCGATGGGTGCCGAGCTCAAGCTTGAGCTCGATGAAGACGATGAAAGGCAGACGTGGCGGGGTCTATTTGGATGCGAGGGTGGTGGAGCTTGTGAGTGTTTGATGTGTGTGTGTGTGTTTTCGATAGGGAGCTTGGAGGTGGAGGGTTGAGGGCAGCCATGGCTGATGCTTTGGAGTTTTGGAGGAGAAGAAACAACAGTGGGGGGGGGGGGGGGGATGGCTTTTTTTAGTTTTTTTAGGGTTTTTTATTTTGTTTTTCTTTTTTGTTTTTGTTTTATTTTTGAAATGCAAGGTAATAAGGGTGTTGGGTTATGGACCGGGTCGACCCGATATGAAATGGACCGGGTCGTGGGGAAGATTGGACAATCGTTTGGGCTTGGGGTTGAAATATTGAAGAAATGGCCCAATCCGATTTTTCTTTGTATTTTTGCTCTTTTCCTTCTTTTTATTTTTCTAGAACTAAATTATAAAATAATTAAATTATTATTAAGAACTAAATTAAGTTATAAAAGCACAAATTAATTTTCAATAACAATTAACGTATAATTAAGTAGTAATTAAGCATAAAATTGTATATTTGGACATTAAATGCTAAAAATGCAAAAGATGCTTATTTTTGTAATTTTTTAATTTTTGTAAAACAAACATAATTACTAACAATTGTGTAATTAAATCCTACATGCAAAATGCGACATATTTTTGTATTTTTTATTAATTTAGCAAATAAACATGCACAGACAAATACAAATAATTATTCAAAATATCACAAATATATTACAAAATTGCACACCAAGAAAAATTATTTTATTTTTGAATTTTTTGGTAGTAATTCTCATATAGGGCAAAAATCACGTGCTTACAGCTGCCCCTCTTTGCCCGAAGACACGAAGGGTTTTCGTGCAAAGATAAAGCGAGCGATTTTTGCCCATCCGAGTACTCCGTGTGAAGCATTTTTTTTGAAAAAGATTTGACCGAACCTTTGCTTCAAAGGTTTCCTACATATCCTGGGCTAAACAGGAATCAGGTCAATGTAGTTCGGGAAGTTTTGGTAGCTGGGACTACCGTGGGACTGCAATATTACTGTTGATGCATGTTATTACCACTGCTTACCGATCTCCTTGTTACACCGTGCTTAAAAGAAAACAAGAAACTAGGCTAGACTGCAATTTTTTCTTGTTGCCTTGCTTTCTTGTCTGCTTGCATTTTTTCGGTGTTTTTCTTCTTTTTGACACATGCACTTGAGTTTGTGCTGGGACCTCTTGTTGTAACCTTCTGCTTCCCGGTGCCGGGGAATTTTATTGTTTCCTGTTGGGGATTCCTATTGTAACCCTCTGTTTTATTGTCCTCTGACTTGATCTTGAAATGCATGCCTCTGTTGTATGGGCGGGCTCCCAACTTCAATACTTGAAAATTAAAGACTGAAATGTATGCCTCTATTATATGGGCGGGCTCCCAACTTCAATGCTTGAAATGTAAAGACTGAAATGTATGCCTCTGTTATATGGGCGGGCTCCCAACTTCAACACTTGAAAAGTAAAGACTGAAATGTATTCCTCTGTTATATGGGCGGGCTCCCAACTTCAACACTTGAAATGTAAAGACTGAAATGTATGCCTCTGTTCTATGGGCGGGTTCCCAACTTCAACACTTGGAATGTAAAGACTGAAATGTATGCCTCTGTTCTATGGGCGGGCTCCCAACTTCAACACTTCAAATGAAAGGACTGAAATGTATGCCTCTGTTCTATGGGCGGGCTCCCAACTTCAACACTTGGAATAAAAAGACTGAAATGTATGCCTCTGTTCTATGGGCGGGCTCCCAACTTCAACACTTGGAATAAAAAGACTGAAATATATGCCTCTGTTATCTGGGCGGGCTCCCAACTTCAATGCTTGAAAAATGTATGCCTCTGTTCTATGGGCGGGCTCCTGATTGCTAAATTTGAAATGGAATGTCTCTATTCTCCAGGCGGACTCCTGACTTCAACCAATACTTGAACTGTGTGTCTCCGTTCTTCAGGCGGACTCCTGACATCAGACTTGAAAAGTATGTCTCTGTTCTCCAAGCGGACTCCTGATTGCTAAATTTAAAATTGAATGTGTCTATTCTCCAGGCGGACTCCTGACTTTTGAAATTTAAACTGTATGTCTCCATTCTTCAGGCGGACTCCTGATTGCTAAATTTGAAATTGAATGTCTCTATTCTCCAGGCGGACTCCTGATTTTAATAATCAACTTAGGAGGAAATGCCTCTCCTATGGGTAAAAACAAACTTAGGAGAAAATGCGTCTCCTATGGGTGAAACTAAACTTAGGAGGAAATGCCTCTCCTATTGGTTAAACAACAACTTATGAGGAAATGCCTCTCCTATGAGTAAGACTAAACTTAGGAGGAAATGCATCTCCTATGGGGTAAAAGTAAACTTAGGAGGAAATGCATCTCCTATGGGTGAAACTAAACTTAGGAGGAAATGCATCTCCTATGGGCAAAACTAAACTTAGGAGGAAATGAGTCTCCTATGGGCAAAACTAAACTTAGGAGGAAATGCGTCTCCTATGTGTAAAAGTAAACTTAGGAGAAAATGCATCTCCTATGGGTGAAACTAAACTTAAGAGGAAATGCCTCTCCTATGGGTGAAACTAAACTTAGGAGGAAATGCCTCTCCTATGGGTGAAACTAAACTTAGGAGGAAATGCATCTCCTATGGGTAGAACTAAACTTAGGAGGAAATGCGTCTCCTATGGGCAAAACTAAACTTAGGAGGAAATGCGTCTCTTATGGGTAAAAGTAAACTTAGGAGGAAATGCATCTCCTATGGGTGAAACTAAACTTAAGAGGAAATGCCTCTCCTATGGGTGAAACTAAACTTAGGAGGAAATGCCTCTCCTATGGGTGAAACTAAACTTAGGAGGAAATGCATCTCCTATGGGTGGAACTAAACTTAGGAGGAAATGCCTCTCCTATGGGAAAACAAACTTAGGAGGAAATGCATCTCCTATGGGTAAAACAAACTTAGGAGGAAATGCCTCTCCTATTAATGAAATCTTCACTTAGGAAGTGCGTTTCCTATGCGTGAACCATTTCCTTCTTCCTGAATTATTTACTTACCTGTGTTGTCTTCCCTCGAAACTGCTGGGGATTATTTTGATGGGGATGACTTTTCCTTTTCTTCCTTACCCACTCTGGGTTGCCCAAAACTCTGTCGAGGATGCTTCTACATCTCGATGAGCCATTGGGGATAACACTGCGAACTGCTGAGTAACCCTGCTAAGGATAACACTGCTGAGGATAACTCTGCCGAGTAAATATGCTATCTTACTCCTTCCAAAATTACTTCCTTTTAAGTAGGATATTTCATTCCTCTGCAAACTACTTCCCCCTTTTTTTCTCTTTTTTTTTTTTTTTTTTGCATAGCTTCTTCCTTCGAAGACTACCTCCCTTAAGACTCGTTTTGCCTTTCCCCGAAAGGAACCGCTGATGATACCGATTTTCACCAAACTTGTGCTGGACTCCTTGAAACTGCTCGGGATAACACTGTTGGGGAATTATTTACTTACCTGTTGGGGTTATAAAATGTTATCAGCTAGGGATAACGCTGTCGAGGATAACACTACTGGGGGATTCTGATTCCTTCAGAACTAGTGCTTCACTCTTTGGAAGGCTGTTGGGAATGATACTGGCCTTTTGCTTTTCTGAGCACAAGTTTCATCCCTTTGTTCTGTCCGCTGGGGAACAACTTCCTCCATTGAAACTTATTATGTTGGGGGCAACACTGGTTCAAAGACAATTTCCCTTGAAACTGGTGTTATCTTTATTCTTCCCCGAATGGGTACCTGACTTCCAGAAAATTTTCTAAATGGAAGGAAAATTTTCTGCCCCAGTTTGATAATCTTTCTTGTGGCATGCATTTCCGTTATCAATGCCATTTCCTTTACCTGTTTCAAATCAAACAAAATTTGTTAGTTTAAAACGCGGTTGTTGGTTGTGATACTCCTACTAGGATGGCTTTTCCCTTTCTCCTTCCCTGCTCTGCGTTCCAAAACTTGTTGGGGATGATATTATTTGCTGGGGATAATCCCTTTCTGCTGGGGATATCCCTCTTCTTTCGTGGCATAGCTCGGAAACTTGCATTTCACCGACCTTTTAGTCTCGTATGAATTTCCCAAATCATGCTCATTGCTCTCCTTGCTTTGTCCACGGGCCTCGGCCTTGAGGTTTATAACCTTTGATTTTGGCAAGGATATCCCTCTTGACACTCGTCCGTCCTTTTGTCAATTACCTTTTGCTAGGGATATCTTTCTTGACACTGGCCTCGCGCTTGTTCCTTGCTGACTATACCACTTGGATGTACTAGCCAGATCTCATCTTGCATAATTGTAAAGCTGATGGTAGATTTTGAAGTCATTTCTCACTTGTTCTGACCAAACAGACTCTACTGGGGAATTTTTCCATGAAAGGAGAAAGATAAAAAGGAACAGAATAAAAGACAAAGGAAAAAGATGACTCTTTAACAAAAGAAACTATAAATAAATAAAAACCTATCAAGTCTAAAATACCGACTCTAATGGTCATGACATGCACATGTGACTTATCCTCCACCGTCAATCGTCTTTCAAGCTCTTCATTTGGCGATTCCCTATCTGATTCTCAATCTTATTCGACTTGTAGTGCCCGAAGGGTTTTCACTATCAAGCCTCTCTCTTTTTGGTTTTTCTCTCAGCTTTCATTGCCTTATGGTGTCCGTGAAGATTTTCACCGATAAGACTCTCTCATTTGTATCACTTTCCAGCTGGGGATTTGGAGTGTTGCCGGTATGACTCTTCCTGCTGGGGATTAGAGTCCTTTCTGCTGTGGAACAGAGTGTTATGTTCACCGGTAAGACTCTCATTTGTCTGACTTGGCATCTTTTGAAGACTGATCAGAAGGTTTTTCTTTGGACCGTAATGTGAGTTTTTGGATAGGGCTAGAAAGAAAGGGTATTAAAGGCTCAAAAACAAATCAGTTTGGGGTTCAAAATTACAACCTTCGAAATCATATTTGTTTACAACAAGCGTGTAACCCTTGCCCCAGTTTCTTGCTTGGGGATTATTTATTATTATATTTTTTTATTACACCATGTACACTGTGACCATTGTGGCCATTATGCACCCTATGACCGAGCCGTGAAGCGCCTACGTATCCTCTTTGAGGAATCAGGTCAAACGTAGTTCCCAATTCCTCTGTTTTCATTTGACTTTCTTTTGTTGTTTTTTTTGTTATCATTTTTCTCTTCTTCTTTTTTTTTTCTTTTTTTTTTTGATTTTTTTTCTTTACCTTCCAGGCTCATATTTCCTAGTCGTTGCTATTGATTCCGAACGAGGGGTATGAAAGAAAATAAATAAGGCTCAAAAGGGGGGTAACGAAGGATAAAGTGTTTAGATAGCAGAACAAAATGCCTTCGTCATTCCAGTCTTCAAAACATGCCAAGTGCAAACAACACAATTGATCATAGATTTATAGTCTCTTTCGATGGTGCTGGACTTGACAATTATGTTAAACACTTGCTTTTTCATTTGTCATTTCTAAAGCACCGTTGGGCGACACTCTCACTCTCATGAACGACCCTCATGCCAATTTGGCGAATCTTGCATTTAACGATTTTCTTTATGTTTTACTTGCCACAATTCCACATGACTCGGGCTTCAAATAATCTCAAACCGTTCTTATTTCCTTTAAATGTTCTGATTGCCTTTCCGGGGTTTTATGATTAACTTTAAAGACTAGGCCCAAACTGTGTGCGCATGTCATGTTACTAGAATCGGCACTGAACAAAATGATAAAAGGATCAAACAAAAAGATGAATGGAAATAATAAAAGACCGGATTTTGTATTAGACTACCGGTGAAATAGTTTGAATAACAAAACAATAAAAAACAAACCATAATAAAATCCTAAAACAACCTGGACAAAACTTAAACAAACTGCTATGACCAAAATGGAAAAATAAAAAGGTTTGACACATGACAATATTCGGATTGCATCCCTAAGAATAATCCGGACAACAGAAATGACCACAAAATAAGTCACCACAAGCTTCTCTCTTGCTAACCAAGGAACGGAGCGTCCTCCCACTTTATCAAAATTGGCATCTTAGCCACTGAGCTTCGCATCAGTATTGTCCAGACCATTGCCAACTTCAATATCATCAACCTATTTCAACAAGTCCCAATAGGATTCGCGTGCTTCTGTTATCAAGCCTGATCCCCGCAAAGTGTGTTTCTGGGTCTTGTATTTCCGGCTTACCACAAACCAACCACCTAACTTTCTTTGTGATTCAAAGAGAAACAGGTTAGAATGGACTCCGTTGGTCCCATTATTAACAACATCTCTTTTTTTTCTTTCTTTTTTTTTCTTTTTTCGATTTTTCTTTTTTTTACTTTTTTTTTCTTTTTTCTCTTTTTTTTTTTCATTTTTTTCATTTTTTTGTTTTTTTTTCGTCGTGGTCGAATCTTATGGAGATTGCCTACGTATCATGACCCCGCATGAATCAGACCTTGCGTAGTTCGGACCAATAAAAGATAAACAATAATAAACATTTTTTTTTCAATTTTCATGTTAAAACAAACTGGGTTTCAAAGGTTTGAAGATGACCTACAAACTCGAAAATCAAACAACCCACATATTCTAATCAAAAGATTTACAAACTAAAAAACAAAAGGCCAGCTCCCTTTCCTCGTTTGACAAATGCATCCAAATGGTTATTTTTGCAAACGTGGCCCCTTCCAAATTTCACATGAATTTTGAGGTCGGGGAGGATTATTTTATGACACTTTAACAAACTTGTCCGTTCTTTTACAAAAATAGCCTTTCGACAACTGAAAGATACTCTAAGGCTATTTCGGCAAGAACGGTGTAAGACGCGGCTGAAGTTGGCTCGACTTATTTTTGACTAAAAATTCAAACGGTATTCACTTGACCGCTAACTCTTTGTTTTTTTTTTCCTTTTCAAATTACAATAAAAACATGGTGTTGCAAACACGGCCCTTCAGCGCCTCGGGGACGAAGATTTGTAAGGCTGTGTGGGTCAACTGGACCAAAAATCCTAAACATGACCCAAAAGTGCCTGTTTATGCAAAGTCAACCTTCTGGCGTCCCTTTTGGGAACATTCGGCTATTTTTGACAAAAACAGCATCACCCGACTTATTTATGACTCTTTTTATCGTTTTTCAAATTAGAAAACTCAATATTGCAAACACGGCCTTTCAACGTCTCGGGGACGAAGATTTTTAAGGTTGTGTGGGTCAACTGGACCAAATCTTAAACATGACCCAAAAAGTGGCTGTTTATGCAAAGTCAGCCTTCCGGCGTCCCTTTCGGGAACATTCGGCTATTTTTGACAAAACAGCATCACCCGACTTACTTTATGACAAAATTAAAATTTTGACATGTTTTTTTTATTTGTTTTTGGCTATTTTAGCAAAAAGGGGGGTTGGACCCGATGAGGGTTGCCTACGTATCTCACATCCGGTGAGAATCAAACCCGCGTAGTTCGGGCCAACTAACCGAACTATTTTAAAACAGGATTTTTTTTCTTTTTCAGCAACAAATAACAAAACCACTTTCAAAGCACGACTCTTTTCATTTTCATTTTGAATTTTTCAGAAACGAATAAAAAAAATTATTTTAAAAGTAAGACTCTTTTTCATTGTCATTTTTCAGGGGAAGACAAACTATTTTCCTTTGTATATATATATATATATATATATTTTGAAAAATAAGACAGAACAACAATTTTTTTTTCTTTCTATTTTTTCTTTGCTTTTAATAAAACAAACTAATAAAATATTTTTTTTTCATTTTCTCAAAATTTCGGTAGAGTTTTGACAGTATTTGGGAATTGTTTTTTTTTTCAAAAATAAACAGTCAATTCCCTAACCGCTATTTCTTTTCTTTTTTTTTTCAATTTTAAAATATTATTCCTGATAATCAAAAGTCCGTCAACACACAAGTCCGAATCAAATAAATGCGCAAGTAGCAGCAAGTAAGATGCATCAGGATGATCATTTTCATTTTTTGGTACACCAGTCCTAGACAGACCCAACCCCTGTGTTGAGCCTCCAAAGTCAAATGCACATGATGCAAACAAACGTTCCTACTAGGGATCTGGCATGAAGCTGAGTTATTCTAAGTGAAAAACTTGAGGCATATTGTTCTAGCCCTGGCTTACCCAAGTGGAAAGCTTGAGCCGAAGTGGGGGCAACGTACCGGAAGCACGAAAGTCTGCCCGGCCTAGTTACTTGTCCCAACTTCGTCTTATTTGGTATGACTTCTGACAGAAAGGTGGGCCACGCGCACGTGTACACCATAAATTCAGAAGACTCAGAAAGAAGAAGGGTTTCGTAGCAGTTTTATATACACAATTCAGATAATTTTAAAACGGTAAAAGCATCATTTAGCACATTAGGCATATATCATGTAAAAATCAGATAATAAATAAAGCCAACTATAACAATTATTTTAAGCTTGAATTCTTGAACCCTGAACCAGTGGTTCTGGGTTCGTATCCCCAGTAGAGTCGCCAGAGCTGTCACACCTCCTTGTTCCGCGCCCGCGGGGGCGTAGGGAGTTTTTCCAATTAAAGGACAGTCGAAACGGGATTTATTTATTTATTTCAGAGTCGCCACTTGGGAAATTTAGGGTGTCTCAAGTCACCAATTTTAATCCCGAAACGAGGAAAAGAATGACTCTGTATTACAGTCCGCGAACCAGAAATCCGGATAAGGAATTCTGTTAACCCGGGAGAAGGTATTAGGCATTCCCGAATTCCGTGGTTCTAGCACGGTCGCTCAATTATAATATTTGGCTCACTTATCTGATTTTTAAACAATTAAGAACTTATGTGCAAATTTTATGTTTTTACCGCTTTTAATATTGTTATTATTATTTTTACAAGAATGTGAACATTGTTTAAAACATGTCTTTGGATTACGTCACATGAAATGCTCCCGCAATCCGGAACACATTTTTATTCAATGTTTTGGGATTTGGATTTGGGTTGCATGAAATACGCACCCGAGTTTAAGAAGATAACATTATTAAATACGCGCCTAAAGCGACTAGCGTATTATTATTTATGGGCAAGACTGTGGAATTCACTAAACAGTCCATCCCGAATTCTAAACACTCAATTAAATATTTATTGAGGGGCCCGTAATTGGTGCATTTTATTGGGCGAGGCTCATCTCATTTTATTTTTAAAGGAAAATCCTAAAATGCCTACATTTTTTCTTATTAAATTTGTCTCTACAAAATAAAAGAGAAAATATCTTAAATTATTTACATACTTTATAGATTTATTTTGAATATGATTCATAAATCTGAAATTGATGCAAACCGGATGTTGCCACTGCGGGCCCAGGCCTAACGTGTATGACTTAAAACTAGACCTGGGCCGTCTTATTCACATGTTGCTACCTAGTTACATTATACGAAGCATGTTCTCAGTTTGTCAAATTAAAAAAAAACTTAGCAATCTAATTTTATTCCTAAACCATTTACATGCTGAAATTAACCAATATTATTTAACTAAACAATATTAATACCCAGTTCCTACTAGATGGCCTATTCGTTTGATGACTCGACGGAGTTACTACACCATTTGCTAACTACATGATTCTGATTTTTTACAAGCTAAATAATTTGTACATACAAATAACATTCAGAATATAATTAAAACAAATTTAGAATTTCAACTCTTCATTTTCGTATTCATGCTTCATATTTCGGATTACAATAACGAGCTTTTCAGTTGTGTACCTGATATTGGAAGCAAAAGAAAATGAAGATGAGAATCAGCAGCAGTAATAACAGTACAACACAGCAACAACAGCCCAGCAATAGTAACAACCCAGTAACAGACCGGTGGAGTAGTAATCCCAAAACAAATGCTTCCAACTTTTATGAAACAACAACAATTAATGCTGATTTCAAACAATGAAAGAAAGCAGAATATTTTTTTGTTTTTTTTTATTTGAAGGTTTGAATATTTTTCGAAATTTTTCTCTCTCTTAAATATTCAGCTTTTTTTTTTCTGTTTGTGTTTTTCTGTTCTGTCTATCTGTTCTTTTTTTTTTACATTTCGTTTTTTCTCTTCTTCTCTTCCTATTCTTATTCTTATTCTCCCTGTGTGTTCAAGACTTCCTATATATAATCCCAACCCTTTAATCAACTAAAATCAATCCCTTTCCCCTATCAAACCCATTATCTTCCCACTCATCCCCATTACATTAAATAAATATATCACATCACCCCATTATATTTTGTCTCTCATGCCTAACATAAACAAATACAAGATTCCCCCACACTAAAATTTGTCTTGTCCCCCTTTATATTAAATAACTATATCACAACCCACCCCATTACATTTTGTCCCTCATGCTTCACATAAAAAATTACAAAATGTATAATTCCTAAACTACCCCTCCGACCTTACTGAAATTATCAAACTACCCCTGAACGTACTGCAAATTACCAAACTACCCCATCAGCTATAACAAATCAATTAATCACACTCAACCAAAATATAGCCAATATGACCAATTTCTACACAAATTCAAACAACAAATCTCATGAACATGTTTTCTTCAACATTTCAACGACAAATCACATGAACATGATTGAACAACAAAGAACAACTAAAATTTGATTGAACAATATTTTTAGCAACAAACCTATTTTCAGATTCAACAATAATAACAACAAACAAGTATATTTAAATTTCTAAATTCAATAATATTGAACTTAAAATCAACTCTAACAACATTACAACAAACAATTCCTATATTAAACTTAAACAAGATTATGAGACAAATTAAAGAAATAATCATAAATGATAAACCAGAAATCAAACTATACAAATTTCGGATTCAAGATCAACCAAACAAAGTATGAACATGAATGAAAATATTCAATAACAATAACAAACAAACTTTGTTCAAACTTCGAATTAAACTTAAACAAAACAAATAAACATATTCAAATTACTAATCTTCAAATAATCAATTAAATCCAACCAAAATTATAACACAGATACATGATCCAAAATTAAGAAACAAAACATAACTTCACATTAAATTACTAAACTAAAAACGAACTTCAAACAAAGATGAACATGAATTAAACAATGTTAACAATTCCTTAAAATACATAAAACACATGAAACAAATTGAAGAAACAATTAATTTAAACTTCAATTTGAATCTAACAAACATTAAACTAACAATTCCCTTTTTTTACAAAAATGAATAAAATTAACATGAAATAAACATGAAAAACAACTAATTAATTTTCCATTTAAATCTGAAAATTAAATTAACAAAACACATGAACAAACTAAAAAAATTAATTCAAACGGTAGACATGAACAAAACAAATATTTGCCGACTTTAGATTCAGCAAAACAAAACACGGGCCAAATAAAATTCAAAATCTACTAACCGGATCGACACGAAATATGTACGGACTGTTTCGACAAACCTCGACCAAACAACCATGTCATTCCGGATTTTGACGAAGAGCGAAAAACCCCATCTTCCCTTTGAACTCGACGCATTCAAACTGGACTTTGACGAAGCATTCATGTACAAAGAAAATGAAGAAGAAGCAATCAACAACATCAGTTAAAGCTCGACGAAGGAGGCAGAAGCAGCGTGAAGCAGAAGTAGCTGGGGATTCGTTTGGTTTGTTCGCGCAAAGAAGCTGAAATAGATGAAGCAGTAGCAACATGACGGGGGAAGGCAACCATGGCGATGAGCTTCGATGAAGCTGGAACGAGGTCGGGGGCAGCTGGATCTGTTTGGACGTGATGTTGAGGGAGGAAAAAGAAGAAAGCTGAAGCAGAAGTGACGGGGAGCAGAAATGGAAGCAGCTTGGCCATGGAAGCAAGTGGTCGCCGATGAGTGACAGTGTGCGACGATGAGGCTGGACGACGACGCTGGACGATGCAGCATCGATAGCTGCTGCTTGACGGGGAATGAAGGGTCGTTTGGGAAAGATGGTGAGGCTACTGGGGGTGGGCGATGACGAAGACAAAGAAGAAGATGAAGCAGTAGCAGTAGCGCGATGGGTGCCGAGCTCAAGCTTGAGCTCGATGAAGACGATGAAAGGCAGACGGGACGGGGTCTATTTGGACGCGAGGGTGGTGGAGCTTGTGAGTGTTTGATGTGTGTGTGTGTGTGTTGTCGATGGGGATCTTGGAGGTGGAGGGTTGAGGGCAGCCATGGCTGATGCTTTGGAGTTTTGGAGGAGAAGAAACAACAGTGGGGGGGGGGGGGGGCGGATGGCTTTTTTTTAGTTTTTTTAGGGGTTTTGATTTTGTTTTTCTTTTTTGTTTTTTGTTTTATTTTTGAAATGCAAGGTAATAAGGGTGTTGGGTTATGGACCGGGTTGACCCGGTTTGAAATGGACCGGGTCGTGGGGAAGATTGGACAATCGTTTGGGCTTGGGGTTGAAATTTTGAAGAAATGGCCCAATCCGATTTTTCATTGTATTTTTGCTCTTTTCCTTCTTTTTATTTTTCTAGAACTAAATTATAAAATACTTAAATTATTATTAAGAACTAAATTAAGTTATAAAAGCGCAAATTAATTCCCAATAACAATTAACGCATAATTAAGTAGTAATTAAGCATAAAATTGTATATTTGGACATTAAATGCTAAAAATGTAAAAGATGCCTATTTTTGTAATTTTTTAATTTTTGTAAAACAAACTTAATTACTAACAATTGTGTAATTAAATTCTACATGCAAAATGCGACATATTTTTGTATTTTTTATTAATTTAGAAAATAAACATGCACAGACAAATACAAATAATTATTCAAAATATCACAAAAATATCACAAAATTGCACACCAAGAAAAATTATTTTATTTTTGAATTTTTTGGGAGTAATTCTCATATAGGGCAAAATTCACGTGCTTACAATCATGGGAGGCGTCGATGCCCCACAGGAACCCTTAATAAAAAGGATAAAAATATCCATTACAGAGAAAAGCGGACCCGGGGATATATTCCCGAGGATGTGCTCACATTCAGCAAAGAAGACACCAAGACCTTGTCTCAACCTCACAATGACGCACTATTAATCTCTTTCCTTGTAAATTCTTTTCAAATAAAACGTGTACTCGTGGATCCATGTAGCTCGGCCAACATTATCAGGTCGAGGGTGATAGAGCAGCTCAGACTGCTCTACCAAACCGTACCCGCCACTCGAGTCCCCAACGGATTCAACATGGCAACTGAAATGACGAAAGGAGAAATCATCCTCCGGTCACTAGGGGTTGGCACGACCCAAAACGCTAAATTCCATGTCATTGAAGGAGACATGAGGTATAACGCCTTTTTCCGACGGACGTGGATCCACTACATGAGAGCGATACCGTCCACTCTTCACCAAATGATGAAATTCCCAACAAAGGACGGAATTAAAATCGTCTACGGGGAAATGCATGCGACAAAGGAAATGTTTGTGGTGCGCAATGTGGCACCGGCGCTCGCTCCTCCACCCGCAAAAGAGCCAAAAGGCAATCAAGCCACACCCTCGATCAAGCCCGATTAAACGAAATAAAAGACCATATCGCGTCCTCATCTCAAATGGTACATATTGATCCTCAAAAGATCGTCGGCGCGTCTCACATTAAGGTATGACCATCTCCCTTTAAATTTCGTATTTCAGACTAACCTTTGCGCAGGCCATTGACCAATGCAGTCGAGATGTCGATCTAGCTCGAGGACCTTGAGGTTTCGGAGTGTCCGTTGCATTCTTTTCCTTCGACCGAGCTTTTATCCCAAAATGGGTTTTTACCAGCAAGGTGTTTTAAAAATGAGGCAACGTCCACGCGCTACCTAAGAAGGGTCCAACAAGCGTACGAGGCTTCTTTTGCATTCGACCCCGAACACTGGAGGGCATCCCCTCGAGAGGTCATCCACTCGGAAAAACCAAGGAACGACAAGCAAGGTTCCAATAGGAAATGATGCACCGGGCCTAATAGTCAAACGAACCGTGTCCGCATAAGTCGGACTCACGGCAACAAAATGAAATGAACTTATGCCAAGCAATTATATAATATCTTTTGCCAAAGCATCTCGTACTCCAAAGGAAACTCAGCATTCTCACAACAAAGATCCCTCCATCGAGAATGCCTCGAAATACTTAGAGATTAGCGTCAATAACTCAGCAAGCGCGTTACCTCAGGGTCGGAATCTCCAAAATAACATGCCCTCAATGAGGCAATTCCCAGCTCACGAGTAACAGCTTCCGAGCTAAAGAAAACTCGATGACTCAGAGACTATCGGCAATCGCCACTCATTTAAAAACCCAATGCCATAAGACCCCGAGCGGGAAGACTCGGTCTAGTAAGACCTATTTAAGGCAACAACGAAAAATGTAAGACCTCAAGCAAGGCATGAATCATACTTGTACCAAGTATCAACAAAACTGTAAGACCTCAAAAGGCATGAAAATTTTGTAAGACATTACTACAGGCATAAAAATCAATCCCGAAGTTTAGGCTATATATCGCATTTGTAAGACCCCCGAAAAGGCATACCCTCGATATAGACACCTAAAATACTATACTTGGGACCAAAAATGGCTCCAGACAAACACAAATGACTATGGTCATACGGCTGTACCAGCTGAATTAACGCGACTCGGGACGCCCGACTGTCGCTACAAAATCATAGGCCATTACTTCGAATCTACTTTGAAAAGAACTGTTTAAATAGGCTTCCCTTAACAGGCAAAAGAGCTTCGACCATGTCAGCTCCAAATCACAAGGCTTCGTGCTACTCAGCGTACGAGCCAAACCTTCTGAGGTGCTCGAACATCGCTGCAAATGACTTGAAATCGAGGTTCTTCCCAAACCAGTGACGGGTCAGGAAAAATCATTTCAAAAAGTCCTTAACGAGAGGAAAACAAAGCCTACATATGCCTAAGGGCAAAGCGTAAGAGCCACTGTCGCCAGCCTAATGAGACTCAGGACTAAACACACTAAAAGGTCACAACGACCAAAAGCGTAAGAGCCACTGTTGCCAGCTTAAAATTTGAAAGCTTGAGGGTCAAAATGAGCTCGAGTCGTAACCCGATTCGGAGACTAAATCCAAAATAGTTGACTATACATGCATAAGGGCAAAGGGTAAGAGCCACTGTCGCCAGCTTAATGAACCTTAGGGTCGTGCATATAAAAGGTCGCTTCGACCCAAAGCATAAGAGCCATTGTTGGCAGCTTAATGAGCCTCAGGGCCACACACATAAAAGGTCGCTTCATCCAAAGGCATAAGAGCCATTGTCACCAGCCCGCACAAATACACAACTTGAGGGACGATTGAGCTCGAGTCAAAACCTGACTCGGATACTAAACCCAAAACAGTTAAAATGCATATGCTTAAGGGAAAAGCGTAAGAGCCGTTGTCGCCAACCTAACGAGCCACAGGGCCGTTATGCGAATCTGAAGATTTCTACTAGACCAAAGGTCGAATCAACCTGGTCGAAATCTTGACAGACAGAAACACAGAAGATACAAATTGTGGGGTTTCCCCCTTATACAGACAGGTGATAAAATACAAACTCTGTTTACAACACACTATGAGAGCTATATACAAAAAACAAGGAAGGAAATAAATGTCCCCCTCGGTGACTATGGCTCGGCGGCCCCTTCCTCACCATCTTCAGCATTGGACAGAAGGAACTTGGCGTCATACTTATCCCCCTTGGCTCGCTCGATATCTTCCGAGAGATCAAAGCCCCTGGCATAAATCTCCTCGAGAATTTCCCTCCGAGATTTACATTTCACATACTCCTTGCAACTGCTTGTACGATCGAGGGCTCTCTTTAGTTTAGCATTAGCAATGGCAGCGCTGTTCAAATAGGCGGCCGCTCTCTGTCCTACCCCGGTGCTTCTCATCACGACCTCAGCTCGGACATTCACCACTTCAGCCTTCTCCTTCGAAAGCTCGGATGAAAGCCTGGCGATCATCTTCGCCCGTGCAGAATCATTCGCACGAATGGTCCGGATTTGCACCTCAAGAGCAGAAACCATGGCTAAAGCACTCTCTTTGACCGCCAAATGGGTACTTACATGCGCCTGCAGCTCGTTGAGTTCACGTTTGGCTCGACCAAACTCGCTCCATAGTTGTCCCAGCTCCTCCGCCTTGTTCTCCAACTGAAATATCAAAACATTAATCTATCGAGATGAAAAGGGGAGTGCAAGCCAGCATGGAATGTAGGGTACCTATTTTTCTAGGAAACTCTCACGGCTCCTATTCTGATCCACCTCGCGCCGCAAGGAAACCATCCCGATTTCCTTTGTCGCAGAAATAAGCGTAAGGGATTTTTCCT
This sequence comes from Nicotiana tabacum, assembly GCF_000715075.1. Taxonomy (NCBI): domain Eukaryota; kingdom Viridiplantae; phylum Streptophyta; class Magnoliopsida; order Solanales; family Solanaceae; genus Nicotiana; species Nicotiana tabacum. The sequence continues at coordinate 144,799,680 of NC_134080.1, forward strand.
TATCCAAAGCCTCCTGCAACGGGGCCTCACAATGAAGCAACTCGGATTTGAGTCTGTCAATGGCCTATGAAAGAAAACTAAAATGAAAAAAGAAAAAGCACGAGATTGGAACAATCTTACAGCGATCAAAAACTCACCATGAGGCTGAGCCGCTGAGCCTCGCCAAAGGCTAAGCCAATATTTGATGGCTTACTACCTTTAGAAGATAGTCGATCGATAGAATCGCTTCTTCTTAACTGCTAAGAAGGAGTCGCCCCACTGCAAGACCCTTCACACCCCAGGGCTCCTTTTCGTTTGTCAACAATCCTCGATCTCGAGGTCGGCAGTCTCCCCTCTTCTCCCGGAGGACATGGCCTCATTTCGGAAAAATCTTCGATAACTGCGACAGTTGAGTTAATAAGCCAACAAGAAAAGTGCCATTTTTAGGAAACAAAGCAGTGGATACCTACCACGATGCTTCGCCTCCATCTCCCTTTGGACAGGTCTCGCCACCGGCACTTATCATAAATCGAGCAAGCTGCCAACTTACGAGACCACTCGGCTAAATTGGGGACCTCGATCGGCGAGCAATGAGTTACTACAAATATGGAACGGAAAGATATCATTATGGAGCCCGCCTCCAATCAAAATGATGATAGTCCAAGTGAGACACTTACGTGTGAAGTTCCATTTCTCAGGAAACGGCAAAAATTCTCTAGGGATGACATTGGTCGTTCGGATTCGAATGAACCAATTCATCCACCCATAGTTCTCGTCCTCTTCGCTACTGACAACAGGAGCTCATCCCGGTGACACAAAACATTGGGAGGCCTTCCCAGCATGATGGCTCTTCTCGAGGCAAGGCACCTCGGGGCCCGCTCACCGGGCCCAGGTAGGCGTTACTATCAACAACCGAATGCGGAGCGTAGGAAGAACTCCCCTCTCCCTAGCGGTCGGACGTCGACATAGCAGTCATGGCTACGATAGAATAGGAGGAGAAATATGTGGATTTGAGCAAATTTTTTGAGTTGAAGCAACGAAAGAACTAGCACAAAACGCCAGGCTTTGTGGAAGAGATAATCTCTCAAAGTAGCAGAATCACCATTGGAAAGGCAAGTGAATGAATATATAGAGGCAAAGCAACAACTACCCGCCTACCCAAAAGGCCAATTAATTCAGGCCGCATTAACATTACCCACTCCTAGGGAATTGTACTGACAAAATTGCCGTGGGGCCCCTTTACCAGATTGAGCAAATGTTGCTACCCCACAGAATTCGAGAAAATGCATGGCCTCGGGGGCTCCGATAATGTCGGTACCGGCCCGTTAGAAATTGTCGATTTAACCCCGGGGCATGGCCCGATTTGAGGGTCCCGGTTGCTCTAATAAAGGATTTCGAAAGGCTAACGTCAAAAGTCGAAAGTTTAAATCCGTGAAGGCAAAGGAACAAAAAAATCTAAAAGAAGAAAAGTCCCTCTTTTTACATTGCCAAAAAACGTATCCACAAGAGATATCTTTACAAGATCCTCCCCCGGGGACTGCATACAAAAGGAAAAAGAAAGGATGCAAAACGACTCAGGGACTACTCTTCATCACCACTATTTTTTCCCTCAAATGGGACAATTAAAGGTGAAAACTCTCTCTCCAATTCGCGGGCTTCCTCAAGATCAACTGACAGATCGATACCCCTAGCTCTGATCTCCTCTAGGGTTTCTATCCTTGCCTCCTCCTTAGAATGTCTAATATCCCGAGCTAGCTTCTGCACGGCTGCTATCGATACGTCATGAGATATTTTATGCATCGTGGATACGTCATCCAGATAAATGGAAGCATTTCTCTCAATCACGGCCAAGGCAGCAATCTCCCTGCGAGCATTCTTGAGAAGATCATGGGATGATTCCATCTCCTCAATTGCTACCTCACTTTGTTTCCTCAGCCAGAGGATTTCCGCATTCAGCCGACTAATCTGCGAACCATTTTGCTCGACCTGCAAAAGAAAGGTAAGCCAATTTGTATCGGAATATGGGAGAAACGGTTGGGTACAAGCAGGGCAAAATACATGCGCAGCGAGATTAGCCTTTTCCCGAAGCGCTCTCTCTAAAGCAGATCGGAGCTCTCCTAATTCTTTCTCTCCTCGGGCAGAGTGAGCCTCTGAATCCTGCACATCGAGGTAATCTTCTTACACTCCTTTTCACGGTAAGAAATCTCCTCGCGAAGCTGAAAGAGGGCATGATCATACATATCCTTGCACTGCGGCATAGCGCAAGAGTTAGATAAATGAAGAATGACACCCAAGATTAAAAGAAATATACGAAAGATAGCTATCACTTGCTGCATGAATCTGTCTTCCACCTTGACGGCGCCAGGAACATCAAAATTGATGCTATCGCTAACACCGTCAAAGATGTTGTCAACGGAGCCTTCCCCTTTGATAGGACTCCCGGCTTTGATGTCATTCACTTCTTGAGCGTCCCTCAGTTCTCCTAACGAGACCTGAAAGCATGAGATGAAATCATTCATGTTGCCGATTTCCCCAAGAGGCAACCCCTGCTCCTAAAAAGCTTTGGTCCCCGACCTTTCAGGATCGATGGCAGCGGTCCTCCCTGCTTACCAACTAGCATAAAACTAGATCACGTATTTTTAAAATCTCGTCAACAAATTTAATTATTATTACTATTTTCACGGTAAACACTACTTAAACAATTTTACTTGGATTCTATGTAGCATGTTTAGGGTAGAAATTACCTGTTTATTTGTTACAAACTTGAATAGAACTGTAGATTTCCTTCTTGAGACTGTTGCATATATTGATTTGGTTGTGTATTTACTTTGGGACAATGGGGAGTGCAACCCAGCATGGAATGTAGGGTACCTGTTTTTCTAGGAAACTCTCACGGCTCCGGTTTTGATCCACCTCGCACCAAAAGGAAACCAGCTCGCTTTCCTTTGTTGCACAAAGAAGCTTAAGGTATTTTTCCCTATCCAAAGCCTCCTGCAACGGGGCCTCACAACGAAGCAGCTCGAATTTGAGTCTGTCGAAGGCCTATGAAAGAAAACTAAAATGAAAAAAGAAGAAGCACGAGATCGGAACAATCTTACAGCTATCAAACACTCACCATGAGGCCGAACCGCTGAGCCTCGCCAAAGGCTAAGCCAATATTTGATGGCTTACTTCCTTTAGAAGATAGTCGATCGATAGAATCGCTTCTTCTTAACCGTTGAGTAGGAGTCGCCCCACTGCAAGACCCTTCACACCCCAGGGCTCCTTTTCGTTTGTCAACAATCCTCGATCTCGAGGTCGGCAATCTCTCCTCCTCTCCCGGAGGAAATGGCCTCATTTCGGAAATATCTTCGATACCTGAGATAGTTGAGTTAATAAGCCAACAAGAAAAGTGCCATTTTTAGGAAATAAAGCAGTGGATACCTACCACGATGCTTCGCCTCCCATCTCCCTTTGGACAGGTCTTGCCACCGGCACCTATCATAAATCGAGCAAGATGCCAGCTTACGAGACCACTTGGCTAAATTGGGGACCTCGATCGGCGACCAATGAGTTGCTACAAATATGGAACGGAAAGATATCATTACGGAGCCCGCCTCCGGTCAAAATGATGATAGTCCAAGTGAGAAACTTATGTGTAAAGTTCCATTTATCAGGAAACGGCAAAAATTCTCTAGGGATGACACCGGTCGTTCGAATTCGAACGAACCAATTGATCCACCCATAGTTCTCGTACTCTTCGCTACCGACAACAGGAGCTCATCCCGGCCTTATCAGCGAAATATCTCATCGTCTGCACTATTTTCTAAAAGAAGGGGTGAGCCTACGCCAAGGTAACCCGATATCTCTGACAAAAATCAAGCAGGACCCGGTCGGGGGGACCCGACGCAAAAATATGCATGTATAAGCTCAAAAACCCCTCAACGTATGTCATGATGCTCTCTTCAGAAGAAGGTACTTGTAATACCGCACCTTCTCTCCATACGTAATCTTTTTTGATCATTTCGAGGTTTTCCTCTTCCACTGATGAGATGATCCTCAACACGTGCTCCCGGTGACACAGAACATTGGGAGGCCTTCCCAGTATGATGGTTCTCCTCGAGGGAAGGCACCTTGTGGCCCGTTCACCGGGCCCAGGCAGGCGTTACTATCACCAACTGAATGCAGAGCGTAGGAAGAACTTCCCTCTCCCTGGCGGTCGGACGTCGACATAGCAGTCATGGCTACGATAGAATAGGAGGAGAAATATGTGGATCTGAGCAAATTTTTTGAGTTGAAGCAACGAAAGAACTAGCACAAAATGCCAGGCTCTGTGGAAGAGATAGTCTCTCAAAGTAGCAGAATCACCATTGGAAAGGCAAGTGAATGAATATCTAGGGGCAAAACAGCAACTACCCACCTACCCAAAAGGCCAATTAATTCCGGCCCCATTAACATTACCCTCTCCTAGGGAATCGTACTGACAAAATTTCCCTAGGGCCCCTTTACAAGATTGAGCAAATGTTGCTACCCCACTTAATTCGAGAAACTTCAAGGCCTCAGGGGCTCCGATATTGTCGGCACCGGCCCGTTAGAAGTGCTCGATTTAACCCCAGGGCATGGCCCGATTTGAGGGTCCCGGTTACTCCAAGAACGAATTTCGAAAGGCTAACGTCAAAAGTCAAAAGTTTAAATCCGCGAAGGCAAAGGAACAAAAAAAAGTGAAAGAAGAAAAGTCTCTCTTTTTACATTGCCAAAAAACGTATCCACAAGAGACATCTTTACAAAATCCTCCCCCGGGGACTGCATACAAAAGGAAAAAGAAAGGATGCAAAACGACTTAGGGACTACTCTTCATCACCACTATCTTTGCCCTCATATGGGACAATTAAAAGTGCCAACTCTCTCTCCAATTCGCGGGCATCCTCAAGATCAACTGACAGATTAATGCCCCTAGCTCTGATCTCCTCTAGGGTTTCTCTCCTCGCCTCCTCCTTAGCATGTCTAATATCCCGAGCTAGCTTCTGCACGGCTGCTATCGATACGTCACGAGATATTTTATGCATCTTGGATACGTCATCTAGATAAATGGAAGCATTTCTCTCAATTATGGACTTCGCCACGGCCAAGGAAGCAATCTCCTTGCGAGCATTCTTGAGAAGATCATGGGATGACGCCATCTCCTCAGTTGCTACCTCACTTGTTTCCTAAGCCAGAGGATTTCCGCATTCAGCCGACTAATCTGCGAACCATTTTGCTCGACCTGCAAAAGAAAGGTAAGCCAATTTATATCGGAATATGGGAGCAAAGGTTGGGTACAATTAGGGCAAAATACCTACGCAGCGAGATCAGCCTTTTCCCGAAGCGCTCTCTCCAAAGCAGATCGGAGCTCTCCTAATTCTTTCTCTCCTTGGGCAGAGTGAGCCTCTGAATCCTACACATCAAGGTAAGCTTCTTACACTCCTTTTCACGGTAAGAAATCTCCTCACGAAGCCGAAAAAGGGCATGATCATACATATCCTTGCACTACGACATATCGCAAGAGTTAGAAAAATGAAGAATGATGCCCAAGACCAAAAGAAATATACGAAAGATAGCTATCACATGCTGCATGAATCTCTCTGCCACCTTGACGGTGCCAGGAACATCAAAACCGATGCTACCGCGAATACCGTCAAAGATGTTGGCAAGGGAGCCTCCCCCTTTGAGAGGAGTCCCTGCTTTGACGGCATTCGCTTCTTGAGCGTTCCTCATTTCTCCTAACGAGACCTGAAAGCATGAGATGAAATCATTCATGTTGCCGATTTCCCCAAAAGGCAACCCCTGCTTCTAAAAAGCTCTGGGCCTCGACCCTTCAGGATCGATGGCAGCGGTCCCCCCTAACTGAAACTGCAGCAAACCTAGTCATGCGATCTGAGGCTACATTAATATTGTACGCGGCAAAATCAAAGGACTTAATTTCTCGCTATCACGCCATTTCGGAAGAACGCCTTGAGACCACGAGGTCGTGGAGCTGTGACCAAGTCCCCTCCCTCGAGGCTCGTCGAGGCCCGACTCGAAGAAGATGAAGGTCGAGACTAGAACGAAAGGAGAAGTTCCCAAGGTACACGGCTAAGTTTGACAAAGCCTATGCCGAAGCGTCGCATCTCGCCATCCCATCTCCATACTTTACAATTAATACATGTTGTACTATAACCGGGTTCCCCTCCCATATAAAGGGAACCTCTACTACTTTGTGATAGGCTGATGTTTCTCCATCTATTCTCCATAAGATCAATAATATCTCCCTCTCTTTCTTCTCTCTAACTTGCTCGTACTTAATAGCTCGAAGCCGCTCGTAGCATTTATTAGTTTCATACTTGTTCTTCACTTATTGCTTGGTATAGGCCATAAAGAGCCTTATTTGATCATATCTTAACTATTATCCCATTCTCTATTACCCCCTATAGCTCGAGATCGAGCCGGATATCGACCCCGAGGCTTCTTCATCGACCAGTCCGAGGCTCGGGCAGCAAGTCCCTCGGTTTGATTACTGCCCCGTTTTAGCTTGTATCTCTTCGTTAAACTTCATCTTCTTAGCATCAACTGCTCTAAACAACTAGCATAAAAATAGATCACGTATTTTTAGAATCCCAATTACAAATTTAATTATTGTTACCATTTTCACGGTAAATAAACATCCTCCTCAAGGGTCTCTGGTCTACGGGACCGACCTGAGTCGGCCGTTCCAAACTCAGCAGTCTCCCATTGAGGCACCTGCGAGGCTCCCGCACTTGACCTCGTCCTCTGCGCTAACTGGCACTCATCATCATCCTCATCCTCAGCACAGGGATTTGCCCCTGACATTGAAGCAGAGGTCCTAGTAGCGGCTTGATACTCAAGTGAACTGGGTTGATTTTCCATAAAAGGGTTAATAGCCACCTTACTTTCCCTCTTCTTGCCCTTGCTGGACTCTGAAGCCTCCATTTTACCACCATAGGGCGGCGTCATCTCCATATTCTCGCCAAGTCTTGCACAAGCACAATGACCTAAATTTGTCAGCACAAGGGACACAGGGAGAAACACAAATCTAAGACATAGATAACAAAGAAGTTTTGCCATGATTCTTGGCCACCCATTGCTCCTTGGCTAGGACAGACCAAGACCAAACATGGTATGGGGACGCGGTGTCCAACCATTTGATCCACCCTGGAAAATCCAAAACCGCCTCGGTGTACCAAGTGATGGCAGCGTGAAATGACAAAAAGGTCATAATTTCGGGGCGAAAGGGAAGAAAATTACAAAACATGGTTAAGGGAAAACCGCTTACGCTGTGTGTTCTATCTCTCTGGGAAACGCATCCTCTGGGCCGGAATGATGTCTGAGGTCCTTACCCGAATGAACCTACTCATCCATCCTCAATCCTTCCCCTCGTCGGTGCTCGAGAAGAGCAATTTTTTGGATTGATTATGGAACCTGATCTAACCTCAATAAAATCGAGGGTTGTACAACCTAATCAAATGGCTAAGGGTAAAAGTCTCGCCCATATCCCCTTCAATAAAATGACGGAGCATCAATACTATCCTCCAGATAAGAGGATAGATCTGACCGAGCATCACTTGATATTTGTCACATTAATCAAGGATAACCAGATCTATTTCTGGGGGTGGGGATTCAGAGGAATCAGCAGGACCCAAGGTGAACGGGTAGGTATATACATGAAGGAAGTCGGCCTTGTAGTCCGTTATATTTTCATTGGGGCAGGGAATCTCCACCTCCACTGCCTTGCTCCATCGGTAGTTTGTCCTCACCACTTCTATGTTGGTCATGACACTAGTGTATCAGGACACATGTTTGCATCGGCCCGGTGTGGATGAAGTGTCATCGATGATAAAATCTTTTGACATATCAAGCTTGGAGGGAGTGCACTGTTCCAAAGTGGGTATCACTTTGGCTCTCTCCTTAGATGGCCGAGATGAAGATGCAGCTTCATTCTGCCGAGGAACCGTTATAAATGTCCTGGCCACAACAATGGTAAAATTTTCTCTTAGAAAGCAAGACAAAAGAGTGTAAAAGACGATGGGCTCGTGAATTTGGAGATGCTACGAAGATAAGGATTATCAAACTATCAATATATTTATAAGAACCACTTGGGTAGCGGAAAGGACGAGCCAATAGCGGTTCGTGGGTCCCTTGATAATCGCATTTGACGGCGACTCTTGCATGATTTTTTGGGGAATGGAATTTAATGCTCTTACAGGCTGACAACATGGCAACGATGCCCTCGGAACAGTGGCTAAAAATTGTTTCCTATTACTTTGTTCTAGGAAACAGGGAGACTATCTGTATACAGTGAAATCGGGGAGTCCAATTCACCATCATTAAGGCATTTTGGGAAGCCATCTCGAGATCTCGAGGCTGCAGGGTCGCGATCGAGCTCTCTCTCTCAACGTCTATTCACGCCCAACCCAACGATGATGATAGGGACAGGGAGTTCCCAATGCGAGCAGATAGCAGTGACAGATCTTGGTGTCACGTCAGGCCGTCCCATCTCCATACATTTACAATTAATGCATTTTGTACTATGTTAAGATTCCCCTCCTATATAAATGGGATCCTTGCCATTTTATAAAGCCTTTGGCTGTTGCTCCACCTATTCTACACAAGATAAATAACAACTCTCTCTCTCTTTTCTCTCTAACATATTCCTTCGATATTATTGCTCCTATTTGTGGGCCTTATACTTGTTCTTCATTTACTGCTTATCATTGGACATAAAGAGCCTCCTTTAATTATATCCCATCTGTTAGCCCTTTCTCGATTAACCCCGATAGCTCGAGCCGGAGCCCAGGCATCGACCTTGAGGCCCCTCATCGGTCAGTCTGAGGACCAAATAGCTAACCTCCCAGTTCGATCATAATTTCATTTTAGCTCGCATTTTATCTTTTGTCTCCATATATCTAGCATCAATTGCTTACCAACTAGCATAAAAATAGATCACATATTTTTAGAATCTCGTCAACAAATTTAATTATGATTACTATTTTCACGGTAAACACTGCTTAAACTATTTTACTTGGATTCTATGTAGCATGTTTAGGGTAGAAATTACTTGTTTATTTGTTACAAACTTGAATAGAACTGTAGATTTCCTTCTCTAGACTGTTGCATATATTGATTTGGTTGTGTATTTACTTTGGGACAACGGAATGTTATTCCGGGAGATCCCCCTGCGTGTTTACTTTGGGATTACAGATCGGTATTCCGGGAGATCCCCCTGCACATTTATATTTAGGACTACAGGATGGTATCCCGAAAGATCCCCATGTACTTGATATTTACTTTGGGACTACGGATCGATATTCCGGGAGATCCCCCAGCACATTTATGATTTGGACTACGCGACGGTATCCTGGGAAATCCCTTGCACATTTACATTTGGGACTACGGGACGTTATCCTGCGAGATCCCCTGTTGCTATCTTTGTGTACTGAGTTATTTCTTTCCGTGATTTCATCTTTATTGATTGTTAGTATTTTAATTATACTGTCGCCTTTCATACTATTTTTCCTTGTTATATATATATATATATATATATATATATATATATATATATATATATATATATATATATATATATACCAATAGGGCCCTGACCTTCCTCGTCACTACTCGACCGAGGTTAGGCTTGGCACTTATTGGGTACCGTTGTGGTGTACTCATGCCCTTTCCTGCACATATTTTTCGTGTGCAGATCCAGGTTCTTCTGCTCAGCCATACTAACTATGAGACGAGGCTATTCAGAGACTTTAAGGTATATCTTCCACGTTCGCAGACCTAGAAATCCCTCTTTATTCTCCCTTCAGTATAGACTTCTTGTATTTTTCCTTCGTTTAGACTTGTGGAGTTAGACACTATGTATTTTTCTTTAGCTTGTGATTCATAAGATTCTGGGTTCTAGGAGTGTTATATTCAGTCGAGAGTGTTACTATTGTATATGCAGAGCGACATCTTAAACTCTTTTAATTATATTTATCTGTTAGTTGGCTAGTTTTGCATCTTTAGTCAATTTTCCTCAACTTGTTTGGCTAGTTTTGATTTCAAAATTCTAAACCTCTGTCTTCATTATCTCACAGATGGTGAGGACACGTGCTACCAGATATTACCAGGCACTCGCGCCCCCTGCTACAGCCACCAGGGCTCGGGCCGGGGTAAAGGCTGAGGACGCGAACTTGGTGCAGCCAGAGTACTCATGCGAGCTGCCATAGAGGAGACACCAGCAGCTCCAGCCGGAGCCCAGGAACCTGATACGACTAGTGCTACTACTACTCCAGCTCTCCAAGAGACCCTTGCACAGTTCATGAGCATGTACACCACCCTACTTTAGGCGGGGTTGATTCCCCTTGCTGCAGCCACATCTCAGGCCGGGGGAGGGGCATAGACTCCCGCCTCCTACATCCTAGAGCAGCGGGTTCAGGTTGATCAAATCCAATAGGTTATACTGATACCGCCTGTAGCCCTAGTTTAGCCCGAGGATAGGGCAAAAACTTCAGAGGATGAGCAGCAAAGGCTTGAGAGGTTCAAGAAGTAAAAGCCTCCTACATTCAATGGTCTAGCATTAGAGGATGCTCAGGGATTTCTAGAGGAGTGCCACCGTTTCCTCCACACTATGGGTATATCAGGATCAAGTGGGGTTTCTTTCACTGCCTTCCATCTTTGAGGAGTAGCCTACCAGTGGTGGTGTGCTTTTGAGTTGGACAGTCCGGCTGAGGCAGCTTCCCCACCGTATCCTCCACACTATGGGTATATCAGGATCAAGTGGGGTTTCTTTCACTACCTTCCAGCTTTAAGGAGAAGCCTATCAGTGGTGGTGTGCTTTTGAGTTGGACAGTCCGACTAAGGCAGCTTCCCTTTCGTGGACCCAATTTTCAGATATGTTTTGGAGGGAGTATGTTCCTCAGAGCTTTAGGGACACATGGCACGCAGAGTTTGAGCATTTGCATCATGGTACTTTGAATGTTTAGGAGTATGCTATCTGTTTCACTGACTTGGCTAGACATGCACCGGCCTTGGTTTCTACAGTTCGTGACAGAGTTTGCCAGTTTATTGTGGGGATCATTCCAACATCAGGTATAGCATGGCCAGAGAGTTGGAGATGGATATTGCTTACCAGCAGGTCATGAGCATTGCTAGAAGAGTAGAGGGCATGCTTGCTCGGGATAGAGAGTAGAGGGAGGCCAAGAGTTCATGAGAGTCGGGCCATTATTGTGGTGCCCGTGCCCCAACTGAAGTTCATCATGGTAGGGTTTATATGAGTCGCCCCATTCATTCAGCTCTTCCAGTAGCCAGTGGTATACCAGCTCCGCCTAGACCTTAGAAGACTTATTATGCACCCCCATTATCTAGTATGCCTCCTGCATGGGGTGCTTTCAATGGTCAGTCCAGCAGACCTGGCCCGAGCCGGTCACAGCTACCACGCCCTCCCAAAGCTTGATTTGAGTTTGTTAACACACGCCATATGGTAAGGGATTGCCCTAGACTTAGGAGGGGTGCACCTCCACGGACTTCTTAGCCACAGCGTGCTCCGCAAAGTTCCTAGGCTATGATCACAGTACCAGTTGCTACCCCACCAGCTCAGCCAGCTAGAGGTGGAGGTCGAGAAGGTAAAGGTCACCCTAAAGGGGGAGGCCAGGCCAGATACTATTCCTTTCCTGCCCGTACTGAGGTTGTCGCCTCTGACTCTGTCATCACAGGTATTGTCCCGATTTGTCATAAAGATGCCTCGATTCTATTCGATCCAAATTCCATTTATTCTTATGTGTCATCTAACTTTTCCCTATATTTGGGCATATCTCGGGATTCTTTGAGGTCCCCTGTTTATGTTTCTACTCTTGTGGGAGATTATCTTGTTGTAGACCGCATTTATTGGTCGTGTGTGATTGCTCTTAGTGATTTTAAGGCCAGAGCCAATTTATTATTGCTCATCATGGTAGACATTAACGTTATCTTGGGCATGGACTGGTTGTCGCCCCATTATGCTATTCTTGATTGTCACCCTAAGACCGTGATGCTGGCTATGCTAGGTGTACCGCGATTAGAGTGGAGGGTTACTTTAGGTCACACTCCCAGTAGAGTTATTTAATTTCTTAAAGCTCAGCGAATGGTTGAGAAGGGGCGTGACACTTATCTAGCTTATGTGAGAGATGTTAGTATTGATACCCCTGCAGTTGATTCAATCTCAGTATTGACACTCCCATTTTTATTCCTCCTTATTATATGGCTCTTCCTGAGTTGAAGGAGTTGAAGGGACAATTACAGGAATTGCTTGATAAGGGCTTTATTCGGCCTAGTATGTCACCTTAGAGTGCTTCTGTCTTGTTTGTGAAGAAAAAGGATTGTTCTATGCGTATGCGCATTGATTATTGCTAGTTGAACAAAGTTACAGTAAAGAATTGGTATCTTTTTGCCTCGTATTGATGACTTGTTTGATCAGTTATAAGGTTCCTGAATGTTTTGTATGATTGACTTGCGTTCAGGTTATCATCAGTTGAAGATTCGGGAGCCAGATATCCCAAAGACTGCCTTCAAGACTCGGTATGGTCATTACGAATTCCTTGTTATGTCATTTGGGCTGACCAATGCCCCAGCAGCATTTATGCATTTGATGCACAGTGTATTTCGGCCATATCTTGACTCGTTCGTCATTGTTCTTTATTGATGACATTCTGGTATACTCCTGGAGTCTGAAGGATCATGAGCAGCACCAGAGAATAGTGCTTCATACCTTGAGAGAAAAGAAATTATATGCAAAGTTCTCGAAATGTGAATTATGGTTGGATTCTGTGGCATTCTTGGGTCACGTAGTATCGAGTGAAGGGATCAAGATGGACCCAAAGAAAGTGAAAGCAGTGCAGAGTTCAAAAACGTGTCTGTGGCTAAGACGTGTCTGTGTCACCCGATGTACTCGCGCATCTAATATAGTAGAATATAGGAGTTCAAAAATAAAAATACCTAGCTACAAATTATAAATAGGGAAATACTATATATATGTAGGAAAATACAGGACTTCGGTAGGGCATAGTTTCTTTCTTTATTGAATAATTAGATAAATGTGATCAACAATCATTAAATGTATACTTTGTTTCTTTAACTTTTATTTTATAATATCTCAAGCATAAAATTAGTATAACTCCTTAAATATTTGTATTCATTAAGAAGGGATACACGCGCAACGCGCGTACCTAAAGACTAGTGTATATATACACACACATACATTCTTGAAAGATGATGCCCGTGCGATGCACGAGCTGACATATTAGGTATTTAATTTTTTTCTTCTACTTTTTGCAATAAAAGAAAACAAAAGTTCCTTCTATCGATTAAAAACAAAAATAACCATAATCAAAGAGTTGCCTAGATGACGTGGGTGCAGTATAGCCTTTTTTTTATAATATTTTCGGCGAAAAAAATTAAAGATATGGTGAAAATAAAAAAAGATAATAAATATATTGTAAAAATAAAAAAGAGAAGAAAGGGATGGAAACAATATTGGAAAATAAAAAAGATTATACTACTGAGAGAAAATTTTGAAAATATAAATTTATTGTAAAAAAATATTTATCTTAATTTTTTTTTCGCGTACTTCTTGGAAGAAGCTAACATTTAGAACTTTTTCCCAAAAGTAGAAAAACTACTACTGTTAATGCTCAAAAGCACTTTTCCGTCTTGAACATACACCTCAATTTTTTTTAAATTATTTTTTATATAAAATAAAATAAAATAATTTTAGCCTCCCAAAAACTTAGCCAAGCATGCTCTAATAAATGCCAAGACATGTGCGTGCAGAACACATACTAAGCTAACGTTTGGCCATAGATTCCCAAATTTGTTTTAAAAAATCTGATTTGAATGAAGTTTGGTTTGCAGATGAAAATGTCTTTAGACATCAACTTCCAAAACATATTTTCCGAATATATTTTGGAAAAACATGAAACATGTTATAAATAGAATTCTATTTAAGCTGAATTGTTTACCGTGAAAATGGTAATAACAATTAAATTTGTTGATGGGACTCTAAAAATACATGATCTATTTTTATGCTAGTTTGTTAAGCAGTTGATGCTATGTGTGAAGTTTAGAAATGAGATAAAAAGCAAGGAGCGAAGTGATAACCAAACCGATGGGTCATTTATCGGGGCCTCGAGGTCGATTCCGGAGCTCGATTGTGAGCTATCGAGGGGGGGTTGAAATATGACTAACAGTTAAAGATAAATCAACAGAGGCTCTTTATGGCCAATGATAAGCAATAAATGAGGAACAAATATGAAGATAATAAATGAAAACAATAATATCAAGAGAAAATGTTAGAGAGCAAATAGAATGTTCTTGTATATTTCGTGTGGAGTAGCTGAAGCAACAGGCCTTACAAAGTGATAAGGATCCCCTTTATATATTAGGAAAAATCCAACATAGTACAAAATACATTAATGATAAAGAAACGGAGATGGGACAACTAGAAGACATCCTAATTAAGGGCTAGGGTAGTCCTGTCAGTCCTAGCCACGTGCCTTGAGAACTCCCCATTTCTACCGTGGACGAGGTCAACGTCATCCCAAGATCGGGCGTCGACGAACCTCGAGGGAGGATACTCGATCATAACCTTGTAGCATCGAGACTTCGAGATGGTTTTCTAAGGTGCTTCGATGTTGGGAAATTGGGCTCCCCGATTTCATCATATACATGAATGTCTATATTTAGAGAGATTTTAGGGTTTGTTACTTGGTGGCTAATTCACTTTTTCCCTATAAATAGAGGGGTTCTATTCCAATGTAATTCACCCCAAATCAATAATAATTCTCTTTCTCTACTTTTCTATGCAATATTCTTTTCTCCTTTTATTGTTTTATAAAATGTTATTAGCACGAGACTCTAACCAATTGGATAGAAGCTTTGAAATTGAGCATAATAATTGCTCATTGTTCCATGAACTTCCTTTAAGAATAAATTCTAGATTTAAGGTAAGTATTTTACCTTATATTTCTCTTTTAAATTCTTGAATTCTATAATTTGATTTTAAATACAAGCAAAGACAATAAATTTTGATTATAACTTTAATAGAATTTGTGAAAAATTATAACCACCCAAAGTGGTAAAAATCATATGACTTGCCATGATCATTATCATCTATGATTGTGGGAAAAGAATTGAAAACTCGTCCCATTGAATTTGCTTCATTCTCATTCCATTAAGAGAATATGATAGTAGTATGTGATACGTCAGAAAGAAGACAAAATTATTACTATGAATGTATCAATGAATGTGGACGTGGCAATAGACGAAATTATAATCCTCATTATGGTGGTAATGAGAACAATAAGAATTCTCAAAATAATCCTTAACTCTGTGAAATTTGTCACCGATTTGACATAAGATTATGTAAAGCACATATACATGACTATGGCCCATTCATGATGTGAATGTGATAACATGTGATTTATGAATATATAGTCATTCTTAAAAGAATATGAACGTGCTAGTGGTAGTGAATATACCACACTCACCTCTAGAATGAGGTTTGAGGGGAAATAAGAAAATAATGTCATTATTATGGCATGTATGGTCATTGGTCACATACCTATTGTACACCAAAATATTTTGACTATGTGATTATTAAAGGGCAACAGTAATGCAAGGAACATATCTTGTATCTAATTCTGATTATGACCATAATGGTAATACTCTCTTTAAAAGATATATTCAACATATCAATGTTGATAAATATGTGGTAGTACCAAATAATTGAGAGATCTGGAAGAGCCAATTATTACTATTTTGGAGGAATAAAATTGATCATATATAAGGCATTGTGTTGTAGTAAGTCTCAAAGAAACTTATTAAGTTTCTAAAGTATTCGCGAAAGTGGTTGATTATATTGAGACTATAAATAAAGGAAAGATTTAATATCTTCTATTACTACAACTTGTAGCAGGGTAATATGTATGTGGAAAGCTACCCGCTTTATTAGCCAGTTTGTACTACACAAATAAAAGAATACCACAATAAAGTGAATGTTTATTGATATAAAAACCCATATCATAATAAACTTGGAGTTTATTGATAATTGCACGTATCATGATGTAAACCTGAAGTTTACTAATATAGATAATTTTATCAAGCATGGTGTTATATCTCGCATTTTCGTACGTTAAAGTTTCGTCTTCAGTTAATCGACGTAGACTCAGGGATGAGATTATCTTAAGGTTAATGTATTTGTGTTATTTATAACAAGTGATAAGTAAGTGTCATGAAGGATAAAGGGTACACGAATTAAAGAAAACGAGTTTCGTTAAAGGTTGCTGATTTGGGATAATATACAGATTGAGCAATAATACCTAATATACATGGACTATGTAATAACCCAGCCGGTCATTTCATGAGCTACAGCCCTGTTTCCTCCAATTTTGCTTCTTTATGTGTTGTTCAGCTGTATTTCATCATGTCGTGTTGGTTGGTTCGGGTTCCGAGTGGTCTTGGAGTGGAATGAGACACTTAAGTCTCTTATTTAGAAGCTTAAGTGGAAAAAAATCAATCGGATGTTGATGTGTAGAAGATCCCGGATGTGAATTCTGATGGTTCGGGTAGCTCCGTTAGGTGATTTTGGACTTAGAAGAGTATTCAGAATGTAATTTGGAGGTCCGTGGTAGAATTAGGCTTGAATTGGCGAAATTGGAAATTTGGCATTTTTCGGTCGGCAGTGGAAATCTTTATATCGGGGTCAAAATGGAATTCCGGAAATTGTAATATGTCTGCAGGGTCATTTGTGACGTGTGTGCAAAATTTCAGGTCATTTGGAGGTGGTTTGATAAGCTTCGACATCGTTTGCGGAATTCGGAAGTTTAGAAGTTCTTGGACTTGAATCCGAGAGTGATTTGGTGTTTAATTTTGTTTTGAGTGTTACAAAGGTTTGAATAAGTTTAAATGGTGATATGGGACTTGTTTATATGTTTTGTTGAGGTTCCGAGGGCCTCAGGATGATTTCAAATGGTTATGGAGGAGTTTGGAAATTTGGTAAGGCAGCTGAAGCTGCTAATTCTGTCATAACCGCACTTGTGGAGTGGGGACCGCAGGTGCAATGCTCGGAGAAGCGGAAAAATAGCCATAGAAGTGGCTAAGGCCAAGAAAGTCAGGACCGCAGGTGCTAAAGGAGGAGCACACTTGCGAGACCGTAGGTGCGTGTATTAGACTGCAGATGCGGAAAAGGGCGGATAAGTGAAAACCGCAGATGTGGTTGGTTTGACCGCAGAAGCGGCCCGTAGATGCATAAAAATGGGCCATATGTGCGAGATGCCTGGGCAGAAGGTGTTTGAGGAAGCCCTTCGCAAATTTTTGGGTGTTCTTCACCAATTGTATCCGAATTTTTAGAGATATTTGGAGGGTTTTGAATATGGAATCAAGGGGATATATATTGAGGTAAGTTATTTGAGCTTAATACTTATGATTATCGTAATTTTCAGTTGATTAAGCCTAAAATTGAAAGAAATTAGGGATGAAATTGATCTATTAGGGCTTGAAATTGGAGAGTTTCATTTGAGGATTTGAGGGGCCATTTGACGTCGGATTTCGATGGTTTCTGTATGTATAGACTCGTGAGTGAAAGGAGTTTCTTGTTTTATGATTTTTGTTGGATTTCGAGTTGTGAGCTCGGGGGATGGATTTGGATGAATTTCGGGATTTTGGTATAAATTGTTAGTTTTTCATTTGGAATTGATCCCTTGGCCTGTATTGATCGTATTGTATTGCTTTTGGTTAGATTCGAGGCGTTTGGAGATCGATTCCAGAGGGAAGGGCATCGCGAAGTAGGGATTTGACTGGTTCGAGGTAAGTAATGATTGTAAATCTTGTCATGAGGGTATGAAGCCCCCGATTACACATCGTTCACTATTTTAAGGTGACGTGCATGCTACACGACGAGCGTATGGCGTGCACCATTGGGGATTGTGACTTGGTACGCCCCGTAGAAACAATTATGTTGCGTATTTGACTGGCAACTATATGATACTTTTGTGTTTTAGAAAGAATTTCTATAATTTGGGCCTCATGCCATATTTGGGCCTCATGCCAAGCTGTTTGGACCCGTAGGGACCTTTTCTTATTATTTCTTCACTGTTTTGAATTAAAATCTATACTCAGTCATGTAATGTTTTACTGATTTCATAACTCAGTATCTATTACTCCATTTTGATGCATAAAATGATATTTTGGGTTGATCACCCTATTTCATTGATAGCTCGAGTGGCTTGAGAGATTTCTGATTGAGTGAGGCCGAGGGCCTGTGTTGTGAGGATATTATGGGATCAGGATGCGCGCCACGACATGTTGTTACTGATTTAGGATATATGAGAGGCTGAGGGCTTGATTGATTATGCCACGAGGTGGCTTGTTATAGCGTTTGGGCTGTAGGAGCCCCTCCAGAGTCTGTACAACCCCATTGAGCACGAGTACCCTGAGTGAGTGATATGATGTTGCCCGAGGGGCTGTTCTTGATTCATGTTGTGCCTGAGAAGCTGATTACAAGTGATTGTGAGGTTTGCCCGAGGGTCTGATTTTGAGTGATGTTATGCCCGAGGGGCGGTTTATGATACATGTTTTTGCCTGAGGGGCTATTTATGATTTTCATCACTTTTACTCTAAATCTCATTGAACCCCTGTTAAAACTATTGAAAAATATCTTCAAATGATTTTTACCAAAATTAAAAATTTATATGAGATGATTTGACTTATATACTGATTTGAAAGCATGCTATATTTACTGAGATTTCATGACGTGGATTTATGTGTTTCTTACTGCTTAGTCTTTATTCACCTTTATTACATATTGAGTTGGCATACTCACATTACTCCTTGCACCTTGTGTGAAGATCCAGGGGTTGCTGGATGCGATAGCGACCGCTGATTCTTCCATCCGTCGCGGATATTCGGAGTTGGCAAGATAGCTGCATGGTGAGCGCAGCCTTTGTATTCTCCCTCTTATCTTTCTTAGACTATATTAGTGTTTTCTGGAATGTATTAGTCTTAGTTGTTATCAGATAGTCCTTAGTAGATGCTCGTGACTTGTGACACCCCAATGTCGGGCTTTTGTTTCTTCTGCACTTTGTTACTTAGACTTATGCTATGAAGTTTTATTAATTAATAGATTAAAAACATCTTTATTATGAAGTATCGAATTATTTTGGGAATGTGTCCGCTAGCATAGTTCCATGATAGGCATCATCACGACCGGGTTGGTTTTGGGGTCGTGACAAGTTGGTATTAGAGCCTAGGTTACATAGGTCTCATGGGTCATGAGCAGGTATAGTAGAGTCTTGCGAATCGGTATGGAGACGTCTGTACTTATCTTCGAGAGGCTGCAGAACCCTTAGGAAAACTTCACATTCTTGAATTCTTATCGTGCGAATCTGTTGATTCTGGTAACTAAACTTCTATTATTCTATTCTCTCACAGATGGTGAGGACACGTGCAACCGGTCACGACAGACGGCCACCAGTTGGGGTTGCGAGAGGCCGAGGTTATGGTCGAGGCCGTGGTAGGGGTAGGGGTTTAGCCCGCACAGCAGCTAGGGCGGCACCTACAGATCCACCAGCTGCCCTAGTTCATGATCAGGTCCCGGATGTGGATACTCCAACAAGACCAGCTCAGGGACCAGTCATGCATATTGTTATTCCAGGCCTTCAGAAGGCCCTAGCTCAGATTCTATCAGTGTGCACTGGCCTGACTCATGTGGTCTCAGTTACTACGATCGTATCTACTTCGCAGGTTGGGGGAGGAACTCAGACTCCCGCTGATCGCACACCTAAGTAGGTTGTTCAGGGACTTCACACACTGGGGCACCTCCAACCCATCCTGTTGCAGCTGCTCAAGACTATGTAGCTCCTGGGCTGCCAAAGGACGGGCAACACAGATTGGAGAGGCTTGGGAGACTCCATTCTCTGTCATTTAGTAGTGTTGAGAGTGAGGATGCACATGGTTTCTTGGACAAGTTTCAAAGGATGCTTTAGACCGTAGGTATTCTGGAGACCAGTGGGGTCTCATTCACTACTTTCCAGTTCTCTAGGGCTGCACTTAGTTGGTGGGAGGCCTACGAGAGGCGTAGGCCGGTTGGCACAACGTCCCTTACTTGGCAGCAGTTCTCCGTTTTCTTTTTGGAGAACTTTGTACCGAAGTCTCACCAAGAGGAGTTGTGCAACCAGTTCGAGTTGCTTCAGGGTGATATGTCTGTTACACAATATGAGATGCGATTCTCCGAGTTGGCTCGCCATGCGGTCTAGTTGGTTCCCACAGACCGAGAGAGGATCAAGAGGTTTATAGATGGCCTCGATATTTAGCTTCGGTTGCTTATGACTCGAGAGATGATGTCTGGTGCCACTTTTGATGAGGTTGTCGACATTTCTGGATAGATTGAGATGGTTCGTAGTTAGGAGAGGGTTGAGAGGAAGTCCAAGAAGGCTCGTGGATAGGGTGGATTCAGCGGTGCTCCTTATGGGCGTTAGTGTTAGCACGGCAGAGGTCGTTTGTTTAGACATGCTCCGTTAGCTCGCCCAGTTCATCGTGGGGCATCATCGGGCCATGGTTATCACAATTCTCATTAGGGTCATTCATCACTTAGTGCCCTTCCAGCCCAAAGTTCATCCCGTGCTCTATCAGTTCAGGGCTCATCCACGCCAGGTTCTTCTACTAGTCATTCTGGTGCTAGGGGTTCCCTTCAACCCCCGTCTCTAGAACCGGGGGGTTGTTATGAGAGTGGAGAGTTGGGGCATATGTGGAGGCAGTGTCCTGATCGTCATGGGGGTCCGCCTCAGCAGAGGAGTCAGCCATCGACTTCAGCACAAATTACTTCACCACCCACCTAGTCATCTCAGGGTGGTGGACGGTCAACTAGGGGTCACCCTAGAGGGGGAGATCGTCAAGTGGTGGTCAGGCCCGTTTCTATATAGTCCCAGCCAAACTAGATGCTATTGCTTCAGATGTTGTGATCACATATATTGTCTCAGTTTGACACAAAGATGCCTATGTATTATTTGATAGTGGTTCCACTTTTTCATATGTGTCATCATATTTTTCTAGTTATTTAGATATGCCCCACGAGTCTCTTATTTCATTTGTTCGTGTATCTACTCCGGTGTGCAATACTATTGTTGTGAACCGCATATATCGGTCGTGTATGGTGACTATTGGGGGGTTGAAGACCCAAGTGGACCTTCTGTTGCTTTGTATGGTTGATTTTGATGTGATATTGGATATGGATTGGTTATCTCTATGTCGTGTTATTTTGGAATGTCATGCTAAGACAGTGACGTTGGCTATGCCACGGGTGCCATGAATTGAGTGGTGAGGTTCGATGGATTATATTTCTAGTAGAGTGATTTAATTTTTGAAGGCCTAGTGGATGGTTGGGAAGGGTTTTATTTCTCATTTGGCCTTCATGAGGGACGTCAGTATAGAGACTCCTACCCTTGATTCAGTTTTGGTAGTGAGGGATTTTCCGGATGTGTTTCCCACAGACCTGCCGTGTATGCCGTCAGATAGGGATATTGACTTTGGTATTGATTTGGTGCCAGGCGCTCAGCCCATTTCTATTCCACCGTATCGTATGGCACCGGCGGAGCTGAAGGAGTTGAAGGAGCAGCTTCAGGGACTCCTTGATAAGGGGTTTATTCAGCCTAGTGTGTCGCCTTGGGGTGCGACAGTCCTATTTGTGAAGAATAAGGATGGCACAATGAGGATGTGCATTGATTACAAGCATTTGAACAAAGTCACAATCAAGAACAAGTGTCATTTGCCTCGTATTGATGATTTATTTGAGTAGCTTCAGGGAGCGAGAGCATCCTCCAAGATTGATCTCAGGTCAAGGTACCACTAGTTGAAGATCTATACTCAGACATTATTAAGACAGCTTTCAAGACCTGATATGGTCAATATGAGATCTTTGTGATGTCTTTCGGGCTAACCAATGCCCCAGCAGCGTTCATGCAATTTGATAAACAGCGTATTTCGGCCTTATCTCGACTCGTTTGCTATTGTATTCATTAATGATATTCTGGTGTACATGCATAACAAAGAGGAGAACGCTAAGCATTTGAGAGTTTTATTGCAGCGGTTGAGGGAGGAGAATCTTTATGGAAAGTTCTCCAAGTGTCTAGTGAGGGTATTCAGGTTGATCCGAAGAAGATAGAGGCGGTCCAGAGCTGGCCTAGACCGTCCTAAGCTACAGAGATTCGCAGCTTTCTTAGTTTGGCGGGTTATTATCGTCGGTTCGTCTAGGATTTTCATATATAGCTCACCCTTGACCAAATTGACTCAAAAGGGTGCTCCTTTCAGGTGGTCGGATGAGAGTGAGGCGAGCTTTCAAAAGCTTAAGACTGCCTTGATCACAGTTCCAGTGTTAGTTTTGACATCAGCTTTAGGTTCTTATACAGTATATTGTGATGTTTCTAGAGTTGGTATTGGGTGTGTATTGATGCAGGAGGGTAGAGTGATTGCGTATGCTTCTCGTTAATTGAAACCCCATGAGAAGAAATATCATGTTCATGATTTGGAGTTGATTGCCATTGTTCACGCGTTGAAGATTTGGAGGCATTATCTCTATGGTGTATCTTGTGAGGTGTTTAATGATCATTGTAGCCACCAGCACTTCTTCAAGCATAAGGATTTCAATTTGAGGCTGCAGAGATGGTTGGAGCTGCTAAAAGATTATGATATTACTATTTTGTACCATTCGGGAAAGGACAATGTGGTGGTCGATTCCTTGAGTAGGAATGCGGTGAGTACGGGCAGTCTTGCATGTATTCCTGTTGGGGAGAGACCTCTTGCATGTGATATTCAGGCCTTGGCCAATCGTTTTATGAGGTTGGATATTTCGGAGCCCAGTTGGATCTTAGCTTGTGTGGTTTCTCGGTTTTCCTTGTTGATCGTATCCGAGAGTGCCAGTATGATGATCCTCATTTGTTTGTCCTCAAGGACAGAGTTCAGCGCGGCGATACTAGAGATGTGACTATTGGTGATGATAGGGTATTGAGGATGCAGGGCCGGATATGTGTGCCTAGTGTAGATGGACTTCGGGAGTTGATTCTTGAGGAGGCCTATAGATCGCGGTATTCCATCCATCCGAGTGCCGCGAAGATGTATCAAGATTTGAGATAGCACTATTGGTGGAGGATAATGAAGAATAATATAGTAGGGTTTGTAGCTTAAAGTCTCAATTGTCAGCAGGTGAAATATGAGCATCAGAGACCGGGTGGCTTGCTTCAGCAAATGGATATTTCAGAGTGGAAGTGGGAGCGGATAACCATGGATTTCGTAGTTGGACTCCCACGAACTTTGAGGAAGTTCGATGCTATTTGGGTAATTGTGGATCGGCTGACCAGGTCCGTGCACTTCATCCCTTTGTGTACTACCCATTCTTTAGAGCGGTTAGTTGATATTTATATTCGAGACATTGTTCGCTTGCATGGTGTCCCAGTATCCATCATTTCAGATACAGGTACTCAGTTTACATTCAATTTTGGAGGGTCTTGCAGTGAGAGTTGGGTACTCAGGTTGAGATGAGCAAAACTTTTCATCCTTAGACAGATGGACAATCCATGCGCACTATTCAGATATTGGAAGACATGTTGCGCGCTTGTGTCATTGATTTCGGGGGTTCATGGGACCAGTTTCTATCGCTAGTAGAGTTTGCATATAACAACAGTTATCAGTCGAGTATTCAGATGGCTCCATATGAGGCTTTATATGGGAGATGGTGTAGATCCTCAGTAGGTTGGTTTGAGCCGGGCGAGGCTAGGTTTTTGGGTACAGACTTGGTATAGGATGCTTTGGAGAAGATGAAAGTGATTCAGGAGTGGCTTCGTACAATGCAGTCGAGACAAAAGAGTTATGCTGACAGAAAGGTTCAGGATGTGTCTTATATGGTTGGGGAGAAGGTTCTACTGAAGGTTTCACCCATAAGGGTGTTATGAGAATTGGGAAGAAGGGTAAGTTGAGTCCTCAGTTCATTGGGCCTTTTGAGGTGTTTCAGAGGATTAGGGAGGTGGCTTATGAGCTTGATTTGCCTCCTAGCTTATTGAGTGTCCATCCGACATTTCATGTTTCTATGCTCCGGAAGTATATTGGAGATCCGTCTCATGTATTGGATTTTAGCACGGTTCAGTTAGACGGTGATTTGACTTATGATGTGGAGCCAGTGGCTATTTTGGAGCGGCATGTCCGAAATTTGAAATCTTAGGATATAGCTTTAGTGAAAGTGCAGTGGAGAGGTCGACCCATTGAGGAGGATACTTGGGAGACCGAGCAGGAGATACAGAGCAGATATCCACACTTGTTTGAGACTTTAGGTATGTTTCTTGACTCGTTCGAGGACGAACATTTGTTTAAGATGGGGGAGGATGTAACGACTCGGCCAGTCGTTTCATGAGTTATAGCCCCGTTTCCCCCAATTATGCTTCTTTATGTAATGCTCAGCAGTATTTCATCATATCATGTTGGTTGGTTTGGGTTCGGAGTGGTCTTGGAGTGGAATGAGACACTTAGTCTCTTATTTAGAAGCTTAAGTTGGATAAAGTCAATCGGATGTTGACTTATGTGTAGAAGATCTCGGATGTGAATTCTTGATTAGCTCTGTTAGGTGATTTTGGACTTAGGAGCGTGTTCGGAATGTAATTTGGAGGTCTGTGATAGAATTAGGCTTGAATTGGCAAAATTAGAAATTTGGCATTTTTCGGTCGGTAGTGGAAATCTTGATAACAGGGTCGGAATAGAATACCGGAAATTGGAGTAGATCTGTAGTATCATTTGTGACGTGTGTACAAAATTTCAGGTCATTCGGAGGTGGTTTGACAGGCTTCGACCTTGTTTGCTGTAACGACCCGACTGGTCATTTTGGGAATTTAAGCTTTGTTCAGTGGCGTAAGTTCTGGAACAGCTTCATAATATGGATATCAACTTTCGTGCATGGTTGAATTCATTTAACGGATGATTCGGAGTCGAATTGGGAAAAGAAATCTAGTTTCAGAAGCTTAAGCAGTGAGAGGACTTCTGACTAAACGGCTCCAGAATGGGTTTTGGATGATTTCAACATCTTCATATTGTTATTTTGATCTTAGGCGTGCGTCCATATTCGGATTTGAAGGTCCGTAGGGTAAATTGAGGCGTTTCGGTGAAAGGTGAAAAAGTGAAGTTTGGAAAATGGAGAAGTATGACCCATAGTTGACTTTTGTGATATCGGGGTCAGAATTTGATTACGATGAGTCGGAGCAGCTCTGTTATGTCATTTTGGACTTACCAGCAAAATTTGGCGTAATTCCGAATTGATTTGATTGGGTTCAGCATGAGTTTTAAAAGTTGGAAGATTTGGAAGTTCATAGTTCGATTCTTGGCGCGGTGTGTATTTTCGGCATTGTTTTACATGATTTGAGACCACGAGCGAGTCTGTGTTAGGTTATATGACTTTTTTTGTGTTTAGGGCCTCGAGTGCATTCCAGGTGGGCTATGGGTTATTTTTCCCATTTTTGGAACTATTGTTTTCTGCTTCTGGTATTCTTCTTCGCGATCACAAACAGCCTTTCGTGTTCGCGATTCTTTGTTGCTGACCACCTCAAAGTCCTTCTTCGCGTTCTCGTTCAGCACTCCACGTTCACGAAGCCCTGCATTTTCCTTCTTCGCGTTCGCGTCCTTCCCTACACGTTCGTGTATGTTCCTGTCTCTTCTTCTCTGAGTTCGCGAGCTCATCATCGCGTTCGCAATCTCATCGTCGCTTTCGCGATGGGCAACCTTGGCAGACTTCATTTTTCTTCTTCGCGAGTGCAATCCTTCCTCTGCGTTCGCGATGCACAAATGTCTGGGCAGACATAATATATTCCAAAATCGAGGGTTAGACCATTTTATTCATATCTTGACTTATGGAGCTCAATTTTGAGCGATTCTTTGAGGGTTTTTCACACAAATCGATTGGGTAAGTGTTTTTCACCTAGAATCTAACATATTCCATGATTTTGTCTTCATTTTTATCATTTAAATTGTTTTTTGGGTTGGGGAAGAAGTGGGTTTTTGAAAAATATTTCTAAAATGAAAAATCGTGATTTTAGGGACCAAATGGTATCGGAATTTGATAATTTTGTATAGTTGAACTCATATTGGAATGGGTGTTCAATTTTTGTACAATTTGCCGGGTTCCGAGTTGCGGGCTTGGGGCCGACTTTTTGACCGTTTTTTGGATTTTGTTAAGAATCGAAACTTTATGATCCAGAATGGTTTCTTATGTGTTTTATTTGTGTTTTGAAGTTAGTTTTGCTAGAATTGAGCTGTCCGGAGGACTTTTTACCCGAGAAGTGCATTTTAGAGTATTGTCTGTCGTCTTTGAGGTAAGTATCTTACCTAACCTTGTGGGGGGGGGGGGACTTCCCCTTAGAATTTGAGTTTTCTATGTTGATTGTAGTTTGTGTACGCGAGGTGACGAGTGCATACTCGGACTTATTTGTGGGGAATTGGACTTTAGGGTTCTTAGGTTCTTATATTAACTATGTATGGAGTTATTCTTGATGTGTGTGAGTTCATTCTTATTAGTTTCATCTCTACTTGCTTAATTTGAATTAATTGTTCTATCATTCACTCTTACTGCCTAATTGTCATCCTATTTGATTTAACTGAAGAAATTCGCCTCTCCTATTGTCATGCTACCTTTTCATAACTGCCTGTATTACTTGAGATTTATTATCATTCCTCCTAGAATTGTCTTGGCTTAAGTGGAGCTAAGATCACCTTTCCTTAATTGAATTGTCAAATATTCTCGTAACTTTCCAACCTTAGAAGGAGTTTAGATAGCCTATATCTTGTTGACTTGCCTTTATTTGGGACTACTGGGCTCGTGTTGATTTCTTTGTTATTGACTTATATATTGTAGGATCGTTACTACATGTTAGTTTTTCCCTTTCATTGAAATGTTCCCTTTATACCTTTCATTTCCTTACTGTGGTTATTACTTGTGACTGGTCCTGCCATTTCCTTGTGATTTAAAGTTTTGGAGTGGATTACTCGCTGTATTTTGTATTACTGTCATTGTTGTTGTAGTGTTGGTTGTGTTGCACGAGGTTTCTGCCGTGCGGTTGTTGTTATGGGGTTACACTAGGTTTCTGTCGTGCTATTGCTACTATTGATATATTGCACATGCGGCATGTCACGACCCCAGTTCGCCCTCCGTGAACTATCGTTACGGCACCTAATCTCTATGAATAGGTAAGCCTAACAAATGCGGAACATAAACGAAACTTGTGGAAGAAATAATCAAAAGCCAAAATAACTGAATGGAAA
Source organism: Nicotiana tabacum (assembly GCF_000715075.1). Classification (NCBI taxonomy): domain Eukaryota; kingdom Viridiplantae; phylum Streptophyta; class Magnoliopsida; order Solanales; family Solanaceae; genus Nicotiana; species Nicotiana tabacum. The sequence goes on from NC_134080.1 coordinate 144,826,974, forward strand.
CAATAGTTATAATGTCGCCCGACATATACAACACAACATTCTCAAAACCATGTACACTATCCCAAAACCCAGAAACTCACAGAAACACAAGCCTTTGGATATCTAATAATGTCTAACTCCAGAATATCTACAAGGAAAATAAATATAGAAGGGAAAATGTTTAAAAGCTAGAATAGAATGGGACTTCTCGGTCTGCGGACACGGCAGATGTACCTCGAAGTCTATAGAGCAGTCGCCTCGCCTCACGGGTGGTAGGACTGAGTCGACGTACCTGGATCTACGCATAAACAAACATGCGCAGAAAGGGCATGAGTACACCACAGTGGTACTCAGCAAGTACCAAGCCTAACCTTTTTTTTTTTGGCAATTCGCTAGGTAAGCACCTAGGGCTAGTTTTTTATATAAAAAATTAATAAACAAAATACAATGTAATGATATCCTACAAAATGAAAGGATAAAATTTGAACTTAACAAATAGCCTATTATCAAAATTGAGCATTGCACTCAAAATTGATATCACATTAATGTAAAATACAAATCTAGGCCGAAGATGTCCTTTGGTTCCTTGTATTTCCAGTCCATTGAAGCCCAATTCAAATGTGTACCATGCTGATTCTAAACGTAGCCATAATCTGCGTCAATTTGAATGCAAAAATAGCCTATTTCCTTGTGTTTCACTATCAGATGTTTTAGGACTTCTCTTTCCTTCCACATACCCATGTTACTCATTCCATTATTATATTGAATAAACAATCCAAGTTGGCCGACAACTTCCTTCCATGTTTTCTTTGTTTATTACAATATTATATTATTTCTCACTTTTCTCATGTGCATTGGTAGGTATTTTACCTTGTAATCCTTTTCTCTCTGGGAAATATTAGCCACGCGTGATCTGCAGAGACAATTATATAATCCATAGAGACAAGCGTGTATTGTAGAATCCAAAATCACGTGTCCTCCACTTACAGTTGAAGCATAAGAATTACACTTGTCCATGTGATAATTTTGTTCGACATCATGTGTTGTCTTCCATGCGTTCCACAGTGAACCATGTGTGCACATGAAAGGATTTGTAGGACACAATGCACAGTTCGTTTTATTAAAAAAATACCCAGATGCTGCAATGTTCCAAAACGTGAGCTTCCAGCATTTATCGAAAAGCCTAACCTCGGCCGGGTAGTGACGAGGAAGGTCAGGGCCCTACTGAGGTTAACAAAAATATAAAGTTCAATAGTATAGAACATGACAGTATAAATAAGTACAGCAGTGAAAATAGCATAGGATATACAGGACAACAACAACTCTACAGAAACAAGGTAAACGTGGAAGGAAGTACAGCTCAGCACCAATAATAACCAATCGGTGATCTCCCAGGATACCGTCCTGTAGTCCCAAATACACATATCCGATAATGTCTCCCGGGATACCGTCCCGTAGTCCAACTCATAGTGCGCGAGGATCTACCAGAATCCCGTTCTGTAGAATTTACCGGGTGCATTACCGTAGTTCCATATAACTGTGCAGGGGGATCTACCAGAATCCCACATCCGTAGTACCAAAATAAACAAACAAGGGGGGAGCTACCGGAATCCCACATCCGTAGTCCCAAAATAAATACGCAGCAGCAATAGAAAAACATACAGAAATGGCAATTTCATATTAAGGTAAACAAATGATTCTAGCCTAGCATGCTGCACAGAATTCAGGTAAGCAGGTTGAAAAAATAAAGCAATTAAATCACTTAGACATTCTTTCCTAAGCTAACAACAGGGTTAATAGTACAAGTAATAAAAACAGGAAAGGAAAAATACTAGTAAATACTTAATGAAAATCGGATTTCCAACAATTTGCACAAGTACGCACTCGTCACCTCACGTACAAGGCATTTCAAACACCAAATATACCAATTCTAAGGGGAAGGTCCCCCACACAAGATTAGACAAGTCACTTACCTCGAACCGGCTCAAAATCAACCCGAGGCCACGTCGTGCCATGAGTACTCGACTCCAAATGGCCCAAATCTATTCAATTCAATTGCATAATGTAAATAAAACTTCAAGTAGCTGATTGTACAATTAAATTCTAAGCTAATACGCGAAATTATGTAAAATGACCATAATGCCCTTTGGTCCCACATCTCGGAATCGGGTAAAATTTATATTTCCAGAAACCTCGCACTCTCAGGAGTTCAGTCATATCAAAAGTACAAAAATCGGACCTCAATTTGTCCCTCAAATCATCACTCAAAGGTCTCCAATTAGACAAGCCCTAACCCCCCAATTACCACTAATTTTCCTTAATTTTTCATGCTTAAAATGATAAATATTATTCCAATAACGAATTTAGGGACCAAAGACCTTACCCCAATAAACTCCTCTAAAAATCTCTCTTGAAAAGTGCTCCCCAAGCTTCTTCCTGTTTTGAAAAAGATGAAAAATGGCTAAATTTCGCGAAGGTAAGAATTTATATGTTTAGCCCAGCGATTTTCGCATCTGCGGTCCCGCTTCTGCGGAGCCAAGGTCACACCTATGACTTTTCACTTAAAGGCTGATTCCACACCTGCGGTCTCTAACTCGCAGATGCGGTACCGTTTCTTCGAAAATTCTCCCGCATCTGCGGAAACTGCTGACCTCCTTCAATTCCTCTTCTGTGATCTCTCTGCCACTTCTACGGCTCCGCACCTGCGAGACTCAAATCGCAGGTGCGGTTATGACAAAAAACCAGCCACTGCAGCAAACTTCAAACTCCAAATCCTTCCATCAACCATCTGCTCCGAGGCCCCCGGGACCTCAACCAAAGGCACCAACAAGTCACAAACCACTATCCAAACTTGTACCAATCCTTAAAACGCCTAAAACAACATCGAAACCTCGAATTAACCAAGGATTTAAGCCTAAGAACTCTAAAATTCTCAAAATACGCTTTTGATCAAAAAGTTTATCAAACCTCGTCCGAATAACATGAAATTCTGCACGCACGTCACATTCAACCTTACGGAGCTACTCCAACTTCTGAAATTCCATTCCGACACTCGGATCAAAATCTCACTATCGGACCAGAAACTTCTAAAAACTTTCGGCATTTCTTGCCTAAATTAGCTACAGACCTCCAAAATACAATCCGAACACGCCCCTAATCCCGAAATCACCCAACAGAGCTAACGGAACCATCGGATTTCCATTCCGAGACCGTCTTCATAATGTTTCAACTACGGTCAACTCTCCAACACTTAGGCTCTCATTTAAGAACTAAGTGTCCCAAAAATCTCCGAAACTTAAAACCAAATACCCCGGCAAATCAAAAATAGTAGAAATAAACTTGGGGGAAGCAGTTAATGGGGGATCGAGGCTTTAATTCTTAAGACGACCGGCCAGTTCGTCACTTCCTCCTATGCTTAAACATTCGTTCGTCCTCGAACGAGCATAGAGACATACCTGAAGTAGTGAAAAGATGAGGGTAACGGTTGCACATATCCTGCTCGGTCTCCCAGGTCGCCTCCCCGACCGGCTGACCTCGCCACTGAACCTTCTCTGATGCAATGTTCTTTAACCTTAGATTTTTGACCTGCCTGTCCAATATCGCAACTCGCTCCTCAACATAAGATAGATCCTTGCCCAACTAGACTGAACTGAAATCCAACACGTGCGACAGATCAGCGTGATATCTCTGGAGCATCAAAACATGAAAAACAGGACGAACTCCTGCCAGGCTGGGAGGTAAGCCAAGCTCATAAGCAACCTCCCCAACACGCCTCAATACCTCAAAAGGGCCAATAATCCTCGGACTCAACTTCCCTTTCTTCCCAAATCTCATAATGCCCTTCATAGGCGAAACCCGAAGTAGAACCCGCTCTCCAACCATATAGGAAACATCACGAACCTTCCGGTCCGCGTAAGTCTTCTGTCTGGACTGGGCTGTATGGATTCTATCCTGAATCACCTTAACCTTCTCCAAAGCATCCTGAACTAAGTTTGTGCCCAATAATCTAGCTTCCCCTGGTTCGAACCAGCCCACTGGGGATCTACACCGCCTACAATATAAAGCCTCATACGGTGCCATCTGAATGCTGGACTGATAGCTATTGTTGTAAGCAAACTTCGCCAATGGCAAGAATTGATCCCAAGATCCTCCAAGCTCGATCACACACGCACGGAGCATATCCTCAAGAATCTGAATAGTGCGCTCGGACTGTCCGTCCATCTGAGGGTGAAATGTTGTACTCAACTCCACCCGAGTACCCAACTCATGCTGAACGGCCCTCCCGAACTGTGATGTGAACTAGTTACCTCTATCTAAAATGATGGACACTAGAATACCATGCAAACATACAATCTCCCGGATATAAATCTCCGCCAACCGCTTCGAAGAATAAGTAGTACACATAGGAATGAAATGAGCGGACTTAGTCAACTGATACACAATCACCCAAATAGCATCGAACTTTCTCAAAGTCCGTTGGAGACCAATTACAAAGTCCATGGTGATCCGTTCCCACTTCCACTCCAGAATCTCTATCTGCTGAAGCAACCCACCCAGTCTCTGGTGCTCATACTTCACCTGCTGACAGTTGAGACACCGAGCTATGAATCCAATTATATCTTTCTTCATCTGCCCCCACCAATAGTGTTGTCTCAAATCCTGATACATCTTTGCGTCACTCGGATGGATGGAATACCGCGAACTATGGGCCTCCTCTAGAATCAACTCTCGAAGCCCATCAACATTGGGTACACAAATGCGACCCTGAATCCTTAATACCCCATCATCACAAATGGTCACATCTCGGGAATCACCATGTTGAACCTTGTCCTTGAGGACAAGCAAATGAGCGTCATCATTTTGCTACTCCCTGATACAATCAAACAAGGAAGACCGAGAAACCACACAAGCTAGGACCCGACTGGGCTCCGAAAGATCCAATCTCACAAACTAGCTGGCTAAGGCCTTAACATCCATCGCCATAGGCCTCTCTGATGCTGGTAAATATGCCAAACTCTCCGCCCGACGACTCAAGGCATCAGCCACTACATTGGCCTTGCCCAAGTGATACAAAATAGTGATATCATAGTCCTTCAGCAACTCTAACCACCTCCTCTGGTGCAAATTTATATCCTTTTGCTTGAACAAGTGCTGCAAGATCTGATGGTTATTATAAATCTCACAGGGAACCTCGTATAAATAATGGCACCAAATCTTCAGGACGTGAACAATGGCGGCTAACTCATGGTCGTGAACAGGGTAATTCTTCTCATGTATCTTCAACTGTCTGGACGCGTAGGCAATCACCCTACCATCCTACATCAACACCGCTCCTAGGACAATCCTCGAGGCATCACAATAGATCGTATAAGACCCCGAACCTGAAGGCAATATCAAAATTGGGGCTGTATTCAAAGCTACCTTGAGATTCTAAAAGCTCACCTCACATTCCTCCGTTCACTAGAACGGAGCACCCTTCTAGGTCAACCTGGACATAGGGGCTGCAATCGTTGAAAACCCCTCCACAAAACGACGGTAGTAGCCCCAAGCCAAGGAAACTGTAGATCTTTGTAGCTGAGGATGGTTTGGGCCAACTCTGCACAGCCTCTATCTTCTTCGGATCCACCTGAATACCCTCACTTGACACCACGTGGCCTAAGAATGCCATTGAATCCAACCAAAACTCACATTTCGAGAACTTAGCTTACAACTTCTTCTCTCTCAGAGTATGAAGCACGGTCCTTAGGTGTTGCTCATGATCTTCCCGACTCCGGGAATACACCAGATATCATCAATAAAGACAATGACGAACAAGTCAAGATACGGCCGGAACACACTGTGCATCAAATGCATAAAGGCAGCTGGGGCATTCGTCAGCCCAAATGACATAACAAGGAACTCGTAATGACCATACTGAGTCCTGAAAGCAGTCTTCAGGATATCTGGCTCCCAAATCTTCAACTGATGGTAACCTGAGCGCAAATTGATCTTAGAAAACACCCGTGCGCCCTGAAGCTGGTCAAACAGATCATCAATACGAGGCAAAGGATAATGGTTCTTCACTGTAACCTTGTTCAACTGGCGATAATCAATACACATACGCATAGAACCATCATTTTTCTTCACAAACAAGACAGGAGCACCCCAAGGTGATACACAAGGCCGAATAAAACCCTTATCAAGCAATTCATGTAATTGATCCTTCAACTCCTTCAACCTAGGAGGATCTATACAATATGGAGGAATAGAAATGGGCTGAGTGCTCATCAACAGATCAATGCCAAAATCAATATCTCTATCAGGCGGCATGGCCGAAAAGTCAGCTGGAAACACATCGGGAAAATTCTGTACTACAGGGACTAAATTAACTGAAGGGGTATCAATATTGACATCTCTCACATAAGCTAGATACGTGTCACACCCCTTCTCAACCATACGCTGAGCTTTAAGAAAAGAAATGACTCTACTGGGAGTGTGATCTAAAGTACCCCTCCACTATACACCTGATACACCTGGCATAGCCAGCGTCACGGTTTTGGCGTGACAATCAAGAATAGCATACTGGGGAGACAACCAGTCCATGCCTAAGATAATATCAAAATCGATCATACTGAGCAACAATAAATTGGCTCTGGTCTCAAAACCACTAAGAGCAACCAAACACGACCAATAAATGCGGTCCATAACAAGAGATTCTCCCACATGAGTAGAAACATAAATAGGGAAACTCAAAGAATCCCGAGGTACACCTAACTACGGAGCAAACTAAGAAGACACATAAGAGTAAGTGGAGCCTGGATCGAATAGAACCAATGCATATCTGTGACAAACCAGTATAATACGTGTGATGACAGAATCAGAGGCAACAACCTCGGTATGGGCAGGAAAGGCATAGTATCAGGCCTGGCCTCCCCCTCTAGGGCGACCTCTACCTAGCCGACCTCCACCTCTAGCTGGCTGAGCGGGTAGGGGTAGCAACTAGAGCTGTAACCATAGCCTGAGAACTTTGCGGGGAACATTGGGGCTGAGAACAGTGGAGGTGCACTCCTCCCAAGTCTAGGGCAATAACTTACCACATGGTGTATGTCGCCACACTCAAAACAACCTCGCGTATAATGTGGCAGTGGAAACTATATGGTACGGGTACTCTAAGACACTTGAACACCTGAAACACTGTGTGAAATCTGAGACACAAACTGAGCTGGCTGGCCCACGAAACCTCTACCATGCTGTGCTCTTCCTCCAAAGTTAGGACCAGTGGGTCTCTCCAACCTACGAGGTCCCCTTGCTTCCCTATACTCTCTCTCCTGACCTTGTCTGTCCTCTCTATCTTGGACCAACCTATCCTCTACTCGGTGAGAGGTCCTCTCTACCCGCTGAACTAGGACAACAGGCTGTGTCGCCATGACACCTGGAACCTGACCAATGAGAACTTGCTGCTCTGGAGTGGGGGTGGCGGAAGTCTGGGTTCCTTCCCCGATCTATGAAGTAGTTGGTACAACCTGAATCAATCCCGCCTGAACCAATGTACCAAACATGCTCAGGAACTGTGTTAAGGTCTCCTGAAGTGCTGGAGTAGTAGTAGCAGTAGGCGTATCAGGTGTCTGGACTCCGGCTGGAACTGCTGGTGGCACCTCATGGCAGCTCATGCAAGTGCTCTAGCTGCACCACGTGCGCGTCCTCGGCCTCTACCCTTGCCCCAACCTCTGACGGCTCCAGTAGGTGGCGCGAGTGCCTGATCATCTTTGGTAACAGACGTCCTCACCATCTATGAGAGAATGGAAGACAGAGGTTTAGAATTGGTGATGTCAAGAATCTCGCACGACAAGGAAGTCAAAAGAAGTGGAATTCTCCTAACAGTTACATAGCCTCTCGTAGATAAGTATAGATGTCTCCGTACTGATCCACAAGACTCTAATAAACCGGCTTGTGATTCATGACTCCTATGAACCTAGAGCTCTGATACCAACTTGTCAAGACCCCAGTTCGCCCTCCGTGAACTATCGTGACGGCACCTAGTCTCTACGACTAGGTAAGCCTAACAATGCGGAAAAAGAACAATTTGTGGAAACAAAATAATATAAAAGAAAAATAATAACTGAAATAGCGTTTAAGATGCCGCCTAGCATATAATAGCGCAAGAATCTCAACCTAATACTTCCCAAGATCCGGAACCCTATGAATCACAAGCTAAGAGATACATAAGAAGCTCTAACTCCAGAAATGTCTAAGAAAAGGGAAATACTGAAGGGCTATACTATTACAGAAATATAGAAAGGGATTCTTCAGTCTGCGAGCGCGGCAGATATACCTCTAAGTCTTTCCAGAAGTGCCTCGCCTCAAGGATGATAAGACTGAGTGAAAGTACCTGGATCTGCACATAAAAAACATGCGCAGAAAGGGCATGAGTATACCACAGCGGTACTCAGTAAGTGCCAAGCCTAACCTCGGTTGGTAGTGACGAGGAAAGTCAGGGCCCTACTGAGATTAAATGAAATATAAGTATAAGAGTGTATAATAAGACAGTATAACTAAGTGCAATAGAAAAGAATAACACAGGATAGTAAGGGCAACAACCACTACATAGAGGAAAAATAATCACAGAAGGAACACATCTCAACACATATATAGCAACCAAGAATCTACCAGGATATCGTCCTGTATCCCTAAATGAAAATGTCCAGCAAATCGGGGATCTACCAGGATATCGTCCTGTAGCCCCCACATGTAAATGTCCAGCAAACCGGGGATTTACCAGGATACCGTCCTGTAGCCCCCAAATATAAATGTCCAGTGGATCTCCCGGGTGTCGTCCCATAGTCCAACTCATAGTGCATCGGGGATCTACCGGAATCTTGTTCCATAGTCCCCAAATGTAAATATCCAGTACTGGGGGAATCTACCGGGTACAGTCCCGTAGTTCCATATAACTGTGTAAGGGGATATACCGAAATTCTACATTCGTAGTCCCAAATAAACAGACAAGGGGGGATCTATCGGAATCCCACACTCGTAGTCCCAAATGTAAATACACAGCAGCAACATGAAGAATATTCAGCATATGTCAATTCCATATCAAGGCAAACAAGAAATTCTAGCCTAGCATATTGCACAGAATTCAGGTAAGGCAGTTTGAGCAAATAAAGAAATTAAGTCACTTAGACATGCTTCCCTATGCTAATAACAGGCTTAAATTGCAAGTAGGGCAGGAGAAGAAACTCAATCTTAATTACTTAGTGAAAATCGGATTTTCAACAATTAGCATAAGTACACACTCATCACCTCACCTACAAGGCATTTCAAATATCAACAATACCATAACCTAAGGGGAACTCCCCCACACAAGGTTCGACAAGCCACTTACCTCGAACCGGCTCAAAATCAATCTGAAACCATGTTCTTGCCACGAGTACTTGATTCCAAATGGCCCAAATCTATTCAAATTAATTGCATAATGTAAATAACGCTTCTAGTAACCGATTCTACAAATAAATTCCAAGCTAATACACGAAATTAGGTAAAATGACCAAAACGCCGCTCGGGCCCATGTCTCGGAATCGGGTAAAATTTATATTTTCAGAATCCTCATACTCTTACGAGGATAACCGTAATAAAATTATCCAAATCCAATGTAAAATCCCCAATCAAAACTCGAATTTTTGGTCTAAGAACTTTTTCAATTTTTTTCCCAATTTTTCACCCCAAATCCGAAATTAGATAATGAATTCATGATTAGATTAATGAGTTATAAGCAAAAAGAAGTTAAGAACCATTACCTGCAAACTCCCTCTGAAAATTGCTCCAAAATTCATCTCCTACCAAGCTCCCAATTCAATTTTGTGATATGAACTCAAAACCCACGGTTTTGAACTTTATATTTTGCCCAGACGCGTCCTTAATTGCGATCGCGTAAACTCCCATGCGATCGCGAAAAGCAACTTCGCTGGCCCCCAAAATAAACCTATGCGAACGCGATAAACCCTACGTGATCGCGGTTGACCTCACGCGATCGCGGAGAGAAAATCTTCCACTCCTCAACTGTCTCACTTCTTTGTCTTCGCGAACGCGGCGTAGCCCACGCGTTCGCGATGCAACTCCTGCTATTACTATGCGTTCGCACTCTCCTTCCCGCGATTGCATAGAACAAAATCCCTTCTGCCTCATCCAAGCCTTCGTGATCGCGAGCCTCCTCACACGATCGCGATGAAGAAAAGTCTGCAATAAAAACCAGCAAAAATCTGATCCTTCTTCAAGTCCAAAAATGGTATGTTGAACATCCGAAACACACTCGATGCCCCCGTAACATCAACCAAACATTCCAATCAATCCTAAAACATCATTCTAACTTGTTCCAACCTTCAGAACGCTCAAAACAACATCAAAACACCAATTTAACATTGGATTCAAGCCTAAGAAGTCCAAAAACTCTCAGATTATGCTATCGATCAAAAAGTCTATCAAACCTCGTCCGAATGACCTGAAATTTTGCACACGCATCACATTCAACACTACAGAGCTACTCCAACGCTATCGATCAAAATCTCACTATCGAACCGGAAACTTCAAAAATTCAACTTTCGGCATTTCAAGCCTAAATTAGCTACTGACCTCCAAAACACAATCCGAACAGGCCCCTAAGCTCGAAATCACCCAACGGAGCTAACGGAACTGACGGAATTTCATTCCGAGGCCATCTATACACTGCTCCGACTACGGTCCAAATTCTAAAACTTAAGCTCTCATTTAGGGACTAAGTGTCCCAAAACACTCCGAAACTCAAAAACAAACACCCCGGCGAAACAAAATAGTAGAAACAAACACGGGGAAAGTAGTTAATAGGGGATCAGGGCGTTGATTCTTAAAACGATCGACCGAGTCGTTACACTTATTTGCAACCTCATCCATAAAATTTTGATTCCGTCTTGCATCCAGTGTTACTGATCACGCTTAAAATAAATGGAAGGAGATCTTTGTGTGTGATTTTTTGGAAAGACATAACCTTATTTATTTGGGTTTTCAATTTTTATATGTGATTGGCTAGTTTTGATAAGTCTATGATTAATGGCTAGAGACTGGTAAGCTGGAACTTATTTGGGATACTTATGTAAGATTCCCTTAATGATATGGAAGAACTTTCCTTCCATAATTTTAGCAGAGTCTTCTTCTCATATTGTGGTAAACCATTCAATACTTGAAATTTGACTTTCAAATATTATTTCTTCTACGGTGCTTGGAGATTAAATCTCTAAAAATAATCTTTCTTGCTTATATTTTCACTCATAAATTCATCACATGATATTTCCTTTCCCATATTTGTTTGGATCTTTACTAACTTCTTTTCCCTTGAACAAATCTGTGCAAGAATAAAATTACCACAAGTAAGGGTGTGTTTAGTATGAAGGAAAATATTTTCCCATTTTTTCATGTTTGGTTAGCTTAAATGTTTTGGAAAACATTTTCCTTATCAATTAATTTTCCTCCAATTGGAGGAAAATGTTTTTCTTATAAAGAGAAGGGAAAACATTTTCCAAAGCTCCTTCTCAATCTTCTTCACCCTTACCAACCCACCCCACCTGCCCCCCCCCCTTTTCAAATTTCAGTTTTTCCGTTACCACCCACCCTACTACCCCTCTATCCCCCCTTTCCCCGGAAAAAAAATGTACATTTTTTTTGGCAATTTCATATTTCTGTTTTTCATTTTTCTGCACCACCCACCCCAACCCCCCACCTGCCCTCCACCCTCCCCCCGCACAAATAAAAATTTTACTTTTTTTTTATAATTTAAATTTCTCTTTTTTTTCGTTTTACTGCCCCCACCCCCATCAAAAAAAAAAAATTTAAATATATTTTTCAGTTTTAATTTTATTATTTATCGGTTTAACGGCTCAAAATTTTACAAGTTCCAAAATTATGAGTTCGGAGGTTTATGTGTTTGGAAGTTTACGGGTTTAGAAATTATAAAGTATACGGATTCGAAATTTCGCGATTTTGAATGTTTAGCGGTTCGAAAGTTTATGAATTTGTGGGTCCGCAAGGTTGTTGGTTTGAAAGTTTATGGCTTCATGTTTACTATATCTAAATTATTTATGAATACTCTTGAGAAGTCATTTTCCTTAATTTGCGTACCAAATACCAAAAAATGAATAAAATTACTACTTGTTTTTCAAGAAAATATTTTCCACTGAAAACATTTTCCGTTATACCAAACACACCCTAAATTTCTTTAATTAATAATTATATTATTTTATTTTTATCAAAATCAATACGTGAAATCTTCGAGCTAACACCTTGCATAAGGATAACATGAACAAATTGAGAAATAGTCCAAAACCGATAATAAGAATGCTGAATTTTTCCGTGCAAGGACTATACGGAAAAAGAAGATAATCCATGGGATATTTTTGAGGAAGTCCTCACAAAATACAACTGCAAAAGCTCAACACAGACATTTAGCTACGTATAATTTCATTATACAAAAAAAAAAAAAAAAAAAAAAAAAGGTAAAACATATCCAAAATGATTGGACTAAAGTTCATCTCTATGGCAAAGCCTCGCAAAATACTTGCATCTTCATCTCCACCCACTGACCCTTCACCTTTTCTTCCTTCTCCTTCTAATAACTTAAACCCTCCACTCCACAAATCCCAACCAAGACTGGAGCTGCAGAAGAAAAAGAAGCAGAATCAAAGGCAACTTTCAGTTGCAGAGATTGAAAGAGCCATTGGTGCTGGCATTTTCCGAGACAGAGATACCAGCAGGCAAATACCTTTTACTTTATCAAACATAATACTATCTTGGTGTTGCTATTTTGCTCAATCTTTCTGTAAAGCTTGTGTATTTTAGGAGAGATATTATCACTGTTTATACCTTGAATAGTTTAAGTAATATCTTCTAAATTCAATAAAAAAATATTCCAAATGTAATGGTAAATGGTTGTTCACATCCCTGGCCAATCGGTACTGTTTAATCATAGAATCGGTTTCAACACTTACTAATGTGTAACATTTGATCATTTTGGTTTACATATTTTCTCCTAGCAAGGGAGCAAATAAATTTAAAAGGCTGATGATACATAAGTGTATTCAACTATTGTGTAGCTAATCTAAGAAAAGATTCATTTGTAAAGGGAAGCAAAGGAGAGCAAGACTTTGTTTGATTCAATTTTGTCAAATTCTGTTGGGGAGAATGAAGGAGATATGGAAAAGAAGCTAAGGGAAACTGGTGAATGGCTTATTGATAAAACTGAAGACACATCTGCCTCTGCTGGTAATAATTTTTTTTTATATTTACTTCTTTTATTAAGTACTTAACAATCTTGAATTTTTGTTTGTTGTCACAGGAAAGAAGATTTTAGTTGTTGTGTTCAAATGGATTCTACCCTTGTGGATTCTTGCATTTCTTGTAGCTTCTGGGATGGTCAATCTACCATTTAGCACCCCATTTCTTGATGACTTACTTCTGTAACTCATACAGACTTTATGTTACTTTCTCTTTTATTTATAAAATTACTTCTTCTGGCTTAAAAGCTGAGAAACAAATTAAAAAGATCAAGGTGTTGAAGCCAATGTATAAGAGAAGGGGTTGAGAGCTAGCTGACTTGGTGAGCTTATTGTTTTCTGCAGTTTAGGTGAGGGGTTCAAATCTCATTAGTAGTGTTTACCCGTAAAACGGTACAATTAAATTTATATGTAGTTTTTAGACAAGTAAATTAATTCGATCCTGAAATAATGAAATAATTGAAGAAGTATGTAACACTTAATTAGGCTTGATATGAAGAAAATATAGCAGAAATAATGATTGCGGTAGCGAGGCCTCCGGGCACAACAGTAATAAGAACAAAAGCAAGGAAATAAAATTGTATAAAGCTTTGAATGGATTATAATATTAGTTTGCCATTCGTGTCCCGTCACAATAATAACAGAGCTCACTATTTATAGCTACGTCTAGGGAACAATGTCCTAGAATCGTGCAATTATGAGGGCTATTGAATAAAGTGTAACGGTGAGCATAAATGATAATTTCGTTGTAACGGGCAGTGCATTCAATACTGTGGAATATTCTTCATTAATGCCACCGGGCGTAGAGTATTTATTGTCTTTTTATGAGTGTCATTCCTTCTGGGACCAAATAGGATAAGTACCTCCGATTCACGTGTCATTCTTTTAAGCGGCCACCTAGCATAACACATTTAACCCTATACAGATAGCCCCCCTGCTTTCCGGTGGCATAACTTTATGTCACCGAAAATTTGGTATAAATATTCTTTCGGCAAGAATTACAATGATTCCTTCTTAAAGGATTCTGGTTGTAGATTAAATGCACGTCTCTCCGCATTTAATGCCCCGAACACGCGTCATCCTGCGATTTAGCATAGCTTTTTCCAGTTCTCGAGGTAATCATGGCCATGAATTAAGCCGCCTAAATTTTTACTTATACGCATGATTCTTCTTCATTCACACTCCGTAACTTTCCAAACTTTCTAAAATATTCTTTATTATTCTTCAATCTTTCTTTAGCTCCCAAACGGAAAAGCTTTTCTTTCATCCATATGACTTCTTCTTCAAAGAACACCAGCACTTCAAAGAGTAAGAGCAAAGCTGAGGATGCTACTCATCCAACAATGGATTCCATCATTCCTAAAAGTCTTGTTACGGCTGTTTACAGTGAAAATGGTAACAACAATTAAATTTGTAAATGAGATTCTAAATATACGTGATCTATTTTTATGCTAGTTGCTTAGAGCAGTTAGTGCTAAGAAGATGAGGTTTAACGAAGAGATACAAGCTAAAATGGGGCAATAATCAAATCGAGGGGGCTTGCCGCCCGAGCCTCGGACTTGTTGATGAAGAAGCCTCAGAGTCGATATCCGGCTCGATCTCGAGCTATCGGGGATAATCGGGAATGGGATAACATTTAAGATATGATTAAACAAGGCTCTTTATGGACTATACCAAGCAACAAATGAAGAATAAGTATGAAACTAATAAATGCTAAAAGTAGCCTCGAGTTAGTAAGTACGAGCAAGTTAGGGAGAATAAAGAGAGAGATATATTATTGATCTTATGGAGAATAGATGAAGCAACATCCGCCCCTCACAAAGTAGTGTGAGTTCCCTTTATATAGGAGGAGAACCCGATTATAGTACAACATGTATTAATTGTAAAGTATGGAGATGGGATGGCGAGATGCGACGCTTCGGCATAGGCTCTGGATAGGTCGGCTCTGTCAGACTTAGTCGTGTGCCTTGGGAACTTCCCCTTCCATTCTAGCCTCGACCTTCGTTTTCTTCGAGTCGGGCCTCGACGAGCCCCGAGGGAGGGGACTCGGTCGCAGCTCCACGTCCTCGGGGTCTCGAGGCATTCTTCCCAAATGGCTTGATAGCGAGAAATTATGTCCTTTGATTTTGCCGCTTACAGATAGTCTCCACGTTTCCCAGAACTAAGCGATGGGAAATGATTCTGACACCTGACTCCTCGAGCTTCTTACGGTGACATCACACCAATGATGCAACCTATGGGGCAAGCTTTTGTGGCAACCGGGGTGTCCCATGGACTTGTGCATTTTGACATTATTCAATGCACTGCCAATTCCCGTTCTCCAAGGTGAATGTACCACCATCGATTTGGTTCCTCAAGAATGCAGTAATTGCGCCCGCTAGTGAATCTTCCAAAGCCTCGATGACCGTGTCGTTACCCCCTATAAATGGGGGTGCCTTGGAGTGGTTTTTTCTATCCTAGTACTTTCGTTGGCTCATTTGCCCATTTCTTCCTATCATCTTCCTCTATCCTTGAACACTATGGTTGGAGCTCATGGCCTCAAGGTCGTTCGGCACAGCTTTCGTAGGCTTTGTTGTGGACTATTGTCGGAGCTTCCCTTTGTCGAACATGACCATGCTATCCTATCGCTGTTGTGGTCGTAGTTATGTTTGCCACTGCTGTTGCCGTTGGCCCGAGACGATGAAGGATGGGGAGTCAATTTTCCGCTTATGTAGATAGTCATTCGGACTATGCACCGTTGCTCAGTCTCCTACCTAGGCCTGGTGTGGCACTTCATCCCTTGGGTTTTTCCTTTCCCAAGGGATAAAATGGCACTATAGGCCATTGAGGCTGGGGCCCGCTGAATCTTCAACCTTTGGCTTTGGCGGGCCATGTCTGTTTTCTCTCCATCCTCTACATCCCCTCCTTTTCCTCTTCTTCATTTTTTCCCTCGGTGGGGACCCTCGGGGGATTGAGCTGGGAACCTAGAAGAGGTGGCGGTCGAAGGAATCGCCCTCGAGGATGTGTACTCGAGGGGGTGATGCTTGGGGATGCTGATACCGGAGATGGACCTTCGAGGATGGACCTGGCTCTTGGGTTTCATCACATGTATATCCTTCCATTCCTCCGATTTTGTGTAGAGATCCTCTGTAGGCTTTTGTAATTGTATGTAAGGATCCCTCGAGGGCTGTTGTACATAGATATTTATGAATATGAAAATACTTTCTTGATTTCTGTTTTCGATTCTTGTCCCATTAATGTATGCCCTTTGAGGCCTTTGATTATTTTCCTTTGTTGTTGACCGCTGATATCTAATTCGGACGCGAGCGTTCTTTCCGATCCTCTGCCGATTGACATGGCTCTTTTTCGAGCCCATCGTTGTACCTCAGACCAAGCCTGAATTGATCTGATAGGCTCGGGTTGTTGGGACCTCCGAGTTGCATGGAGATAGTATGCTGAGTTTTGGAGCTTTCGAGAGTGGTATCCTGAGCGAGGGTCAGCTTCAGGTACCTGGGGGCATGCTTTGAACTTGATACAGATAGCTTTTTAAAGTGTAGTGGATAGACTTCCGTGGAGGGGTTGCCTACGCTTAGGCGATGCTTCGAGCTCTCCTAGAGCTTTCACGATCGGAACCTTGCGTTCTTATTTTCCTTTTTAGAAAGGAAAAACCATGAGATCGGGTACCGTCTCGAGTAGAGACGACGTTGAAAGCTTCCTGAGGCCTGACTTCTTTTTTGGCGGAGGTCCTCGAGGTCGGGCACTACCTCATCACTGGAGACAGTATAGTTGACTCCTTGAGGCCTAATTCTTGTCGATGGACGCCTCTGGGGTCGGGTACCAATCAAGTATCTGTATCAAGGCCGTTGGCCTCCTGGGCTTACTCTGGATAGATTAATCATCGTTGTTTCCTGCATATATGTGAGTCGACTTTTGTTTCTTTGGGAGATCTCATTATTCTGGATAGCTATCCCTCCGCCTTGGCATCGGGTCCTTCGTTTCTTCAGGCGTAAAGATCGTTGGAGCACGTCTTTGCCTTAGTTTGTCGATTTTACCATAGCCATGGCAACTACATCGGGGCCGGCCCGGCAGGGAGGGGAGGGTTCCACTCCCAGCATTCAGGATGCGTAGGAGTTCACTCTAAAGACAGGGCGCTTTCCCCATATGAGAGCATTTCAGACTCTGCTGATGGATTCTTGAGCGTATACCTATATCCTTTCGCATTTCGCCCCCTTGATAGAGTCGTGCTTGATTTCTGCTTGAAGTATCAGGTTACTTTGGCACAGATACATCCATCGTTTTGGCGAGTGGTGCTGATGATGAGGTTCTTTGTGGAGAAAGCTGGGCATGAATTCACACTCAGCCACCTTGTCAGGATGTACCGACCCTTTCATCACCGAGGCCTGTTAACCTTGCGGCGCTATTTATCCATGCCCTTTGTTGTAGATGATGAAGAAGATGAGTATCAAGAGTTGGTTAGTCCATTTTTCCGGGTCCGGACGGCTGACATTATCCCCGTGGAGCTTATGCCAATTCCCATGGGATGGAATTACGTGCGTGAGAGGAGCGTCTTAGGCTCCCTTAGATTTGCTTGTAGTAAAAGTTGGTTGGGTAATTGTGTATCTTCCCATTTTGCAGCAACTTCATGGACGCCGGGTGAGGTTCTCGATCTGCCCGGATGGGTTCGGAGGTTGGCGACCCATTCAACCTGCGATGAGTGTAGGTGGCGAGCTATGTCCCGCGACAGATGGGGAGCAAAATACCCGGGTATGCGCGCACACTGCTCCTACCTTAGTCTTCGTATATTTGAGATGTCATTTCCATCTCACTTTTGTATTGGCTTTGCCGTTGCAGGTATCGGGCGATTCCTTGGGGCGAGGCTGTGCTCCTCCAGAGAGGGGAAGGTGTCGCCGTCCTCTGGGCTGAGCGATGATGGCGATAAACAGGATTTGCACGCGCAGTGTGATGGAGCTTTAAATAGGTCATAACGGTCCCGCATCTTTGACGGGAGGATATTGCCCAAACTTGCTGTTCCTGGAGTGTTTGATTCCAGAACGGAGGTTCCTCCAAGATAATATGTTTTGCCCAGGGTGATTCTCTCAGGGACGACGGGGCAGGATCAACAGGAGTGTGCTCTGCCTTCGAGGAAGTCCGCCGGCTTCACTTCATGGTGAGTTTCGATGCAGTCCTTCTGTATTTCGCGTCTTCCTTTCTTTATCAAGTTTTGCTTTCGCAGGCCTTTGATAGGCTCAGGTCTGAGCTGCTCCGTCATGGGGCCAGGCTTTGGAAATCTCTGGATGAGGGTGAGTCCCTTAGCCTCCTTAGCGAGGAGAAGGAGGTTGAGTTGATGCACTGGCGATATGAGGTGTGTCGGAGCTCGAATTACGAGAGCTATATGATGGGGCAGGTAACCTTCCATAGTGTACGCTTCACTCTTTTTGACCCTTAAGTTTAACCCTTCTGCCTATCTTAGCTGCAGAAAAAGACGGAGGCTTGGGAGTACCTTAAGGGCGAAGCTGACCGCGTCAGGAATGCTTGCGGTGAACTGAGGGCTTAGGTGCAAGGTCAAGCTTTAGAAGAGACGGGCGCCTTGGACAAGGTCACCACCTTCGAGGCCCAACTCCTTTTGGCTCGCGACAATGCCACAGTTCAAGCAGATATGATCGGGAAGCTTGAGTCCGATCTCTCAAAGATCTGGGCTGATATAATTGATGCCCGAGATGAAGGAACATTAAGTCGAAGTA
The DNA here is from genome assembly GCF_000715075.1 of Nicotiana tabacum. Classification (NCBI taxonomy): domain Eukaryota; kingdom Viridiplantae; phylum Streptophyta; class Magnoliopsida; order Solanales; family Solanaceae; genus Nicotiana; species Nicotiana tabacum. The sequence goes on from NC_134080.1 coordinate 144,845,950, forward strand.
AGGCTGATCAGGAGATGGCAATTCATATGAAGGACGTTGCTGAAGCCCAAACCGAGTTGAAGTGGGTCCTCGATCGTGAGAAGAGGATCGAGGAATATGTTCGTTGCAAATCCACAAGAGAGGTACTCGAGGAGATCGACGATAGGGGCTTCGTTCTTTCGGAGGAGTTTTCTCGAGTAAGAGTAGGTGAGCGCGATGCTTGGTCCCTTCTTGCTATGTCATATAGAGCGAACCTGGGGCTAGTAGGTTATAGCCTTTTGGATCGAAGCGTGGATTTTGCCGCTTTTCCATTTTGTACTTGATATTTGTAGAGCATGTTTGTAGATGGAGAGCGCGCCTTTTGCGCATGTAAATAAGAGAAAACTTGAAGCTTTATTTCTTTTGTATCTTTTTTTTTATTGCTTTCGACCAGGCAGGCTAGTTCTCGGTGTCTGGCGGGAATCCTATGGATCCGAAGCTTGCTAGGTAGGCCTGGAGGCTCTTAAGTGCGACTTCTCTCGTGAGTAGGCGTCAAGGCCTTTGTGCTTTGCCCAGTTTGTTTAGGCCTAGTCTCCGAGTTGGGCCCTGATTCGAGCTTACCTGACCTCCGATCTTCCGCGCCTGCGTAGGCGGATGATGACTGTCCTTATTCCTTGCCCTAGGGCATTTGTATTTCAACTATTTCGGGTCCAGTCTCCGAGACATGTTGCGACTCGAGCTTTAATTGACCCTCAAGTTTTTTTTGCATTCCTTCATGGGCGTGTGACGATGGATCTTTGTGCTTCAGGTTGAAGCGACCTTTTAAGTGCGTGGCCCGAAGGTTTGTTCGGCTAGCGACAATAAATCTTACGCTTTTGCCCATGGGCATTTTGTATTTAACTATTTTGGATTCGGTCTCCGAATCGGGTTACGACTCGAGCTCATTTTAATCCACAAGTTCTCAATTTTCTAGCTGGCGACAGTAGCTCTTACGCTGTTGGTCGTTGAGACCTTTTAGTGTACGGCCCGGATGCTCGATTGGCTAGCGACAATAGCTCTTACGCTTTTGCCTGTTGGCATTTTATAGGCTTTGTTTTCCTCTTGTTAAGATCTTTTTGAAATGATTTTTCCTGACCCGTCGTCGGTTCTGGAAAAACCTTGATTACAAGTCGTTAGCAGCAATGTTCGAGCACCTCAGAAGGTTCTTAGCTCATAGGCTGAGTAGTTTGAAGCCTTGTGTTTTTGGAGCTGACATGGTCGAAACTCATTTGCCTATTGAGGGAAGCTTGTTTTAACTAGTTCTTTTCGAAGTATATTCGAAGTAGTGGTCTGCGATTTTGTTAGCGATAGTCAGGCGTCCCCGAGTCCCGTTAATTTGCCTGGAGCAGCCATTTTGACCGTAGTCATATGTGTTTGACCGGAGCCATTTTTGATCCCGAGTGATAGTTTAGGCATCTACACCGAGGGTATGCCCTTTCAGGATTCTTACAAATGCGACGTATAGCCTAAACTTCAGGATTTTATTTTATGCCTGTTGTAAGGTCTTGCAAAATTTTCATGCTTGTTGAGGTTTTATAGTTTGTCATGCCTGTTGAGATCTTATTGTTTGTCATGCTTGTTAAGGTCTTGCAGTTTGCCATGCCTGTTGAGGTCTTACAGTTTTTGTTGCTATGTAGAATAGACCTGATTACACCGAGTCTGCCCTTTCGGGGTCTTACCGCCTCGAGTTTTCCAGTGTGCGGCGATTGGCGACAGTCTCCGAGTCATCGAGTTTGCTTAGGCTCAAAGGCCATTATTCGTGAGCTCGGAGTTACCTTGTTGGGGCCTTATAAGCCTGGAGTTCCGACCCTTGGGTCGTGCGAGCGTGAAACTGTTGACGATAAGTCTCCGAGTAGTTCGGGACGTATTCGGTGGAGGGATACCTACCGAGAGTATGCTTAAATTCCCTTTCTTGGAGTGTGGGATGCTGAAAGATATTCTTTTATTGCTTGGAGTAAATACATATCGTTTTGTTGTTGCGAGCTCGGCCCGCGCGAGCGCGGCTCCTTGAATCGTTTGATCCAATACATGGTTCCTTATTGAAGCTCAGTCTGCAATGGCCCTTCCGAGTGGACGACGTCTTCAAAAAAAAGGGGGAGGGGGAGTGTCCCTCATCGTTTGATTGCAGAAGAAGGCCTGTGATCTTGTCGGATCCTCCTCAGTGGTATTCTGCTCTGCTAAGAGCCTTCCTGGCGAGGCACTTGCCGGGGTGGAAGTCCGGCCGAGGGGAAGAGTTAAGGCCTTGAGGTATCCGGGTAGAGTTAGAACTTCGGAGCGCCTTGGCTGATCGCCTGCATACAGGTTAGTGAAAAAAAATAACGAACGAGGGGGGTAGTTTTTCTTTACTATGTGACGTGTAGGCGATGTTCTGAGGTTTGTTACATTCTTGCTATTTCGGGGTGTGGATTCTAGTACAGCCCTCTACTGTGTTTAATCGGGCTTGACCGATGGTGTTATTTGGTTACCCTTTGACTCTTTCGAGAGTGGAGATATTGGTGCTGGCGATGCATCATGTGATGCGGGATTTCCCCTTGCCCCATATCGCTTCCTGTCAATGGTTTTAATTCCATCCCTTTTGTGGGATTTCATCGTTTTGGCGAAGTAGGGGCAGCCCTGTCCTCGGGCGATGCGCCCGTAGTCACTTGGTAAGGCATTCATGCCTTACACCTCCTTTGATGATATGGAACTCGGCATTCCGGTCTGGGCCAGTCATGACATACTGAGAGAATGGTCTTTCTCCTTGCCATAGTGATCGTCGTTAGGAATCTGCCAAAAATTCGAGAGGTGGTTGTGTTTTGACCTGGCGGTCCGAGCTGCCTCATCATCCTTGGCCCATCAATGCTGATCGAGCCACCTGCACTCATATGCACATGCTTTATTTAAAATGGATCGAGTGGGAAGAAGTTTACCGGTGCATCATCGTGAGGTCAAGACGAGGTCTCGGTACCCTCTTTGCTGAGTGTAAGGGCATCCTTGGGGGTATACCCTTAGATCTGCCTTTCTCTGGTGGCGAGAAATTTTGCTCTCCCTTTTACAAGTCCTTGGAATGGGTCATCGCTCCTCCATTGTCGTGGTATTGTGCTGCGGCTCGTTTTCTCCGTTTCTCCTAGCCGCCTTCCGCACTGGGGATCGAACTAGAATTTGGTCGCTCGTCAGTTCTCAGTGGTGATTTTGTTGAGTGGCTTGGCGCCTTTCCTATGGAGCTGATGCCTATCTTCAGCCTTGTCGCCGCACTTGCTATGTAGTCCTTGGGTCAGGCTGTGATTCCTTTGAGAGAAATTCGGGCAAGTTGGTCCGAGCAAATTGTCGTCCCTGATTTCACCTACGACAAACACGACGTTTCATATATTGATGTAGAAATTTTACTCTGGCGGGCGAGGCGCCCTTGCCGGCCATGCGTCCTCGTTGAATCTGGCTTTGTTAACTGTCACGACCCAAATCGATGGGCCGTGACAGGCATCCGGTACCTTACTCAACCGAGTACCAACGTAACGTATCTTTCTAATTACATCATCATATATACGGGACATACAGGCCTAATAGGACAACATGATCTTTTATAAACACGAAACATAGGCCGACAAGGCCACACAATCTTTCACGTACATGACATATGTCTACAAGCCTCTAAGAGTACATAAACGTCATAAAGGTCGGGATAGAGTCCCGCCATGCCAAACAATACACGTCTAAATCATACTAACCAAACTCGCAACTCCAAAGCAAATAGGGCGCACCAAAATCTTCCGCTGAGCTGATAGCCTACTTGGATGGCTCTCGACCTGTCTATCTGGACATACGGGCAAGAAACGCAGTGTCTCCAGGCAAATGAGACGTCAGTACGAATGATGTACTGAGTATTTAAGGTACATAAATAAGCACATAACAGACATGGAGGAAATATAGAGTAATTGACGCTACCGATAAATCATGAAATAATTATAGCATCATGCATGAATGTCAAATCGTGCATAGGTACATGTCTCATAACATCATCAGCCTCTGAGGGCATCCCATCATATCATCTTGGCCAATATGGGAAAATCATCAACGTATACCAACTGATCAGGTGGTGGTGCGTATATAATGCCATATCCTTTTCCCATATACCATATGCATATACATACATATATACGAGTATATATACGTGGGCAACATCATCATCATATACCAGCTAATCAGGTGGTGGTGCGTATATAACGCCGTAACCTTTTTCGATATCCCATATACATATATTTACATATATACGTGTATATAACGCCATCTGGTCATGGGTCAATGCACATGTATAAATGAGTGAAATGCATGAAAATACATAATAATCTCGATATTCCTTCCGGAAAAACTTTTTCAACCGCGTATTATTCTGAGACCCATGAACAGAAGATAATAATAATTCTTATGGTGAATCAAGAATCTAGACACCCCTACTATTTCTATGAATAGAATAATTTATAGAAAACTGTGTATTTGCTTGTTTCTTCAGTATAATTTGGACCATGTCAAAAGAAAGAAGGATGACCTTAACATACATGTTTCTGCGAAATTCTTGAATGAAAACTACGCTTGAAGCTTTGATTGAAACGAAATTTGGACTGAAATATTTGGACGAATATTTTGACTTTGTTCTTGCGTTCTTGGCTTCAACCCCATAACCAGATTCTTGTTTTAGACCCTTTTACAAAGAAGTCATACCACGCCTTTGGATAATCACTATTATTTTACAAGATACAAGTCTTATTTGCTAAGACTTGAATGTAAGGTCTTGGTCACATTAATAATTGGCCATCTGCCAAAGTGACTACTTAGTCACTTCTAGTCTTTTGGCTTCTTCCCACGTGGGGTGGGGGTGGGATATTTATTGTTTACCCATTTATTTGTTAACTGGGTAATGTCCTATTACTCACTAATTAATCAATTACTCACATATTTAAAAAAATTACCACAAATTACTCAAAATTCTATTTATTTTTAAAATACTTCATATATACTTTATATATTATACTACCGTGGTCATATGGTACCTTACATGGTACTAATTCAGAATTATCGGGTATTATTGCTCGACCCGTATTTTATTCCAAATTGGCCACTTTCAACTAAACTCGTTTTCTTTAATCTGTGTACCCCTTTATCCTTCATAACACATATTTATCGCTCATTATAAATAGCATAATCCTTATAATCTCCAAATAATCTTTTACTTGGACTGATATCAATTACCTTACGACAAATCCAACGTACAATACTGTAGGGTGCAATATCGTCATAACTTAATACTGCAAAGCATAAATCCACCGTAATGTAATACTATTGGGTGCAACACTGTTGTAAATTAATACTGCGAGATGTAATATCGACGTAATATTGCGGGGCGTAACATCGTTCCCCCTTTGGAGCATTCGTCCTCGAATGTTGGCTGATGCTCTTATCATTTTCGTAACTTATAGCTTATGTGAATACCTTAATACTCTTCTTTCCTTTTAAGCAGTTGCTCTTGAATAAATCCAAAATCTAGGGTATTCCCCCCTTTAGTCTTTTTGCTTATATCATGACCTTTGGTCGAAATCTTCCTAATCTTGCAATTGTTGTTACCTCCCGTCATGCAACTTGTATGAACCTGGATTTGTAAGAGTGCTTATGCGATTCATCTTTCCTTTTTCCTTTTATCTTTTAGTCAATATCTAGACCTTACATTGTATATACAAGGCTTAATAGGATGCCTCTCTGTTCCTCTATAGGTGTACTGATGTCCTTTGCTCGATACTTTGTAGAACTTGCGAATATGGCCATATCTCATTTCATAGATCTGGTTACCCCTTCATATGACATTACTGCATTTATATGGGTTATACTATACCATAATTTTTGCTTCAATCTACCTTTACTGAAGTATGCTTAACAAGCTCCCAGTTACTTTTGTTGCCTTTCCTTTAGGTATAAATCTCAGTCCTTCAATGCTCCTTCATTACCATTCATCTTAAGCATGGCGGCTTAATCTCATCTCATACTTTGTGACTTTTGTCCATCCATTGTTGATTCACCTCAGTATTAATCTACAATATACCACTAATAACTTAAAAACTCTTACGTCATACCTAGCCACTAAAGCTTACGTTTGATCGAGGAATATTTGAAGTGATTTTTCTGATCCACTTAGGGGTGATACTATACTTCAATGACCATATTTTATAGTATCCCAATGTGATTCACTAATGTGGGTATTTTAATCTCGTACAATCCATGAAGTCCTCTTCAAATCCTCACTCACTCGAAGGCTTAAACATCATCCTTTATCCATCACAATTACACCCTTATTATACTATCATGACAACATTCCATCTTTTCTAAATGCTACTAGTCTTAGACTCCTTTGAGTTCATTCAGGCTATACTGAGCTTTCTATAACTTAGAGAAACCATTAGCTCTTCTTGTTTTCATGGGCTTAATCCCGAGGACTTATCATTCTCGTCACCTTCTCACTCACCTTTTCTTATCCTTACTCTTGTCTTCCTAAAACCTTGTCGCTCTATTATACTTTATCTTGCAACCTACACATATCCATTTATACTACTTGCAACCTTTCTTCAACTTGCTTGCATCATAAATTTTCTTATGTTATTTTGGAATATCAAGCGAGATGTCATATCGTCTCTAACTCTTCTATACTCTTTTACCTACACCTCTCGATACGTAGAAACCATAAGCTGGAAGATATGCCACTAACGATGTTGCTATCATTCCTGGATATTGAATCCCCATTCTTATAACCTTCTATCCAAAGTATGGACTATTTACAACTTTCTACATTTTAGTACCTCATACGTTGTTCACTTTTACCTTACTTACTTAAAATCTCATATCATATCTTTTATCTCTTTCATAACCTCCCTTCCACCAGGTGTAATTCATGTCCATAACTTGAAGCTCTATTATAATACTCGCAGCTCTGGTACATACACAATCCAGTGGGTGCTTCGTACTGACTTCTTATGAGGCTGGTACTTCTTCTAACTGGCTTCCTTGTAGAGCCATTACAGATTATGGTTGTTGTGTTATTTATCTTGAACGTCTAATATTAAGAGCGATTCGTCATGTTCTCAAGCACAACTTCTATAATTTTTTTAGGTCCAATAATCAGACTCCTGATTTACTTAAGTGATGTAATTCTTTAGTTTCCTTTTCCTACTGATCAGCCTTTACGTACGCTTAAGCTATATTCTGATCCGTGGCCCATAGTATCAGTTATTACCTTAGCCTTTCATGGGCATTATGGAATATCCATGATACAATCTTCTAACAACTTTGTCTATACCCTGGGCTCAATTCTTTCTTTTAACTTATGCCGGAGTCTTCTGTGGCTGTATGATTATCAACAAATATGCTTCCTGGATAATGTTCCAAAATCTTGAGTGTATTCATAACGTACTAACTCTGGATCATTGATCAAATAATTCTTTCATTCTGTCTTAGATTTCTTTCAATGTAAGCTATTAATTTTCCTGGTCTTTCTGCCCCCTGGTTGCGTCCATACTTATCTTATCTTACTTCCCACACTTGCCAGAGTTTTCATGTAACTCATATGATCTCGAATATTACTTTTAATTCTTACTTCCCGTTCATTAACCACGGTAAGTGCCATTTTCCTTTGGAATGCTTACAATGTTGTTACGATATTGTTGTTACACGACCATTTCCTCTTTAGGTTGCTATGCTTAGGTTGAAGCCATCTTTCTTTTCTCCTCAACTGGTCTTTCGTTGTAGTACTTAGGGAGAACCCTTGACTTTCATAAAGTTGTGAGCTTATTACGGACCATTTTGATGTCCTTACTTGCCTATAATCATTCGTAGTTGTGTACGTCCATGCCCTTATGCTTGTATGGTTGCTTCTGAACTGATATTTTAACTGCCTTCCCAGTGACACTTTCTTTTATCCCCGTAACACTCATACAGTACCTTTAACTATCCCACACTTGTTTGAATATATTTCAAGTATTATAATGATATTCTTTGAGGCTGAATTCTCCATGTTGGGTTCTACTATGTGTATCTTACAAGATCTGATAACTCGTCTGTAACCTCCTGTTTAGCCATGATTGGGATCTTCTTGACTAATTAGTAACTACTCGTTGGCCCATTCTCATATTAATGTTCCTCGGAATCTTTCTTGGGTTATTTCCTTTGTCATTACTTATGTCTCGCACTGGCTCCTTATTTATTAATAACTGCTCGGGCAGGAACCTTTACTTCCTTTACCATTCCATAGTCACTAGAACTACTTAAATCTGACTTAATGCCGCATCACTCCATATTCCCCCCTTTAGAGGTGTACTAAAAGCTGAAGCCACGAGGATTTACCTATAGATGTTTTACCTCTTCATCTTTGGCGTCGTTTCTCAACATCAATGATCCTTACTCGCCTCGCCACAATCCTTTTGTACCAAGGATGACAAATTTCCTTACTCGCGAGGGTGACACTTAGCGTAATTGGAACATACAATCTCTTAAGCTTAACTTTGCTCACATTGCTTGCTCTAGGGAAGCGTTTCCCTGAATGACCATTCTTTGAATTTATCATGAATCTCCTTCTGTGGTCCATTCTATTACCGCCATAACGAAATTTATAATTACCATGATGCCGGGTATTTTCCAATCATTCGGTCCCTAATTCATATTTAGTTTATCTTGCTTACCAGCCCATACTAATTTCTATTACTCTGGGGATTAACTTTCCCCTCTGGTAGTCGTGTTGGAGTCACGAACGTATTTCTCAAAATGAGGATATAACCTTATGGCCTATATTCTTTTGTTGTCTTAAGTCCCATCACCTTTCGTCTCTTTCCTCATTTGACTATAGGTTCTTTAACACTCTACCGTTTTCATCCATGTATAACACCTTATTCATAATGCTTCCTTATCTCTCTTCTCATTATTCTGCTAATATTTCTGCATATCCCTTTTCTTGTGAAAACTTCAATACGACATTCTTTCACTCTTAGCTTTCCTTTGCTCCATCTAGTGGCTCTTCAAGTTGCTTAACGTTCTCACTTTACTAGGGACGCGAGCCACACTAAGGTAATATTTATCCCTTCAAGGCTTATAGTGTGTGTCTTTGTAGTACTCATATCTTGCTGTACTATTTTAGAGTGCACCATCTAGGTGTCTAATAAAGAGATCTATTATCACATTTGCAATATCCTTTGGAAATGTCAACTGACGTAACCAATTCATCCATCATATCTTCTTATACTACTTTTGTTAACCCCCATAGGGCATATCTGGAAGGGGTGCGACCAATTGTATATACCTCTGTTACTATAGAATATAACTCAAAAAGTTTATGTTCCTTTGCCTCAATTATAAACACTGTTAACCTTTATTAATTGGGTACCTCGTACCCTTTTTCACCTTGCTCCTTTTACTTGCTGAAACTTGTACTTATCTTCTTAATCTCTCATTATCCTTCACCATAAAATAGGCATTCTTGCCTTAAGGCTTCTTATCAGAAAGCTTACACCTTTCAGTATACCCATGATCTACTAAAGACCTCATATTTACTTATCGTAGGCATCATACAAAAATCGAATTCCTCTGACTCAGCTCTTCCACAACTATCTCTCTTTCCAACCTTCTTTCCAGATGTAGGCATCGTCTTATTATGAATAAAATAGAATTTCGAAAATTGGATAATTATAAGTGAGCTCTACCACACGATCTAGAGTAAGAAGAAAGAGTGACAATCCTAAATGCCATGTAGCCTTCTGCTTATAAGTGTGGTTCACGACACACCCATAAACAAGACTCTACTATACATGGCTTGTAGACTCCCTTGGATAGAACTCCTCTGATACCACTTTTGTCACGACCCAAACCGATGGGCCGCGATGGGCACCCGGTAACTTACTCAACCGAATACCAACGTAACGTATCTTTCTTATTACATCATCATATACACGTGACATACGGTCCTAATAGGCCAACATGATCTTTTATAAACACGAAACATAGGCTGGCAAGTCCGCACAATCTTTCACGTACTGGACATATGTCTACAAGCCTGTAAGAGTACATAAATATCATAAGGGTCGGCACAGAGTCCCGCCATACCAAACAATACACATCTAAATTATACTAACCAAACTCACAACTCTGAAGCAAATGGAGCGCACCAACATCTTCCGCAGAGCTGATAGCCTACTTGGAGGGCTCTCGACCTATCTATCTGGACCTGCGGTCATGAAATGCAGTGTCCCCAGACAAAAGGGATATCAGTACGAATGATGTACTGAGTATGTAAGGTACATAAATAAGCACATAACAAGCATGGAGGAAATATAGAGTAATTGACTCCACCTATAAATCATGAAATAATTATAGCATCATGCATGAATGTCATGTCGTGCATAGGTACATGTCTCATAACATCATCAGCCTCTGAAGGCATCCCATCATATCATCTTGGCTACTATGGGAAAATTATCAACGTATACCAGCTGATCTGGTGGTAGTGGGTATATAATGCCATATGCTTTTCCCATATCCCATATACATATACATACATATATACGAGTATATAACGCCGTTTGAATCATATTTCAGCCACTGTGGGCAACATCATCATCATATACCAGCTGATCAGGTGGTGGTGCGTATATAACACCGTAACCTTTTCTCATATCCCATATATATTTACATATATACGCGTATATAACGCCATCTAGTCATGGATCAATGTACATGTATAAATGAGTGAAATGCATGAAAAATACATAATAATCTCGATATTCCTTCCGGATAAACTTTTTCAACTACGTATTTTTCTGAGACCCATGAACAGAAGATAATAAAAATTCTCATGGGGAATTAAGAATATAGACACCCCTGCTATTTCTATGAATAGAATAATTTATAGAAAAATGTGTATTTTCTCGTCTCTTCAGTATAATTTGGACCATGCAAAAAGAAAGAAGAGATGGCCTTAACATACCTGCTTCTGCGAAATTCTTGAACGAAAACTATGCTTGAAGCTTGGATTGAAACGAATTTTGGACTGAAATGTTTGGACGAATATTTTGACGCTAATGTTGTGTTCTTTGCTTCAACCCTATAACCAGATTCTTGTTTTAGGACCTTTTACAAGGAAGTCATACCAAGCCTTTGGATAATGACTAATATTTTATAAGATACAAGTCTTATTTGCTAAGAATTGAATGTAAGGTCTTGGTCACATTAATAATTGGCCATCTGGACAAAGTGACTACTTAGTCACTTCTAATCTTTTGGCTTCTTGCCACGTGGGGTGGGGGTGGGATATTAATTATTTACCCACTTATTAGTTAACTGGGCAATGTCCTGTTACCCGATAATTAATCAATTACCTGCATATTTAAAAAAATTACAACAAATTACTTAAAATTCTATTTATTTTTAAATTATTTCATATATAATTTATATATTATACTATCATGGTCATATGATACCTTACATGATACTAATTCATAATTATCGGGTATTATCGCTCGACCCGTATTTATTCCAAATTGGCCACTTTCAACTAAACTTATTTTCTTTAATCTGTGTACCCTTTATCCTTCATAACACTTATTTATCGCTTGTTATAAATAGCATAATCTTTATAATCTCCAAATAATCATTTACTTGGACTGATGTCAATTACCTTACGACAAATCTAACGTACAATACTATAGGGTGCAACATCATCATAACTTAATACTGCAAAGCATAAATCCACCGTAATGTAATACTGCTGGGTGCAACACTGTCGTAACTTAATACTGCGAGACGTAATATTGACGTAATATTATGGGGCGTAACATTATCGATTCCTCGAGAGTATTTTCCTCAGACCGTTCCCCGATTAGTTATAGGCTGGGTTTTTTTTGGCTTCCTGTCGGTCACTATGCCGTATGCTTCTGTCGGTGTGCGAGGTTTCGTCGACCTGTTGTGCATCCTGTGTGTCCGTGTCTGCTAGAGTTGGCCCGGGCGCGTTATTAGGGTTCTGTGGTTGCGTTCCGGCAGCCAAGACAACCACACCGTTTTCCCCCTAGTTTTCAAGGTTTTCGTTCTCGATTCTGTTTACCGAGCCAGACATTTTAACCAGAAATAAAGAGATCTTGGATAAGAAAAAGTGTGAAAGATAACTTGCATTTTTGTAATGAAACCAGCAAGAAAATAATCACTGTTATTTTTAGCTCCACGGTGGGCGCCAAACTGTTTACCGTGAAAATGGTAACAACAATTAAATTTGTAAATGGAATTCTAAAAATACGTGATCTATTTATATGCTAGTTGCTTAGAGCAGTTAGTGCTAAGAAGATGAGGTTTAACTAAGAGATACAAGCTAAAATGGGGCAGTAATCAAACCGAGGGGGCTTACCACCCGAGCCTCGGACTAGTCGATGAAGAAGCCTCAGAGTCGATACCCGGCTTGATCTCGAGCTATCGGGGGTAATAGTGAATGGGATAACAGTTAAGATATGATTAAACATGGCTCTTTATGGCCTATACTAAGCAACAAACGAAGAACAAGTATGAAACTAATAAATGCTATGAGTGGCCTCGAGCTAGTAAGTACGAGCAAGTTAAAGAGAAGAAAGAGAGAGAGAGGGATATTATTGATCTTATGGAGAATAGATGAAGCAACATCCTCCCCTCACAAAGTAGTGTGAGTTCCCTTTATATAGGAGGGGAACCCGATTATAGTACAACATGTATTAATTGTAAAGTATGGAAATGGGACGGCGAGATGCGACGCTTCGGCATAGGCTCTGGATAGGCCGACTCTGTCAGACTTAGTCGTGTTCCTTGGGAACTTCCCCTTTTGTTCTGGCCTCGACCTTTATTTTTTTCGAGTCGGGCCTCGATGAGCCTCGATGGAGGGGACTTGGTCGCAGTTCCACATCCTCGGGGTCTCGAGGCATTCTTCCGAAATGGCTTGATAGCGAGAAATTAAGTCCTTTGATTTTTCTGCATACAACGACAAAAGACTTCGAAGAGAAATTCCCTTCAACTATCCCTCGCACGTGAGCTGTTGGCAGACACCCTTATTCTATTTGTTCTTCCAATATTTCTATTGTGAAGGAAGATTGCCGCTGTCATGATTTGGACATTATTGATACCAATCTAATAGAGCGATTACCCAAAGAAGGTTTTACATATTTTAACACGTATACCTTTACTTTGGGTGCATTCTCTTTGAGTGGAGAGCTTGACTCCGTTATTGCGTAGTTTTGCCTCTTCTACCAGGTGTGTTGGGCAAAAATAAGTCCTTCTGTGTAGAGGATGATCGCTTGTCTTCAGCATCTGTGCCAAGATATGGGAGATGAGCTATCCTTAGCTTACGTTATGAATCTCTATTCCCTTAAAATCTTCTGCGGGGGAATGATAAATTTCAGCAAACGTGGCCACCATGCTCTATTATCTAGCATGGATGATAACAACAACCATAGGTAGATGGAATGGTTCGTTGCAGTTTCCACCAATGATATCATTCCGACAATGGCTTCATCCTTTCCAAGATCATGGGACCACACTCGTAAGTTCCTTATTCAGTATTCATTTTGTTAGAAATTTGTTCATACTAGTATTGATCCTCTGTCCTTTGCTTGTTTTAACAACTCAATGGGTTACACCTAGGGTTGAAGGCTTGTACCGTCCATAAAATCATGGACGCCACTAAGCCCGAAACCTGCACCTGGAAAGAACTGGCCCTCAAATACGGGTAGAAGGCCAAAAATTATTGTAACTTAGACTCATCTCATTTCTGTGTTTAAGGAAATTTATTGATCCTTTCTTTTCTCTCAATTTTTTTGAAATCAAGTCTACCCACGAGCACGATTGTCATCCCCGAGGAGGACATTTTGTTAAATCATGTTGATGTGGCAAAGCTGCTCCAGGAGGTGCTTACTCAAACAGGTGTCTCCGGGCTTGTTTTGGGTACAAGTGTTTTATTATGGAGTCCCCGGCTAGAGAACAAGAAACTAAAAATAAGTCTTTCCTCCCGGGGGTAGGCGGGGGGGGGGGGAATAAAATGGCGAAGACTATTGCCCCCAGTCATCTCCATAAGTTATGGTGACTAGCCTTTTTCCCGAGCCAGTCATAGACACTGTGATGATTGACGATGATGAAGAAGCTACTGATTATGGAGCTTCTCTACATAGAAGACGATGATTCTTATTATCTCAACAGGATGTTCAACCTATTGAGTTAGTTACACAAACTGAGGATTATGTCTCGGCGCTCTGGGTAGATTGAAATGGTGGAAAATGCTAACTCTCATTGCCTGATCCCAGTCGTTGTGTCCAGTACCGTGAGGTTGAGTACCGAGTCCCTGCAAGTCTTCGGTTGATGAGCAACCAACAACTAGCACTGCGTTCCTCGCAGCTTGTTCTCATTCTTCACCGCAATTAGCTTCATCTCCTTCTTCACTAGCTCTTCCATCTGCAGCTGCTACATCATCTCCACCAGTCGCACCTAACTAAGAAGAAGGTGTTCATCTTCCCTAGTCCCCAGTTCATGGGAATTTGGGGCAAAATATGCTTCACCTTCAGAAGATCCGCAAAGGAAGAGGAATGTTACTCTCTCAGTCTCCACCATATGTAATTTATCATCCCGACTGGTGGAACTTGCTAATTATCTGAAGCCTTTGGCTTAAGAGATAGACTAGGGAAAAATATAGGATCTCTTGGGAGAGTGCTTGTTGAACAATGTCATGCACAACGCCATAGCAGTACGCTCTTTAATTCCTCTGTTATTTCTTCTATTTTTGTCTAAAAATATCTTAAATGTGCCCCTCTTATTGCATATGCCAACTTTCTTGCTTCTGAGGGCCTTCAGAGGTTGATTCGTGAAAAGGAGAAACTTACCTCCTAGTGGGATCAACTTTTGGTTGAACGGGATCAAACCGTTATTCGCCTCCCGGAACTGGGAACCAAAGTTGTTGAGGTTGTTGTGTTGGAAACTCATTTACAGCAAAGAGAGTAGGAAGTAGAGAGCCTTAATCAAGAGATTTCCCCGCTGAGGGTTCAATTTGCAGAAGTTAAGACCAAATGGGTTGAAGTTCATAATGTCGTTCTTGCTGCATCCTATCATGAGGCTGCCTTCGCTAAAAGATTGACCAATTTAGAGGCAGCCTTGAATTCCAAGACTGAAGAGCTTGCTACAGCGGGGATGAAATATGCCCAGCTGTAAGAGAAACATAAGAGGACCATTGAGCATAGAAGAATTTTTAGCTCTGCTATCCACGATCTTGATGTTAGCCTAAAGTCCATTAGATCCGCCCGAGAAAACCTTTTTGCCGAGGTAACCCAACTCAAAGAAGACCTTAAGCACTGAGTGTTTTCCCTCATTGTTGAGAAAACTTACACTATGTATAGCATTAGGAGAAAAACCTTTGAAGATGCCAAAGCTGGTATCATCGACTTTGATGCTGAAATTGCTAAGGCCCGTGAGTTTGAGTTAGCTACTAGAAGTGGTCTCTCGGTAGGGCCTGATGCTTCTGGTTCTGGTTCCGAGTTCTCGGGAACTGAAGAAGAATTTCAGGATGAAGATGCTGAGGGCCCAAATGATAAAGGCCAATATATTAAGCCATCGGCGAAGCTACCTACTCCCACTAGGGCACGAACACTTCTCTTCCTCTGGGTTTTGGAGAGGCAGCAATTTAGCTTTTCCTTTCTTTTCCCAATTTTTGTACTTGTACTATTTTGGCACATTTATTGTAAATAAAAACATCTTTTTGCATGAGTGTTTGTGCAAGACTTCGGGTGTATTTTTTCCCAAAGGCATTTTGATTCCGGGCAAAAGTTTATCAACCCTTTAACGTGAGAGTTTTTATAAGAGAGGGACCTGTTATGTTTACGTTGCTCTTGAAGAGGACGTCTCTTGTTCATTACGAAACTAGCATTTGAAGTTCTTGTTTAACTTTCAAATGACAAAGTTACTTCATAGTTCAGACAAGAAATAAGATAGAAATAAAAAGACTTCATTTTATTCCTTCCATTTTTAAAAAGTACGTAAGAATTTTGTTAAGAAATTGCCATTACTTGTGGATAACTTGTACAACTTGTTTCTACAAGGCTGGCCACGCAGTCCCTGATCCCGATGATACAACTATATTTTTGGTTTTTGTTTTCCGGTCAACATGGCAGTCACTGCTGGCATATGCTCATATCATACCCCTAGTGTTCGAATGCGAATTGGGACACTGGGTGTTTTTGCACTTATGAGGAGCCCACTAATGAATTGTGGCCCATTATCGCATGTTATCTCTTTTGGTATTCCGATCCTGCAAATTAAATTTTCACACAAGAAATCCACCACCTCACATTCGCCGATCTTCTTACAAGGACTTGCTTCTACCAACTTAGAAAAGTTGTCAGCCAAAATCAACAAAAATTGTACCTTACCGGGAGCCGACGGTAGTGGTCTGACCATGTCCATCCCCCATTTCATGAAAGGCCACGGAGATAGAACTGAATGCAGTGATTCTTCCAGATGATGCAATAATGGTACATAGCGTTGGCACTTATTGCATTTTTGTACGAAGGATTTAGCGTCTTCTTCCATGCGAGGCCAATAATATCCTGCCCTTACCAGTTTTAGCACTAAGGAGTCTGTTCTCGATTGCTTTCCGTATATTCCTTCATGGACTTCTATTGTCCCAAGTAAAGGTTAAGTTTTGAAGATCGATAAAGGAACTCAGACATGAACCAGGTCCATCCCAGTGGTCCATCCCTCAAGTTCATAAAAACGGGAAGATTCGAGCATGTGGGATGCCCGTGAAGGAGATAAGCTTAACTTGGTGTATTATATCTCCTGATCGAAAAGGTTGCATAATTGATAAGGAGAAGGACTACTTAATCAAAGAGAACACTATCCAAGATAGGGAAGGAGTTAGAAGTTGCAATCAATTAGAACTCTTCCACCAAGGAAGAGTTGCATTAGAACTCTAGTTATTTCTTCATCTACAAACTCTATAAATTACAGGATGTTCTCACATTATAGGGTTGCACAAAAATGCAGAAGTTAAACGTGAATTGAGAGCAAAATAGCAAGGCTTTTGCAAGCAATTCATGTGTGATTCAAGTGTGCAAACCTGAAGCTACATAAACCAGATTGAAGAACCAGCTCCATAAAGAGTTTTATGTGTTTATCTTTTACTCTAGTTCAGTTGTAGTAGGTAATTTTACATTGTACATTTCAGCTTTCATAGAAGCAATTGTATTAGGTACCTAGAGTGTTCAAGGTAGAGTTAACTTGAAGTTGTCGCAATAGTTGAGGTTGTATGCCACAACAAGATTAGAGTTAATCCTTAGGTTTACAAAGAGTTTTGTAAATACTATTTTGGCTCAATAAGTTTAGTGGAAGATTGGGAAAATCCTACTGAGTAGTAGGTTGTATTTTTTTCACCTTTTGAGCCAGGTGTTTTCCACGTAAAATTTCTATGTTCTTTATTTTCTGTATTTATTATTCCGCAAACAGTAGTAGTTAGAACACCTAGAAGAACCAGGTCCTTCTATAGTTCAGTTAAGCGAAAATAGGGTGCCACACAAATCACCCCCCTCTTGTGTGGTATTGACGTTTAAAACATCAATTTGTATCAGAGCAGGTTATCCTTGAAGAGGTTAACACCTTAGGAAAAGATCAAGATGAGTGCACCGTCTGGAAACTGGGAAGGACAATCAACTGCTAGGCCTCCACTCTTTAATGGCCAATACTACTCTTGGTGGAAAAATTGAATGAGAGATCACATCATCGGAGAAAACTATGAGCTATGTGACATTGTCACTGATGGCCCACTGGCTACCATGAAGAAGACTGTTGAAGGAGTAGAAGTGCAAAAAAAAGAGCTGACTGCACTGCTGAGGATTTGAGGAAATGGGAAAAGAATGCAAAAGCCAAGAAATGGCTTGTGTATGGACTTGGTCCAGACGAGTACAGTAGAATTCAAAACTGTACCACTGCTAAGGAAATCTTGGGCACTTTGCAAGTGGCTCATGAAGGAACATCTCAAGTGAAGAGGTCCAGAGGAACACTGTTGTATTCTCAATATGAGAATTTCACCATGAAGGAAGGGGAAACTATCCAGGAAATGTATACAAGGTTCACCACACTAACAAATGAACTTAAGTCTCTTGGAAGGGTTATTCTTGAAGAAGACAAAGTTGAAAAGATTTTGACAAGGGTTCTGCTAGTCTCTTGTGAAAGCAAATCACTGCTATTCAGGAATCAAAGAACATTGCCACTATTAAGTTGGATGAGCTAATTGGAAATATCATTGCCTATGAACTTAGAAGGAAAACTACGAAGATGGATGCACCCAAGAAGGAAAGGAGCCTAACATTCAGAATCACTGAAGGTACTGATCTAGAGGAGGATGAAATGACCATGATCACAAAGGACTTGAAGAAGTACCTAATGATAGGAAAGGGTCCTTCAAGAATTTGAAGCTACAACAAACCAAGGGTTCCTGAAAAACAAACCATGAGGGTTATTACAAGTGTGAGAAGACTGATCACCACATAAAAAATGCCCTCAATGGGAAATTGAATGGAAGAAGGAAAGAGCTGAACGAAGGAACATGTTCAACCCAAGAAGAACAAAGGATCAACAAAGGCTATGGTTGCTGCCTGGGGAGAAATCTCAGATGAGGACTCAGATGATGATGATGGAGATGAACAAGAACTTATGGCAATTGGAGAATCCGATGAGGAATCTGAGGTAAGTATAAATCATCTAAAAGACAAGATTAAATTTTTGTCTAAAGAAAGGCTATCTGAGTTACTCTTGGATTTCATTGATAAATCTGAAGATCTAAACAATGAAAAGAAATGGCTGTCTAAGGAGTGTGTGATTTTGAAAACTAAGTGCAAAAATCTGGAACTTAGGGCTAGTGAAAGTGAAAGTAAAAACGCTGAGTTAAAGAACCAGGTTCATGAACTTGACACCACTGTTCTAGAGCTTAGATCTGAAAATCTAAAATTGAAATTAGGAACTGGTAAAAAGAAAGCTGATCACACACAACTCACTTTAGAATAAATGTAGGAAAAATGAAAGATGAGTTGTACAAAAGAGATGAGCAGATAAGAGCCTTTAAGGAGGATCTAAACAAGGTTAAGCACGAGCGAGACAAAACCTGTAAATGGAATAGGTCCTCCGATGCACTTTCATGGCTACACAAACACCATAGTAGCAACAAGAGAGGACTTGGCTACGGGACCTCTGCACCTAAGTGGTATCCCTAAAGCAAGTACCTCACAATTCCTGAGAACAAAATTTGCACACACTGCAGTAAAACTAGTCACTATAAAAGTGAATGTATTGCAAAAGAAAAGGCTAGTCAAAAGAATAAAGAATTTGTTCAAGGGAAAAATAGGCTGCCAGGTTGGGCTAAAAAGGATCTGATTTACCCTTTTGCTTATATAAAGGGACCCAAACTAGTTTGGGTTCCTAAGACTAACCCCTGATTTCCTTTTACGGGTCCAAGTGAAGGGGAGCAGCCTAATATGGTACATGGATAGTGGCTGCTCAAATCATATGACAGGAAGCAAGAACCAGTTCCTTTCACTTGAGGACTTCAAAGGAGGTAATGTTTCCTTTGGAAAATGGGAAGAACGGTCAGATTGGGGCTGGAAAGGTAGGTAAGACAGATTCTCACTCTATTGAGAATGTCTACTTGATAGATGACCTAAAGTACAGTCTAATCAGTGTATCACAATTATGTGATAAAGGTAACTTGGTAGCATTCACCTCTACAAAATATTTTGTTATTAATCTTACCACTAACAAGATTGTTTTGTAGGGAAAAAGAGTAAACAATACATACATTGTAGATTTGTCCACACTTTCAGAAAATAAACTCACTTGCTTAAGTGTGTTGGACAATGATCCCCTCCTTTAGCACAAGAAACTTGGACATGCAAGTCTGAGTCAACTCAACAAATTAGTCTCCAAGGATCTGGTGATAGGACTGCCTAACATCAAGTTCAAGAAAGACAAAGTTTGTGAGGCTTGTGCAAAGGGAAAGCAGGTAAGATCTTCTTTTATATGCAAGAAAGTGGTAAGCACCACCGGAACGATGGAACTGGTCCATATGGATCTCTATGGTTCAATGAGAACATTAAGCAAATGTGGTAAAAGATATGTGATGGTGCTTGTTGATGATTACTCTAGGTTTACTTGGACATTATTTTTAACATCTAAAGATGAAGCATTTCACATGTTTACTCCTTTTGTTAGAAAAACTAAAAAACAACTAGGTAATCTGTGAGCACGTTATGTTTTCCCTATATGAATTACTCCCATAACTTCAAAACAAAATAATTTCTTTCATTATTTGCAAATTTCGTAGATTTTGTAGCATTTTTGTTAATTGTATGCATTTGTCTGCACATGTTAATTTTATTTTAATTAATGAAAAATACCAAAAATATAACGCATGGCATTGAGGATTTAATTTTACATTTAGATTAATTAGTAAATTAGTTGTTTTATAAAAATAGAAAAATCACAAAAAAATAGTTTGTTTTTCACTTTAATTTTAATCTTTAAATTTTGGTAATTTTCCCTTCAATTTGGATCTTAATTAATTGTGATAATTATTATTTGGGTTTAATTAGTATTTTTGATAGGTTAGTTTGGGTTTATGATTTAACTTAGAATTTTTAATTTAATTTTGAAGAAATAAGAAATGAAAAGAAGAAAAGGAAATTAAAAAGAGTTTGAAATTAAAAAGAGTTTGAAATTAAAAGGAGCTAATTTGAAAAGAAGAAGGGAAAAATAGAGGCTGTATTTGGGCCCAAATCTGTGTCAGCCCAAACGATTTCCACCAGAACCCGTGCAATTGAGGCCCAACCCCGTTTCCCACCCGGTCCATCTCTACACCCCACTAAACGACCCCGTTTAGTTAGCTGAATGATCTGGGCCGTCGAGGTTACTTGATCTAATGTTTGAGAAGTTGGGGGTCGTTTGATATAAGAGTGTCTGAATCCCCTAACCCCCCCCCCCTCTGATCGTCTCTCTCGACTCCACCCCTCTTCTAAGACAGAAACCCTAAGCGCCGCCTCCATTTCCCCCACCTCGAGCCTGGCGGTGCCACCTCCGTTCACCACCAAATCAATACCATGCAATCTCCAAGCCCCCCCATTCCGAATCTTCACTTAGTTTCTTTCAAATAACCCCAAAACCTCTCGAATCTTAAATCTAGGGTTTGAGTTCTAGAGGTCAAAGTCAAGTTCATCCATGCAAGGTCATCCTTCAGTTCCTTCGAGTGTTCAAAGCCTGGTTCATCTCCGAATAGTGTTATTCGTGTGTTCTTAACAAAGAACATGCGATTTATACCATTTATGGATTAAATCAGAACTACCCGGTGATTTCAAGTTTAAATCGGTAAGTTTCTTGTCTTTTTTCGCCTTTTTGTTTATCCTTATACCCCGCCTCTTCTTCTCCTTTTATTCTCTAGCATGCCCCGACTAAACTCAGCTTCAGGTCTAGTTTTCTCGTTGAGACAGTTTGTTTTCGTGTGTGGTTGTGTATTTATTTCTATTTCATTTCCTCAATTTCTTTTAAAATCTTAACTAATATCCTCTGTTTCTCTTGATTTTATGATAACCTTTCTGATAAAATAGATTAGGTTAGATTGTTAATAAACTGGTAATTTAGTGTTAATTTCAATTTAGTACTTTTAGCTTAAGAAAAATCATCACTCGTAGCTTAGGTTCCGTGTTCTGAAATCACTCAAATATTTTCTTTTACTGCTTATTAGCAATTTGGTTGGGTTTCTAACTCCTTTTGGTTTGGGCCTGAGGTTCATTTGATTTGTTCATTTGGACCTGAACATATGGGTCATTAACCCATGACCCATACCCATAGGTTTCAGCAGTAAAAATAGGGTCACTAAGTGGTAAGTTGGGTAGTCTAGTCTAG
Organism: Nicotiana tabacum; assembly: GCF_000715075.1. NCBI lineage: Eukaryota > Viridiplantae > Streptophyta > Magnoliopsida > Solanales > Solanaceae > Nicotiana > Nicotiana tabacum. The sequence continues at coordinate 144,867,889 of NC_134080.1, forward strand.
GGAATCTTTGTATAACTGAAATGGAAGCTTCTTGGAAGCTGACTTTGGGATTGTTTTGAAAATGTGAAAACTAAATAAGGATATCCAGGCAAAAATGAAAACATGAAAAGGGCCTAAAGAAAATTTGAGTCTCTATTAGTTTCCCTATTGCCTTGCCTTTAAAGGCATCCCAATCTTGCCATTCAAGGGAAACAAAAAAAAGAGATAAAAAGTATTGGAAAAAAAAAACGGCTGCAAATTCCAATACAATTACTGTTCCATTGCATTTCATCTGTGATTTTTAAGGTCTTCAATTTCTGAAACAAATTTTGATTCACCTGTGGTTGGAAATTGATTGAGTTTGGTTTAAAGCCAGCTGGGCTCTTGCTCGATTGAAACTATTTTCTTTTGGATTACTGCACATCATTCTTGGGTTGGAAGCTGTGTGAATTTATTGTTCCATCGTTGAAGTTTAGAGTTAACTGCTGCTGCTACTTCTTGCTACTCACTCATCCTCTGATTTTGTTGTTCTTGTGAATTCCAGGTACATTTTCTTAGTTCTGCCTGATGAAAGTTTCATATTGAAGATGAAAATAAGAGTTGAAAGCATGGCAGTAAATTTAGTTGTGTTTCACTTACAATTATTCGTGTTGTTTTTGTGCTTTTAGCCACACGAAGTGTCATATGTTCTAGTTAATCTTTATCTGAGTAATTGAATTCATATAGTTGTATTTGACTTGAGACTACTGAAATGTTGTTTTGGGAGGACTCAATCAACTTAGATACGTCCACAACTCGCTTTGGATTTAGATGAGCCAAATGATAATGTACTGATACCAATCTCACATTTGAATTGCTCTTAAAGATTCTAAGACCAGAAATGATGTTGTTTAAGGTGCGGTTGAATGGTATGTGATTGAATTTAACTTAGAAAGTGTTTTAAAAAACTGGAATGCTTCGTCAATCGATTTGAGTATGAACATTTAAAAGGGGAAGCATGACTATCTAGTTAATGTTTTATTTCAATTTCTGGTGTGTAAATGATTATTATGTGAATGTGGTTAACCTAAAAATGGCTTGAAATGGATTTCAGTTTAGTTCCAATAAATGCTTCAAAGCCTAGTAATTGTAGGTTTAATTTTGGTGGTTAACCTGCCTTAGCTCATTTGGGTTCACAATACAGATTCATCTTAATTTAAAAATAGTTCAAGTTCCTTAAGCCTTATTTAATTGGTAAGCCCTTTTAGTTAATTTGAGGCAAACTATTAGCTAAGTTACAGTTCATGGCTTCAAAGTTTAACTTTAGATTTCCCCTGAAATTTAGAATCGAGGTGTGCCGTGCCGAAAAAAAATTCAATTGCACGACCCTCGCTTGATTAATGTTTTATCCTTTGGAATTGAGACGTGCTATTTAGCGAATATTCATGGCCCACGCAAAGTTGCTAATGCGTAGTTGCTTTAGGCGCGTTATTTTAATAACTTACCTTCCTAAACCTAGGTGCGCATTTATGTGACCAAATCCAAATCTAAAAGTTACATAAAATGTTTTGCGGACTGCGGGAGCATTTATGTGGCATGGTTCAAGACATATTTTAAATGGCGTTGCAATCTTCCTTTAAAAAAATAAATAAAAGCTGCTATAAAGTTAAAATTGAACCATAGGCTAAAACATGTATTAAAATCAGCCAATAGTCCAATTATAACAGTTGAGTGACCGTGCTAGAACCACGGAACTCAGGAATGCCTAATACCTTCTCCTGGATTAACAGTATTCTTTACCCGAATTTTTGATTCGCGGACTGTAATACAGAGTCAATCCTTTCCTCGATTCGGGATTTGAACCGGTGACTTGGGACACCATAAACTATCCCAAGTGGCGACTCTGAATTTTAAAATAAATAATTCCGTTTCGATTGTCACTTAAATTGGAAAAAACTCCCTCATATACATCCTCTCGGGGGGTGTAGGTAAGATCCTCTTTTATATGCAAGAAAGTGGTAAGCACCACCAGAACGATGGAACTGGTCCATATGGATCTCTGTGGTCCAATGAGAACATTAAGCAGATGTGGTAAAAGATATGTGATGGTGCTTGTTGATGATTACTCTAGGTTTACTTGGACATTACTTTTAACATCTAAAGATGAAGCATTTGACATGTTTATTTCTTTTGTTAGATAAAACTAAAAAACAACTAAGTAATCAACTTGCATCAATTAGGTCTGATCATGGAACTGAATTTGAAAATGCTAAGTTTGCTGAATTTTTGTATCCTACATAAATTGTTGCATGACTAGACCTCTTGTTAAGAAGATTCCTTGTGAGTCACTTAAAGGGAGAAAACTAAATATATCCCATCATAGGGCATTTAGATGTAAGTGCTTTGTGCACAACAATGGCAAAGACTTCCTAGTTAAGTATGATCCCAAAAGTGATGAGGGAGTATTCTTGGGATACTTTTCACATAGTAAATCTTATAAGATATACAGTAAAAGAACTACGTGTGTAGAAAAAAATGTATATATTATTTTATTTAAAAACTAACATTCTTTCTAAGAGGAAGGAACAAGATAATGAAGAGATTGGGCTGATAAGAAATTCAAATAGTGAAACCACAGTCCATCCTGAATATGCATCACAGGAAGGAACAGGTGATGGAACAGGTCCTTCCACCCAGGGCAACATGACAGGGGGAACTGACTAGAGATGAACTGATCCTCAAACCTTGAGGGAACCTGTCCATAAACCCATTCCTCAGTAACAAAACCAGGAAGGAACATCCAAAGAAATTGACACTCCTATTGCAACATCCACGAAATTGGATATAGATGAACCTGGTTCACATATTGATTAGAAGTTCTATAGAGGAATGATTGGTTCTCTTTTATATCTCACTACCAGCAGACTTGACATTATGTGCAGTGTAGGTTTTTGTGCTCGATTTCAGGCAAATCCAAAGAAGTCCCACTTGGATAATGTAAAGAGAATATTGAGATACTTGAAAGGCACCACTGACCTTTACCTTTGGTATACAAAAGGTAGTAATTTTAACTTAGCGGGATATGCTGACTCTGATTAAGCAGGTTTCCTAGTGGATAGGAAGAGAACCTCAGGTATGGAACACTTCCTTGGTTTGTGTCTTATGTCATGGGCTACTAAAAAAGCAAAATTCAGTGGCCTTATCTACTGTTGAAGCTGAGTATGTTCCTGCTGCTTCATGATTGTACTAAATTGTTGTGGATCTTACAGCAATTGATATATTTTGGTATTGAAGTTGGTTGCATCCCTATTTTCCGTGATAACACTAGTGTTATTAGTATGACTAAGAATCGGGTTCATCATAAGAGAACTAAGAACATAGATGTTAGACACCATTTTTAGGGACAACTATGAGAAAGGCTTGATCACTGTGGATTTTTATGCTACTGACAAGCAAATTGCTGACATCTTCCCAAAAGCCTTATGTAGAGATCACTTTGAGGTGAACAGGTTGGAATTAGGGATGATTAAGATCACCTAAAAAAACCAGTTCCAGGTTAAACGAAAAAAATGAAAAATGGAAAAAAATGAAAAAAAAAAATTGGAAAAACAATTTGGTTAGAAAGTCTGTAAAATATGTATAATTAGATTAAATCTTGCTCATCATCATACTTTCCATAGTATACTTTTGTGCCATGTGTTAAAATGACTCATTAATCTCTAATCATATTTTTTCTATTTTGGCAAATTTAGACTTACACAAGAAAATTATCAGTGAAGAACCTGGTTCATCAAGATAACACGGTATGTTTTCTGCACTCTGCATAATTTGAAATAACTATATTTGGATCATAAGCAGAGTCCTACCAAATACCAAAGTTCTTGTGAACTTATCCATTACAAGTGAACCAGTTACGCTCAAGACTCTTGACAGTATTAAACTACCTAGATTTTTTAAATATGATACTTAGGGGGAAAAAATGGTTCTTTCGAAATTGAACATGTATCTTCTGATTCTAAAGTTTCTCCTGAGACAATTTCTAAAGTTGCTGCAAATTTGGAAAATAGATTTGTAGGATCTATAAAAGGTGTTGAGACTACATAATCTGGAAAAGTTGGTGGTAAAAATGAAAAAAAAGGAGAGCAAGGGTGGTAGAAGTACTGTGAGGGGAAAGGGACAAGAGTGGCTGATTCTTCACCCACTCATGTGAGTTTAACAAAAGACGCATGTGCAATGGTTGTTTGGGGAGATGAACCCAGTTCATCTGTAGAGGAAACTCTCGCAGACATGCAGAAGAAAGTGACTGAAAGCTATAATCCAACTTCTTGATAGAGTTATTAATGGCATCAAAACTCATACTATTCCCTATGGCTTCATTCTCACAACCGTGCTTGCACATTTCAATATACCAATGAAAAAGTGGGAGGTTAGTACAAGCGTGGATATTTTTGGGTTAATACTCTGCTTGCTTATAATTATGAAGTCAATATCACTCCTAAAGTACCTAGCTCATCCAAAAAGGTAACAGTGAATAGCAAGGTCAGAGCCTTGGTGCAATAAAGTGGGGATATGGATGGTGAGATTGAAAGGACGAAGAAGAGGTTGGTTGAGGTAGATATTAAAGGAGATGCTCTCAGAACTGAGCTGGCAAGAGAAAAAGGGAAGAATGATGGCATTCTTCAAGGTATGCTGAAACTCCTCCAAGTCAATAACGAAGCACCTAGTTCTTCCAAGCCTTAAATCCTAGCCTATTGTAGATCAACCAGTGACCCAATTCGGGACTTTTTGTTTCTTTTGCTCATATTTTCAGTATTTTTATTTCTTATTATGCTTTGTGGTAGAATCTTATTAATCATCAATGAAATTCACTATTTTTGCTCTAACTATTTGTTTATATTTCTTTGATGGTTACAAATTCTTAGCTTGATCTACGATGATTAATCCATGATTGCATTTGAAGTAGCCCTAGTGGCCATGAGTAAGTTTAAAATCTGGTTATCTCACATTTTATACAACTTTTTGATGATGCTAAAAGGGGGAAAATGTTGTGCTTTACACTTTGACCAGTGATGTTTATAACCTAATGTACCTGGTCCTTGATAATAAGTGAAAAATTTCTAACTTTGCATTGATGTTGAGATGAGTTCTGGCAGGGCCTAAGTGTATGAAATGCACAGCGTTTGTCATCATCAAAAAGGGAGAATTTTTTTTGTCCCAAGTAAAGGTTATGTTTTGAAGATTGACAAAGGAACTCAGACATGAACCAGGTCCATCCCAGTGGTCCATCCCTCAGGTTCATAAAAATGGGCAGACGAGCATGTGAGATGCACGTGAAAGAGATAAGCTTAACATGACGTATTTATATCTCCTGATCGAAAAGGTTGCATAATTGATAAGGAGAAGGACTCCTTAATCAAAGAGAACACTATCCAAGATAGGGAAGGAGTTAGAAGTTGAAATCAACTAGAACTCTTCCACCAAGGAAGATTTGCATCAGAACTCTAGTTATTTCTTCATCTAATAACTCTATAAATTGCAGGATGTTCTAACATTACTGGGTTGCATAAAAATGCAGAAGTTAAACGTGAATTGAGAGCAAAATCTCAATGCTTTTTGCAAGCAGTTCGTGTGTGATTCAAGTGTGCAAACCTAAAGCTACGTGAACCACATTAAAGAACCAGCTCCATAAAGAGTTTTATGTGTCTATCTTTTATTCTAGTTCAATTGTAGTAGGTGACTTTACATTGTACCTTTCAGCTTTTATAGAAGCAATTGTATTAGGTACCTAGAGTGTTCAAGTTAGAGTTAACTTGAAGTTGTCGCAACAGTTGAGGCTGTGTGCCATAACGAGATTAGAGTTAATCCTTAGGTTTACAAAGAGTTTTGTAAATGCTATTTTGGCTCAGTAAATTTAGTGGATGTTTGGGAAAATCCTACTAAGTAGTAGGTCGTAGTTTTTTCATCTTTTGAGCCAGGTGTTTTCCACATAAAAATCTCTATGTTCTTTATTTTTGTATTTATTATTCCGCAAACAGTAGTAGTTGGAACAACTAGAAGAACCAAGTTTTTCTATAGTTCAGTTAAGCAAAAACTGGGTACTACAAAAATCACCCCCCCCCTCTCGTGTGGTATTGACATTTAAAACATCAACTTCTCGCATAACATAATTAGCTTCGAATTCCCCAAGTATCGGGCCAGCAAGCCTTGGAATGATTTTCCGTACAAATGGCCTCCTTTGAAGCTATATCGTGATGCTTTGAGACGCAGCACTCGAGACGCCTTGAAGTCTTCGGGTAGCTTCCCGTGCTCGAGATAATTTATGATTTCATTCCTCTAGTCCCAGACCAAATTAGTTGTATTTACCTGATGGTAGATGTCTACATCCAGGAACGAGTGCATTATTTATACTATCGTTCCGGACTCTGATCCCTTCATTTCCGTTGACGAATCAAGGTTAGCTAGTGAATCTGCTTCTACATTTTCTTCCCTTGAGATATGAGTAATCGACCACTCCCAAAATCGATCTCGTAGAGCCTGAACCTTTATCGTATATTGTTGCATTCGCTCCTCTTTGGTTTTAAAGATCCCGTAGAACTAATTTACCACCAGCTGTGAGTCGCACATAATTTTTATGACCTCAGAATCTAGTCTAGGGGCTAGTTTGAGTCCTACAATCAAAGCCTCATACTCTGCTTCATTGTTAGTTAAAGGAACCATTCTGATGACTTGCCTTAGGATTTCTCCCGAAGGCGTGGTTAATACTATACCAAGCCTGAACCCTTATACATTAGAGGCTCCGTGCCTAACTAATGTCCAAACTCCCGATGCCGATTCACACCATTATTGCCTCTTTGGTTGCTAGTGGCAGCAATCCCGGACTGAAGTTGGCCACAAAGTCAGCTAAGAGTTGTGACTTAATCGCAGTCCTTGTTTTATACTCTATGTCGAATATACTCATTTCAATGGCCCATTTGGCCAACATACTATAGAGTTCGGGTTTGTGAAGGATGCTTTGCAGGGGAAATATGGTGTCCACAACTATCGAGTGACATTGGAAGTATGGACACAACTTCCAAGCGGCGACTACGAAAGCTAAGGCCAGCTTCTCAAAATACGGCTAGCGAGTTTCTTCTCCCGTTAAAATATTACTAACATAATAAATGGGAGATTTCATACCTTCATCCTCATGGACCAAAACTGCACTCATCGCTACTTTCGAGATTGCAAGGTAGACCACAGTGTTTTAGCTTCCTTTAGTTTTGAAAGTAACGGATGGTTTGGCAAGTATCTTTTCAAATCTCTCAAAGCCTGCTGGCACTCTGGGGTCCATCCGAAGTTGTTTTTTTTTGCAGTGTGAAGAAATGGTGACATTTTTCTGATGACTGGGAAATGAACCCGCTCAAAGCTGCCAATATCCCCATAAGCCTTTGGACTTCTTTCACGCTTGACAGCTGGTCCGAAATGTCTTCGATGGCCTAAATCTTATCCGGGTTAACCTCAATCCCCCTTTGTGATACCAAAAATCATGGGAACTTGCCAGAGTTGACCCCAAATGCGCATTTCTCGGTGTTAAGATTCATGCTATGCTTCCTTAAGATATCAAAGGTTTCTTGCAGATGCTTAAGATGATCACCTGCATTCAAAGACTTAACGGGCATATCGTCTATATAAACATCCATAGTTTTCCCTATTTGTTTTTTCAAACATCTTGTTTACTAGCCACTGATAAATGGATCCGGTGTTCTTCAACCTGAAGGGCATCACATTATAGCAACATGTGCCATAATTCATTATGAACGAAGTCTTTTCCTGATCATCCAGGTTCATATTAATTTGGTTGTACCCGAAATATGTATCGAGGAAACTCATTAACTTGTGCTCGGCCGTCTCATTGATCATTTGATCAATGATTGGCAGTGGGAAGGAGTCTTTCGGGCACGCCTTATTCAAGTCCTTATAATCTATGCACATGCGAAATTTATTATTTTTCTCAGGAACTACGACTACATTAGCTAGCCAGTCTGGATACTTTACCTCTCGAATCGAACCGATATCAAGTAAGTGAGTTAACTCCTCTTTGACGAATTTATTTCTGGCCTCCGAAATAGGGCATTTCTTTTGTTTTACCAGAGGTATGTTTGGATCCAAGCTTAACTTGTGCACGGCTACTTCCATCGGGATACCTGTCATATCCTCATACGACTATGCAAAACAATCGGCAGTAGATTTAAGATATTTAATAAAGCCATATCTGAGCTCGGGGTGAAGTCCTTTCCCCAAGTAGTTTTTTTCTTTTCTTCGTGTAATATGCAAGTTTGTTGTTGTTGTTGTATGCAAGATTGCTAGGAAGTGACTGACAATTGATCACATAGAATCACATTCTTTGCGGAATACGGAAGGAGAGAAAGAAGTTGCTTTGGTTGTCATGATGGTAACGACTGTCAAAAATAAAAAAACACTAAGTGGTGTTTCTAATGTAAGGTTGATGATAAAGAGAAGCCGCAAGAAACAATAGTTTGATGTTAGCTTTTATATTGGTGGGTGATGAATTTGGTGTGATGTCTTATGTCACATCTTTTTAAGATAAATGTGACAGAGTACTCGATCATGCCAAATAATATTTTATGTACGGTATATAGCCAAGTGCATTATGTAGATTTTGTATTTCTAAACAATTTCCCGTTTCGAACAATGCAATTTGTTCGGGTTCTTCCAATGTGGATTTTGTTGCATCCATCTCCTTTAGTACCTGGAAATACCTTGGCACAGGATTTAGACGCAAGCACCGATTCCTGTAGTTGTTATGTTGCATGTTCCTTCCCTTTTCTACTGGAGACCAAAATTGTGTTCATTTCCCTTGCCGCTGGTTGGTCGCCCCTTATCTGTTTAATTCTTTCGGGTGTTGGGAATTTTAGCAACTGATGATACGTTGATGGTACAATTCTCATCTCGTGTAAGTATGGTCATCCTAGAATGATATTATATTCCATATCGCCAACTACCACTTCAAAAAGGGTCATTTTTATCACTCCTTCGGCGTTCGTGGGCAACGAAGTCTCTCCTCGAGTTGTCACGCTCGTAAAGTTGAATCCGGCAGGGAGTTTTATGGCTGGAATGTTTCTTCTGATGAGTTTAGCTTGCTCTAATACTCTCCATTGTATGGTATTCACCGAACCTCCTCGATCGACAAGAGCACGTTTTATTTTAATGTCTAGTGCATTTAAAGAAATTACTAGTGTGTCGTTGTGCGGTAGAAACAATCCGTCTGCGTCCTCCTTTGTGAAAGTGATGTCGTCTACGGAAACTTCCTGAGGTCTCTTGCTATGAGTTACTGATACTTTTGTCTTTTTTGCTGTTGAGAAGGTGATCCCGTTGATCTCGTTTCCCCCGAAGATCATGTTGATTGTCTGGCGTAGGGGATCTTCCCCTGATTTTAAGATTTCCGAGTTGTCTCGGTTGCGAACATAGTTGTTGTTAGCTTAGTCACTCAAGAATTATCTGAGATGGCCATTCTTCAACAGTGTCGCCACTTCTTCCCGAAGATGTTGCAGTCCCCATTCTAGTGTCTATTCGTCCCGTGGTATTCCCACCACAAGTTGGGATCCCTCTGGTTGAGATCGAATGTTATTAGCTTCGGAAACCATGCTTCCTTGATGTTTTTCATGGCTGATACCAACTCTACCACGCTGACATTGAAATTGTATCCGTGATGCTTCCTTGCGCTAAAATGATCTATTTTTCCGTCCGCAATCAGACCTTCAATCGATAGAGAATCTATCTGCTGACTTGAAGCCTCTACCGCGGCCTTCAATCAATTCGAAGAAAAAAGACCGGCCCCTCGAAGACCACCTGTCCTTGTCAAAATCATCTTTAATTTTTCTTTGTTCTTCTCCCGTCCTTTTGTCGGCAACAGAAAACCAACCTGATCATCTTCGATCCCTATCTTCGACTCGTACCGATTGTGGACGTCCGCCCAAGTCATTACTTAGAACTCGAGCAAACTTTCCTTTAGTTTCTGGGAAGTGTATGAACTTCTCGAATTTAGTCCCATGGTAAATGCTTCAGCCGTCAATTCATTTAGGACAACCGGGAGCAACTTCCTCTCCTTTTGGAACTGGGTAACAAACTCACGCATCAACTCAGATTCTCTTATGCAATTCTCAATATATTGGCCTTTTGGGCCTGCACCTTTTTGGCTCCAGCGTGAGCCTTAATAAAAGAGTCCACGAGCATCTCAAAGGAATATATGGAATGCTTAGGTAATAATTAATACCACGTCAAGGCTCCCCTCATGAGAATCTGTCATGCCACAAACCTGGGGAGGCGTGGCTGGCGCCTGGTGGTGTGCTGTCCCGATCGAACAGCTGTGTAACTAATTTGTTTTTCTTCTGTAACTACCATGGTCAAACATGACCACAACTTATAATGTATTACTATAAGTGGGCAACACTAAATCAATAAACTATCTTTCTAAAAACATGAATACATATGGGCCGATAAGGCCTCTAACATACTGTACAGAATGAACCTTTGTCTACAAAACCTCTAAGATTATTTGACATAAACTAGGGTAGGGTACCAGACTACCCATAAGTCTGTAGAAAACTTTGACACGATGACTCATAGACTCAGCTGCACTCCGAATGAGGTGGAGTCTTACCGATCCTTCGTTGAATGCCAATCTCATCTACTATGAGGGCTCGTCAAACTGATTATCTATACCTGCAAACTTTAATGCAGCATCCCCAATAAAAGGACGTCAGTATGAATAATGTACCGAGTATGTAAGATATGTAAATCAATATATAAAGGACATGGAAGAAACATGGAGTAAAGGACTCAACCTGTAAGTCTGGATAGCTCTTTAAATCATGAAATCTTTATAATGTCATGCATATTTATATAAATGTCATGTAATGCATAGGTCTCTATGTCATGACATGATCAAGCCTCTGAGGGCATCTCATCATATCATCTCGGCCAATGTGGGCAAATCATCAGCGTATATAACGTCGTAACCTTTTCTTATATCCCATATACATTTATATATATGCGTATATAACACAATTTGTTAATGGGTGAATGTACATATATAAATGCATGAAATGCATAAGAAATACATTAATAAGATTTCTTGGAATGTCATAAAAATAATATGTCTGTCAGATAAACTTTATTAAATACATATTTTTCTGAGACCCATGAACAGAAGATATAATAATAATTCACATGGGGAATCAAGAATATAGACACCCCCAATATTTCTATGAATAGAGCCATTTATGGAAGTTGTGCATTTTATCGTTTCGTTCATGTCGTATGGATCATGTCAAAAAGAAAGAAGGGATATCCTTAACATACCTGGATTAGAGAAAAATCCGTGTGATATTCTTGATCGAATTCGATATCCATAGAACTAGGAGAATACGATGACCTCTTGTCGCAAAATAGTAATTGTTGGATCAATAAAATCGCATTCGATCAACCAGTTCAAAGGAGACTGCCACATGAGACAGTGATGTCTTTTTTTTTTCTTTTTGTAAGGGCACATGTGATAAGAGATATCAGATATTTCCATTAATAAAAGCCATAGTTACTATATTAGGCATAGAATTGACCATGAAGCAAGGGCTTTAGGAAGATTTCATTCTCTTGAACAATTTTCCTAAACTTGGAAAAGGAAATAATTGGTAAACATATGTGGAGTTTGATGGATTGGGAGAGATGAAAAAAAAACATTAACATATCAACTCATCACTCAACCTAAAATTGAAAGGACTATCATTTGATCCTCAAAGCAAACTTTAGAAGTGACTTGTCAATTATTCTATGATTATCCATATCACCTCTTTTAGTTTTATGAAAATTGGTTCAATCCAAGAGTTAGGGAGAGGGAGTATAACAGAAAAGTGAAAACTTAGTATAACGCTTGCAAGCTCAAAATTCATTCATTGAAATAATTTGTCAATATCCAAAAATTGGATTGAAGAAAAAAACATATAATTATTGGAGGGTACTATTTATAGTTTTTAGAAACTTCTGAAGGATCTAAAGCAATTTAAAATGAATTCTTTTAAAAGGGTTAGTTAGTAGGCCCCACTAATTTAATGACTTGGCCACCAATCTTACCAAGTTTTGCCACCTTAATATGTGACTTTAAGAGTCACAATTTGGAGCTAATCTTGCTGCCACATGGGGGTGGGGTGGGGATCTTAATCTTTATCCAAACTCATTAGTTAATTAGGTAATATTCCGCTGCCCGATAATTAATCAATTACCCTCATAATTAAGAATTATCTCTAATTACTTAAAATACTACCTACTTTTAACAAACTTTATATATACCCTACTATCGTGGTCGTGTGGTACCATATAAAATAAACACATACACTAACTATTATTTTATTAAAACATCCATGTAACAATACATATTGTCACGACCCTAAACCCAGACCCGATCGTGATGGCGCCTATCGTGAAACAAGGCCAGCTGACACAACACCCAGTTCATTTTAAACAATTATAATAACACAATTTCAGTCATTAACATGCTAATAATCCCAAAATAAAAGTGGACTAGTACAATTTACCGAAACCACCACAGCCCGTCATTGGGGTATCACCAGTCATGAGCATCTATACATGTGTCTAAGAGTCTAAAAGAGTTTATACAGTAAACACTGGGCTGCAAACGCCGAGCAGCTACCTAGTAGACTCCGAATAGCCTGCTGGGAACAATAAACCCTCACTAGCGGGACCCAAAGTTCCTGAATCTGCACACAGGGTGCAGGGAGTAAAGTGAGTACTCCAACTCAGTGAGTTATTAAAATAAATGAAGACTGAGCGATAAGAAATCACGTAAAACAAAACAACATGCTATAAAGAGGAAGTGTAAAACCAATACAATGCAATAAAATAGTGAAATCTTATAACAATACCTTAGTTCAGTAGAAGCTTCTTTAAAATACCCTTTTAACAGTTAAACAAGTGAAGGAAAAGCAACGAGAAAAGATAAACACATAAAATCAGCCCCTCGGGCACAATATCGACAGAATCAGCCGCTCGGGCAATAACATGGAACAACACTATCCCCTCAGGCTATATCACATATCACACTAGGTACCCGTGCTCACTGGTGGTGTACATACTCCAAGAGGGGCCCCTTATGGCCCAAGCGCAATATCAAGCCATCTCGTGGCATAATCAATAGGCTCTCGACCTCATATCAAGCCACCCTTGGGGTGTACAACTCAGGCCATCGGCCTCATAATCATAATCAGTACAACACTGCTACGGTGTGAAGCCCTATCCCATAATAATCCTCACAACACAGGCCCTCGGCCCTACTCAGTCAAAAATCTCTAAAAGCCACTCAGGCACAATAAAGTATGATGCTCAGCCTAAAATATCATTTAAAGTGTTAAAATAGAGTAAACATGGCTGAGTTATGAAAACAGTATAATATAGCATGATTGAGTACATATATAAAATCAAAACAGTGAGGAAATAGTAGTAAAAATCCCCTAAGGATTCAAAACAGTTTGCACGAGGCCCAAATATGACATTCATCCCAAAATATGATGATAGCAAACAGTTTTCAATCAAATACACGGTAAAATAGTCATTCGGGATGGACTAAGTAAAGATCCCCAATGGTGCACGAACCCACACTCGTCATCTAGCGTGTGTGTCACCTCAACATAGCACAACAATATGTAATCTGGGGTTTTATACCCTCAGGACAACATTTACAATCATTACTCACCTCTATCCGGTCCAAACTCTAGCTCGCGATGCCTTTGCCTCTCGAATTGGCCTCCAGATTCTCCAAATCTTGCCAAAATCAGTACATAACCATCAAAATATGCTAAGGGAACAAAGCCCACTCAAAAGTAATCAAAATACCACGCAAATCCCGAAATGAACCAAACCCGACCCTCGGGCCCATATCTCGGAATTCGATAAAATTTACATCAATAGACTCCTTATCTCCCCACGAGTTTATACATATCAAAAGTACTAAAATCCGACAACAAATGAACCCTCAAACCCTTGCTCAAAGGTCTCCAATCACAAGACCTAGTTTTCCCAATTTTAACCCTTAAATTCCATAAATTTTCAAGCCAAATCAGTGAAATTACACCATAAAAACGTTGTTAGGGTCCAAAATCCCTACCTCAATAAAATCCCTCTTCAAATGGCTCCCTCAAGCTCAAACCCGTATGAAAATGATGAAGAAATAGCTCAAAATTGCGAAGGAAATCCTTTATACCTTTTGGCCCACCCTTTTCGCACCTGCGGTCCAGTTACTGCTTCTGTGGCCCAAGACGCCGCATCTGTGGTCCTCACATAAATCCCAGGCTACGCATATGCGATGCAAGTCTCGCACCTGCGCTACCGCATGTGCGCTTCCTGAACCGCTTATGCGGTTCCAGCTGATGCCTTCCTTGGCCACATCTGCGGCTTAACTACCACATCTGCAGGAGCCGCACCTGCGGCCTCCCAACCGCAGATGCGGTTAGTAGTCCTAAAACTTCAGCTGCCACTTCCAAATTCCTATCTTTCTGTTAACCACCCGAAATCACTCCGAGGCCCCCGGGACCTTAATCAAAAGCACCAACAAGTCATATACCACCAGTCAAAATTATACCAATCTTCAAAACACCTCAAACCACATTTAATCAACCAAAAATCGGATTCAAGCGTAAGATTCCAAAAATCTTCCGAATTCTGTTTTTGATCAAAAAGTCTATCAAGCCTTGTCTGAATGACCTGAACTATTGCGCACACATCCTAAATGACACAACGGACCTACTACAACTCCTGGAATTCAATTCCGACACCTATATGAAAATCTCACCTATTAACAGGAAAATGCCAAAATTCCAAATTTCGCCAATTCAAGCCTAAATCTACTTCGAGCCTTTAGCACATCGGAACTCACATCCGAACCTTTAACACATAAGTTAACATTTGGTTGATTTTTCCAACTTAAGCTTACTCAAAAGAGACTAAGTGTCTAAAACCTTACCAAAACCTTTCCGAACCCGAGCCAACCAACCCGATCACACATAGTACCGATAAACGAAGAAATAATAAGCAAAAATAGGGAAACGGAGCGGTAACTCATGAAACGACCGGCCAGGTCGTTACATCCTCCCCCTCTTAAATAAACGTTCATCCTCAAATGAGTCTAGAAACATACCTCAAGCCTCAGATATGTGAGGATATCTTCTCTACATCTCCCGCTCGGTCTCCCATGTAGCCTCATCCACGGGTCGACCTCTCCACTGCACTTCCACTGAAGCTATATCCTTTGATCTCAACTTTTAAGCCTAACGCTCCAATATTGCTACTGGCTCACATCATATGTCAAATCACCATCTAACTGAACCGTGTTGAAGCCCAAAACATGAGACGAATCCCCAATATACTTCCGCAGCATAGAAACATGAAATACCGGATGCACATTTGACAAACTGGGTGGTAAAGCAAGCTCATAAGACACCTCCCCAATCCTCCGAAGCACCTCAAAAGGCCCAATTAACCGAGGACTCAATTTACCTTTCTTTCCAAATCACATAACACCCTTCATGGGTGAAACCTTCAATAGAACCTTTTCACCAACCAGGTAGGATACATCCCGAACCTCCCTATCAGCATAACTCTTTTATCTCGACTGCGTTGTACGAAGCCTCTCCTGAATTACCTTCACCTTTTCTAAAGCATCCTGCACAAAGTCTGTCCCCAATAGTCTAGCCTCACCCGACTCAAACCCACCGACTGGAGATCTACAACGCCTTCTATACAAAGCCTCATATGGATCCATCTGAATACTCGACTGGTAGTTGTTGTTATAAGCAAACTCTGTAAGGGGTAGAAATTGATCCCATGACCCTCCAAAAGCAATGACACAGAAATGCAACATGTCCTCCAATATCTGAATAGTGAGCTTGGACTGTCTGGCAGTCTGAGGGTGAAAAGATGTGCTCAACTCAACCTGAGTACCCAACTCTCGCTGCACAGACCTCCCAAACTGCAAAGTAAACTGAGTGCCCCTATCTAAAATGATGGAAACTGGGACACCATGCAAACGAACAATCTCTCAGATATATATCTCTGCCAACCGCTCTGAAGAATAGGTAGTACACACAGGAATGAAGTGTGTGGACTTGGTCAGCCGATCCACAATCACCCAAATAGCATCGAATTTCTTCAAAGTCTTTGGGAGTCCAACTACAAAGTCCATGGTCATCCACTCCCACTTCCACTCTAGGATATCCATCCACTGAAGCAAGCCACCCGGTCAATGATGCTCATATTTCACCTGCTGACAATTGATACACCGAGCTACAAATCCCATAATGTCCATCTTCATTATCTTCCACCAATAATGCTATCTCGGATCCCGATACATCTTCGCGGCACCCGAATGAATGCAATACTGCGAGCTATGGGCCTCCTCCAGAATCAACTCCCGAAGCCCATCTACATTGGGCACACATATCCGGCTCTGCATCCTTAACACCCCATCATCACCAATAGTCACATCTCTGGCATCATCATGCTGAACTCTGTCCTTAAGGACAAGAAAATGAGGATCATCATACTGGCGCTCTCTAATGTGATCAAATAAGGAAGATCGAGAAATCAAACAAGCCAATCCCCAACTGGGCTCTAATATATCTAACCTCACGAACCGATTGGCCAAGGCCTGAACATCAACTGCAAGAGGTCTCTCCTCAACTGAAATATATTCCAAACTCCCCATACTCACCACCTTCCGGCTCAAAGCATCGGCCACCACATTGGCCTTCCCCGGATGGTACAATATAATAATATCATAATCTTTTAGCAAGTCCAACCATCTTCTATGCCTCAAATTGAGATCCTTCTAGTTGAACAAGTGCTGGAGGCTTATCGATAAATACCTCACAAGACACACCATACAAATAATGCCTCCAAATCTTCAATGCGTGAACAATGGCAGTCAACTCCAAATCATGGACCAGGTAGTTCTTCTCATGAGGCTTCAACTAACGAGAAGCATAAGCAATAACCCTACCCTCCCGCATCAATACACACCCAATACCAGCTCTCGAAGCATTAAAATACATGGTATATGAACCTGATGTTGATGGCAAAACTAACACTAGAGCCGTGGTCAAGGCAGTCTTGAGCTTCTGAAAGCTCTCCTCACACTCGTCAGACCACATGAATGGAGCACCCTTCTGAGTCAACTTGGTCAAGGGCGATGCGATATATGAGAATCCCTGAACAAACCGGCGGTAATAACCTGCCAAACAAAGAAAGCTACAAATCTCTGTGGCTGAGGATGTTCTAGGCAAACTCTGAACCGCCTCTATCTTCTTCGGATCAACCTGAATACCCTCACTGGACACCACATGCACCAAGAAATCCACTGAACTAAGCCAAAAACTCACACTTGGAGAACTTTGCATAAAGCTTCTCCTCCCTCAATCTCTGCAACACAACTCTCAAATGCTCTGCGTTCTCCTCCTAACTACGCGAGTATACCAGAATATCATCAATGAAGACTATGATAAACGAGTCGAGACAAGGCCGAAACATGCTGTTCATCAAATGCATGAACGTTGTTGGGGCATTAGTCAGCAAAAAAGACATCACCAGGAACTCCCAATGACCTTATCGGATCCTAAAAGCTGTCTTAAGAATATCTTAGTCCTTGATCTTCAACTGGTTATAACCTGAACGGAGATCAATCTTGCAGAACACCCTCGCTCCTTGAAGCTGGTCAAACAAATTTTCGATACGAGGAAAATGATACTTGTTTTTGATTGTTACTTTATTCAACTACCTGTAATCAATGCACATCCTCATAGTGCCATCCTTCTTCTTCACAAATAGAACCGGCGTACCCCAAGGCGACACACTAGGCCGAATGAACCCCTTGTCATGGAGTTCCTAAAGTTGCTTCTTTAACTCCTTCAACTCCGCTGGTGCCATATGATATGGTGGAATAGAAACGAGCTGAGTGCCCACCATAGGTCAATACTAAAATCTATATCCCTGTCCGGTGGCATGTCCGGCAGGTCTTTAGGAAATACATTGGAAAAGTCCCTCACAATAGGAATATAGTCAAAATTAGGAGTCTCTGCACCGACATCCCTCACAAAAGCTAGATATGAAAGACAACCCTTCCCAACCATATGCTTTGCCTTCAAGAATGAAATTACCCTACAGGGAACATAATCAATCGAACCTTGCCACTAAATCCGTGGCACACCCGTCATAGCTAATGTCATTGTCTTAGCATGACAGTCCAAAATAGCACGACATGGAGATAGCCAATCCATGCCCAATATAACATCAAAGTCTACCATACATAACAACAATAGATCTACTCGGGTCTCCAGAGCCCCAATACTCACCACACATGATTGGTACACATGGTCAACAACAATAGTATCGCCCACCGGAGTAGACACACAAACATATGTAATAAGAGACTCACGGGGCATATCCAAATAACGAGCAAAGTATGATGACAAATAAGAATAAGTTGACCCGGGATCAAATAATACAGAGGCCTCTCTGCGACAAATTGAGATGATACTTATGATCACAGCATCTGAAGCAATAGCATCGGGTCTAGCTTAGAGTACATATAAACGGGCCTGACCGCCACCTGATCGATCTCCCCCCATAGGGTGACCCCTAGCTAACTAACCTCCACCCTTAGTTGGGTGGGTGGGTGGTTGTGAAATAACTGGCGCTGAAGTTGATGGATGACTCCTCTACTGAGATGAACCCCCAAGACGACGAGGATATTGCCTCCACATATGACCCATCTCTCCATACTCATAGCAACTCCCGCGTGCTAGAAATGGGGACTGAAGGGAACCCCTAGCACCGGAATGACTAGCAGATGCACCTGGCATAGAAGAACCCGGAACTGATGGAGCACGGGACAAACTCTGAGGTGGAAGGGCACTAAGTGATGACTGGCCCTAATGAGAACTGTGAGAACCATCACCCAATGACGCCCCACAATAACATGGGAGAGCTGGCTGAGCATGCCTGAATGGACGACCTTTGCCATGATGAAGCTGACCTCTTGAAGGATCACCACCATAACTACTAGATCCTCGAGGCCTCTTGGCCACCCTCTTATCTCTCTCATGGCGACGAATGGACTCAATCTCAAGAGAAATGTCAACAACCTCCTCAAAAGTATCACAAGATACCCTCTCCCTAGTCATGAGAATACGAAACTGATAAGTGAGGCCATCAACGAACCTCCTAATCCCCTCTCTCTGTAGGAACCAACCAAGAAACATGATGAGCTAACTCCGAGAACGTCATCTCATGCTGTGTCACAGTCAAATCTCCTTGACGCAACCACTCAAACTGCCTGCATAGCTCATCTCTGCGAGATTGTGGCACATACTTCTCCAAAAAGAGAACGGAGAACTACTGTCAGGTAAGGGCTGCTGCACCAACAGGCCTACGCCTCTCATAAGCCTCCCACCAAGTGAAGGCAGCTTTAGAAAACTAAAAAGTAGTGAAAGTGACCCTGCTAGTCTCCAGAATAATGATGTACGAAGAATCCTCTAACACTTATCCAAGAAAACCTGGGCAACCTCGCCCTCTACACCACTAAAAGTCGGAGGCTGAAGTTGTAAGGCCCCGGAAAATTTTTCCAAGTAATTTGAGATTTCATCGTACCAAGGTAGGCTAATTATTTCGTTTTGTGTGCAAATGAGGATTCATGATATAATGTGTATCAATTGGATATGTTAATAAGCATATAATTCATATTAGAGGTGGATTGGGGTCTAAGTAGGGGACTAAGTCTAAGCCAAGTTAGAAAAGATTCATATTAGACGAAATCTGTAAATGAGTGCGCACAAGACCCCACTTTGAACGATTATATCTCCAGTTCTATAGGGATTTGTGTGATACATAACCTATCAAAATAAAGCTCTTTGAGTCTACTTTCCAACGCAACAAACCGTTTGTCATTTGGAGGTGTATATAGAAAGTTATGACCATTTTTGTGTCCCTTCCGTCGCCAGCGCCTTGGGTAGCGCTGGGCGCTAGGTGTGGCGCCCGGAATTTTGAGCTACTGGAATCAGCGCCCCAGGCAGCGCCCGGCACCACCTGTGGCACCCGAAATAGCCTATAATACACAATTTCGGGGTTCATTTTCTCTCATTTCTTTTGGACGAGTTTGAGGGTTTTCCTCCGTTCTCTCAAGACCTCCAACTCCTCTCATCTTCAAGGTAAGTTTTTGGAGTATTTTGAGTTGATCACTACTCCTAAACACTTATATTAACATGGATTGATCTTGAAAGTCCATAGATTTCCATTAAAATCCTTGAATATATCAAGAACACCACAAGTGGGGATTCTCAAGATTCTTGCTACAAGAGGTATGTCTATCACCTCTAACTACTCTATGGTGATTAATTATGTATGATAAATACATTAGAACTCATGGGATGGGGATTGGAAGTCATAGGTGCCTAACCTAGGTTGTGTTGGTATTGTAGAGATTGTGAGGTGGGTTATTGGGGTATGATTCTTGGGGTAATAGTATTACGTATACATGCATGTACAAATTAGGTTTGTGGGAAGGTTGATAAATATAATTAAGTAAAGATTGGGTTAGAGAAAGAAGAAAATCTTGTAAAAGGAATTTAAAATCAAGATGCTCAACTAGTGTTTGATAAAATGCTCAAATGAGCTGAGACCATGAATACCTTCCTAATTTGTGTTAATTTTGTTATGTTTCAAGTAGATTGGGATTGCTAGAATTTTCGAAACGTCGTAGTAACTTAAGGAAAGCTAAAATGAGGTATGTATGGCTAACTTTGACCATTGTAAAGTCAGTTTGTTTGGTGTACGAATATCTGGTATGTGATATCTACATGGAATTGTTGTGATTGGTATGATATGATTGTTCGTGGTTAAGTCTCCTGATATAATGGTGTACGTAATTGGCAATAAACCAAATGTGTGATTGTGAATATGTTATGTGGTAAGAATTGAGGAACAAATGATGGAAGGGAATCATAATTGATGAAATTGAAATAACAGTAGCAATATCATCTGTGACCCATTGTGGGCAGTTACCGTTGTGATTTGAATTGTATACGGTTGTTGAATATGATGGTTGTGGAAATTCTTTGAGAAATTGTTGTTGTTGTTCTTTGTGAACTGTTGTTGTTGTTGTGTTGTTTGTGAATTGTGATTGTACGGTGGGATCGGGTTGCGCGCCGCAACACTAAGTAATAAGGTGTGGGTTGTGGTGATAAGGGTGGCCGAGGTAATAAGGATGGCTGAGGTAATAAGGATGGAAAGTGACCGAAATCACCACTGAAATGAAAATATGAGAAAGTTGTGAAATCATTGATGTGATAATGTTGAAGGGGAAATGGAGAGATTGTAACTTGTTTGGCTTGATTGCTTTCCTTCATGTGTATTTGATTGTTGATTCCATTACTACTTGCTACTTGTGTATGGTTAAGTTTACTCAGGGCAAGTTTGTTCATACATACCAGTACAATTCAAATGTACTGACGTCCCTTTTTGCCGGGAGCACTACATTCGTGTTATGATTGTAGGTGGATCCTTAGCAGGTACTCCAGTCCACCGACCGTAGCTCCCCTTCACTTTCCGCCAGAAGCATTGGTGAGCCCTTTTCCTCCCGGTGCCTTGCGTGGCTCATGCTGCTTTTTATTTCGGAGTCTTGTTTTGGTTTTTGGTGTGAGGTATAGCCGTAGCCTTCATACCGGAAAGTATTGTATCATCCTTTTGCATCCTTAGAGGCTGTGTAGACAGTAAATGTGGGTTGCGAATTTATGAAAATATGTATTTTGTATATTGGGCGATGTAAGTTGTAAACCTCATTAAGTGACTATGTATGTTTTGTAAAAAGGGTGTTTTAATTATAAAATAACTATTTCCTTTGATTAATGGACATTAAAAATGCGGGGTAACACGTGGAATAGGAAAGGCACCCAGGTTCGCTTGGCTGGGGCTACCCGGTCGAGTGCCGGTCGCGCCCCTCGGTTTTTGGGGCGTGACAGAAGTCTACCAAACCTCTCTGACCTACGTTGCTCGTCCACTAGTATGGCAGGATCTATGTAGTCCTGAGCAGCTACAACTGGCTTGGCTGCATGTGCCCCCGGTGTCTGATGTCTCTGCACGACCTGCTCAGGTGTGTGAGCGACGGGAGTCTGAGTGCCTCCCCCGGCCTGAGAAGTAGTTGCGGCTATGGTAACTGAGACCCCCTAAGCTAGGCCAGTGCATACCAATAGAATCTGATCCAGGGCCTCCTGAAGAACCGGAATCACAATGGGCACAGCTGGTGCTTGAGCTAGTGCTACTGGAGTGTCCACAACTGGGACTTGATCCTGAATTGGGGCGGCTGGTGGATCTGCAGGTGCTGCCCAAGCTGCTGTGCGGGCTACACCCTGCCCCTACTGCGACCTCGACCGAGTTCTCGGCCTCTAGTGGCCACAGCTGGTGGTACTGGGGGTCATCTATCCTGACTAGTAGCGCGTGTCCTCACCATCTATGAGAGAATAGAATAACAATAGTTTAGTACTCGGATCAACAGATTCACATGACAGAATTTCAAGAATATGAAGTTTTTGTTTCCTAAAGGTTCTGCAGCCTCTTAAGGATAAATACAGACGTCTCAGTACTGATCCGCAAGACTATACTAAACTTGCTCATGACTCGTGAGACCTATGTAACCTAGTCTCTGATACCAACTTGTCAGGACCCTAAACCCAGATCCGGCCGTGATGGCGCCTATCATGAAATAAGGCCAGCCGACACAACACCCAATTCATTTTAAAGAATTATAATAAAACAATTTCAGTCATTAACATGCTAATAATCCCAAAATAAAAGTGGACTAGCATAATTTTCGGAAACCAACACAGCCTGTCATCAGGGTAACACCAGTCACGAGCATCTAAACATATGTCTAAGAGTCTGAAAGAGCTTATACAACCTATTATAGAACTAGAAGCAGAAAGTAAGATAAGAGGGAGAAACAATAGGTTGCGAACGCCGAACAACTACTAAGTGGACTCCGAATAGCCTACTGGAAACAATCAACCCTCACTGGCGGGACCCGAAGCTCCTGAATCTGCACACAAGGTTCAGGGAGTAAAGTGAGTACTCCAATTCAGTGAGTAATAACAATAAATGAAGACTGAGCGATAAGAAATCATGTAAAACACAACAACATGCTATAAAGAGGTAGTGTAAAACCAATACAATGCAATAAAATAGTGAAATCCTATTAAAACACCTTAGTTAAGTAGAAGCTTCTTTAAAATAGCCTTTTAACAGTTAAACAAGTAAAGGAAAAGCAGCGAGAAAAGATAAACACATAAAATCAGCCCCTCGGGAACAATATCATAAGAATCAGCTCCTCGGGCAATAACATGGAATAACACCAGCCCCTCGGGCTATATCACATATCACACTGGGTACCCGCGCTCACTGGGGGTGTACAGACTCCGAGAGGGTCCCCTTACGGCCCAAGCGCAATAATAAGCCATCTCGTGGCATAATCAATAGGCTCTCGACCTCATATCATGCCACTTTGTGGCGTACAACTCAGTCCCTCGGCCTCAAAATCATAATCATTACTACACTGTTGCGGCGTGCAGCCTGATCCCACAATACTCCTCACAACAAAGGCCCTCGACCCTACTCAGTTAGAAATCTCTAAAAGCCACTCGGGCACAATAAAGTATGATGCTCAGCCCAAAATATCATTTAAAGTTTTAAAACAGAGTAAACATGGCTGAGTACAGATATAAAATCAAAATAGTGAGGAAATAGCAGTAAAAATCCCCCAAGAGTCCAAAACAGTTGGAACGAGGCCCAAATATGGCATTCAACCCAAAACATGATGATAGCAAAAAAATTTCAATCAAATACGCGATAAAACAGTTATTCAGGATGGACTAAATCACAATCCCCAACGGTGCACAAACCCACGCTCATAATCCAACATGTGCGTCACCTCAACATAACACAATGATGTGTAATTCGGGGTTTCATACCCTCAGGGCAACATTTACAATCATTACTCACCTATAGCCGGTCCAAACTCTAGCTCGCGATGCCTTTGTCCTCGAATCGGCCTCCGGATGCTCCAAATCTAGCCAAAATCAGTAAATAACAATCAAAGTATGCTAAGGCAACAAAGCCCTCTAAAATTAATCAAAATACTGCGCAAATCCCGAAATTAACCAAACCCGACCCCCGGGCCCACGTCGCGGAATTTGATAAAATTTACATCAATAGACTCCTTATCTCCCTATGAGTTCATACATATCAAAAGTACTAAAAGCCGACCACAAATGACCCTTCAAACCCTTGCTCAATGGTCTCTAATCACAAGCCCTAGTTTTCCCAATTCTACCCTTAATTTCCATAAATTTTCAAGCCAAATCAGTGAAATAACACCATAGAAATGAGTTTAGCGTCAAAAATCCTTACCTCAATGAAATTCCCATGAAATCACTCTTCAAATGACTCATTCAAGCTCAAACTGGTATGAAAATAATGAAGAAATAGCTCAAAATAGCAAAGGAAATCCTTTATACCTTCTGGCCCTGGCTTTTCGCACATGCGGTTCAGTTAGCGCTTCTACGGCCCAAGACGCCGCATCTATAGTCCTCACTTAAATCCCAGGCTCCGCATATGCGATACAAGTACCGCACCTATGCTACCGCAGGTGCGCTTCCTCAACCGCTTCTGTGGTTCCAGTTGATACCTTCCTTGGCCACATATGCGGCTTAACTTCCGCATCTGCGATGGTCGCACCTGCGCTTCCCAACCGCAGATACGGTTATGATAGTAGTCCTAAAACTTCAACTGCCACTTCCAAATTCCTATCTTTCTGTCAACCACCCGAAATCACCCCGAGGCCCTAGGGACCTTAACCAAAAGCACCAACAAGTCATATACCACCAGTCAAACTTATACCAATTTTCCAAACACCTCAAACCATATCGATTCATCCAAAACACATCGGATTCAAGCCTAAGGTTCCCAAAATATTCCGAATTTTGCTCTTGATCAAAAAGTCTATCAAGCCACGTCGGAAGGACTTGAAATTTTTCACACACATCCCAAATGATACAATGGACCTACTGCAACTCCTGAAATTCCATTCCGACCCGTATATCAAATTCTCACCTGTCAACCGGAAAACGCCAAAATTCCAAATTTTGCCAATTCAAGCCTAAATCTACTACATATCTTCAAAACACGTTCCGATTACTCTCCTGTGTCCCAAATCACCTCCCAAAGCTATGCGAATCAGAACTCACATCCGAGCCATTTAACACATAAGTCAACATCCAGTTGACTTTTCCAACTTAAGCTTACTCAAAAGAGACTAAGTGTCTCAAACCTTACCAAAACCTTTCCGAACTCGAGCAAACCAACCCGATCACACATAATACCGATAAACGAAGAAATAAGAAGCAGAAATGGGGGAAACGGAGCGGTAACTCATGAAATGATCGGTCGGGTCATTACACATATATTTTCTCAACTTCTAATTTCCTAATCTCATATAAAGAGTACAAATTTTCGTACACTTAATTCTTAAATTGGTAAAAAGATAACCTCCTTTTTCTCGTGAAAAAAATAAATTCTATCTTTAGAACAAAGAAAATCTCATAAACTTTCTCATATTAGGTGTATTGTCTTGATCTAAACTGGAGGGCCATGACTAGCACCCGACCATACTTGCCGAGCACCAACATACATTTTATCTAACCTTCTTTATTATCTTTTAGGGCTGACGAGATCAATATAAATGGTAGATATGAATCATGGACAATAACCAATGAAAGATGATGGACTGAACATACATAGTATGGTATGACTAAACAATCAAGATACTACATATAAGGTACGAGCTACCACGTTACCATGAAAGACTATACAACAAAAATTATCCGACAAGGCATACCAAACTATACATGAGTCGACGCCTATTTATGAGCCTCTAAAGGAACATAAGTGCTGCAACATTGCTGGAACAGGGCCCCAACATACCCATAATGTCTATAACAAAAATGCATACCAAGACCACGGCAAGTCCGGAGAAGGGAACTCGCCAATAACTGCTGAACTAGGCAACCTACTGAGGTAGGCGAGCTGCGTCTACCCATCTATCAAGACCCGCAACACGACATGCAGCATCCACAAATACAAAAGACGTCAGTATGAATAAGGTACTGAGTATGTAAGGGAGGAAAACTTAAGTATGAAAAATAATGTAAACAGGGATAGAGAATATACAACATGTAACATCTGGGTACCTCCGAGGGCTACTGACATGAAATGCATGATACATACATATATACACATAAACTTTTAAAACATACGCCTATATGGGCATCATCATCGTCATATCATACCCGGCCATAATAATCTCGGTAAAAACTCACCCGGCCATCATAAGGCTCGATAGAATTGTACCCTGCCAGGTGGAGCAAGGTAAAACCCAACTGATCAGTGGTTGCACAATAGGTTCTGTACCCAACTGAATATAGCGTGGCTTGGTAGAGTAAAATAGATTCATATATATAATCCACGCTCGACTCATGGAATCACGTTATAAACCATTTGGAGTGACTCAAGGTTGGTATCCTATGTACACATTATTAGGACTAACTCTTCACTATGAACCTTATAAGAATCAGGAAATACCAACAACATTGATAACATAAGAATGAGAGAAGCAACATCAACATCAATCGTTCCATAAGAGGGGAAAAAATGTAAGTACTGCTAGCTTCTAAGAGTAGAGTATCTTTGGAAGCTTGTTCATTATATTATGTACAATCGGAGTCATGCAAAACAAGGAAAGGGATAGCCTCACATACCTTGTATACTCTTCCCAACCTCAAGCTATGCAATTTCATGGCTCCTTAGTCTACAATAAAAGAAATAATACTATTGTTATCGTTTAGGCGACGTAACTATTATGTATCGAACACAACCTATTTTACGAGGAAACGAGCAACACCTCCCCTATTTATATGACTTCCCACAAGGAAAAACAATCACCAATCAGTCAAACAACATCAATAATAATGATATTGAGCCTCCCAAAATAGTCTATCAAACAACAACACTACTACCAAGCCTTTCAATATTTATTTCACAAGTTCTAGGTTCAACGACTTAGCTCCAACTTGGATAATCTTAAATACATGCAGAATAAGATGTTCCTTACCATTAAACAGAAAGAACAACTCCAATTTGACCTTAATTCTCCATGAAATATCCTTCCAATGCTACCACAAGAACAAGTAAGCGAAACTAGCAACAAATTAGGGTTTTTCGGCACTAGAATCACATTAGAAGACTTGAAATCACCTAGGGTTGATATTAAAAACTTGAGTGAGTATTTACAGAACATAAACCCTTGAAATCACCTAGCAGCACGGGATTCCCAACACTTGATTTTTGTTGTTTGCCATTTGTTTGGGTCTTGGATCATGAGAGAAATTTGGGAGGATGTTTTTAAGGTTTCTAAGGTATGGATATACCGAAAAAAATAACTTAAAACGGGTTTGAGGCATCATATATATATCCAAATGTCATAAACTGCCTAAGTGGGCCCCATAGAGAGGTGTTTGGCATTGTTTTCCGAAAACGCGAATATCTCTCTACTCCGAGATCGTATCGACAAACGGTTTAATTCATTGAAAAATAGACTCATAGATCTTTAAATTAGTGGGTATATCACCCCATAATTCCAACTAAATTGGGAGAAACGTTTAGTAACATATGACCTAATATTTAAGTAAAATTATGAACCTAAGTTGCGAGAACTTTCGTCGACTTTTGCCTCATAAATCGTTTGACTTCAAGACTTATGATATTGATATTATATGATTCAAATACCTCAAAATACTACCTCTTGAGTATATTAAGCATCTCTAGGTTTACCGAAAAATACGGGTTACAACATTCTTGATTCGTTTAATATCTAATACTTGTTAACCACACTTATACACCCTTGTATCATTTAAGACTAATAGTATTAACTTCTTATCATCTCAAATATAATCTCTTCTTGGATTTACGTTGCTTAACTTACAGCATGAACTAGCGTATGAATATGGGTTGTAAAACCCTCCCTTCTTACGAACATTCTTCCTCGAATGTAAGGGTTTATGGGGAGTCTAAATCGTCGTGGATTCCAATAGAAATTTCCGGCCGAGTTTCCCCTATAAAATGGACACTAGCGAAACTTGGAAGAAGTTAAACCCAACGCATTGCCTCACAAGGCTACACAAAGCTTTATGGATATGTACATTATCTGCATATCACCATTTTGTATTAAGGAAGAGTATTCTCAAGTTATTGCTTAACTCATAAAGTCGTTTCACCTTCTAATGTATCCTGCGTTCCACCGACATCATTGTTATCTTCACTCTAGAATAGGTAAGGGTATTTAGACTTCATATCCTCTTCTGCTTCCCATGTCATTTCCTATATATTCTTGTTCCAACACAATACTTTGACGGAAGCTATATCTTTTATTCTTAGCTTGCGGACTTGTCGATCTAATATAGCCACTGGCACTTCTTCATATGATACATCCTCTGTAACTTGTACATATTTGCTAGGGACAACCCGATAAGGGTTTCCAATACATTCCTCAACATAGATACATGGAATACCGGTGGACAAATTCCAATTTGGATGGCAATTCTAACTCATAAAAAACCTATCCAATTGATTAAAAATTTTTATATGGCCCAATATACATTGGACTCCGCTTACCTTTCTTCCCGAAACGCATAACACCCTTCATTGGTGAGATCCTCAGGAAAATCCAATCACCAACCTCAAACTCTAGATCACGACGTCAGACATCAGAATAAGACTTTTGCCTACTTTGTGTCGCCCTCAATCGTTCCTGTATCACTTTCACCTTCTTAATGACTTGTGAATTAAATCTGGCGCATATAATTCTGTTTCACAGACTTCGAACCATCCAACTGGTGATCTACATCTCCTCACGTATAGTGCCTCGTATGGGGCCATTTTAATACTGGAATGGTAGCTATTATTATAGGCAAATTCTATGAGTGGAAGATGGTCTTCCCAATTACCCTTGAAATCTAGAACACATGCCTGTAGCATATCTTCAAGTGTCTGAATGGTACGTTCAGCCTGTCCATCAGTCTGCGGATGAAATGCAGTGGTCAGTTTCACTTGTGTGCCTAAACCCTTCTGAAAAGACCATCAAAAGTTGGTCGTAAATTGAGTTCCTCGGTCTGATATAATAGATACTGGCACACCATGAAGCCTAACAATCTCTTTGATATACAACTTCGCATAATCTTCAGCAGTGTAAGTTGTCTTAACTAGCAGAAAATGGGCACATTTTGTAAGTCGATCAACTATCACCTAAATGGAGTCAAACATATGATAAGAGCGAGGTAATCCAATAATGAAGTCCATATTAATCACCTCCCATTTCCAGGTCGAAATCTCTATATTCTGAAGCAATCCACCGGGTTTCTGATGTTCTATCTTTACTTGTTGACAATTGGGACACCGGGCTACAAATTCTACAATATACTTCTTCATGTTATCCTATCAATACTACTCTTTGACATCATGATACATCTTTGTCGAGTCGGGATGGATGGAATATCGGGATTGATGAATCTCATTCATAATCTTCTCTCGCAACCTTGCCATATTAGGCACACATAATTGGCCTTGGTATCTCAGTGCCCCATCTCATCCGATCTTAAGATCTATAATTTTACACTGCTGAATGCTCTCTCTCAATAGTACTAAGATAGTATGTTCTATTGCCATGATTTTACCTCGGCTACAAAAGATGATTCTGATGTATTCTGTACAGTAACACCTCCGCCATCAGAGTCTAACAATCTGATTCTCATATTGTCTAGCTAATGAAGCTCTTTTGTCAACCCCTGTCTACTTGCCTTAATGTGTACTAAGCTTCCCATTGACTTACGACTGAGAGCGTCTACCACAACATTAGCTTTACCAAGATGGCACAATATCTCGACATCGAAATCTTTCAGTAATTCAAGCCATATACGCTGCCCCAAATTCAACTCCTTCTGCTAGAAGATGTATTGTAAACTCTTGTGATCTATGTAGATGTCAACATAGATGCCATATAAGTAGTGCCGCCATATCTTCAAAGCATATATTACTGCAGGTAATTCCAAATCATGGTTCGAGTAATTCGTTTCATGCTTCTTCAATTATCTTGATGCATAAGCAATCACTTTCCTACATTGCATCAATACGCACCCCAAACCTATAACTGAGGCATCACAATATACCACATAACCTTCTTTTCCTTCAGAGAGAGTGAGCACTGGTACAAATATCAATCAATTCTTCAGCTTCTAAAAACTACGTTCACAAGCATCAAACCACTAGAACTTGGTAGTTTCTGTGTTAACTTTGTCAATGGTGTTGATATAGAGGAAAACCCTTCTACAAACTGCCTATAATATCCTGCTAGCCCCAGGAAGCTATGGACTTCTGATGGTATTGTAGGTCTCGGACAATTCTTTACTGCATCGATCTTCTAAGTATCGACACTAATACCCTTATTAGATATCACATGTTCCGCCTCCAAACGAGAATACACCAGAATGTCATCAATGAATACAATCACGAACACATCAATGAATAAAAATTGCTGGGGCATTTGTTACCCCGAACGACATCACCAAGAACTCAAAGTGCCCATATCTTTTCCGGAAGGCCGTCTTCGGAATATCCTTTTCATTAACCCTCACATGATGATACCCTAAAGGTAAGTCAATCTTGGAGAAATACTTGGCACCCCGGAGTTGGTCAAACATGTCATCAATCCTTGGAAGTGGATACTTGTTCTTTATAGAAAACTTATTCAACTATCGATAATCGATACACAAACTTAACGACCCATCTTTCTTCCGCACGAACAAAACTGGCACACCCCAAGGTGAAGTGCTAGTCCTAATGAAGCCCTTATCCACCAAGTCCTTCAATTGTGCCTTCAACTCTTGCAACTCTGTCGGGCCCATTCTTTATGGAGGGATAGAGATCGGTTGAGGTCAGGCAATACATCAATGCTAAACTTAATCTCCCTTTCAGGAGAAAGGCCTGGGAGTTCATCTGGGAAAACATCTGGAAATTCATTGACCACGGGGATTGATTGTAGAGTAGCCGGCTTCGCCTCCGCATCCCTAATGCGAAAGAGATGATAAATGTAACCTTTTGAGATCATTTTCCTTGACTTAAGAGAGAAAATAAACCTACCTTTCGGTGTAGCAATGTTCCCATTACATTCAATGACGGGTTCACTAGGAAACTGAAACTAACCATCTTCGTACGACAGTCAACATTTGCATAGCATGAGGCCAACCAGTCCATTCCTATTATCACATCAAAATCAACCATTTCTAACTCAAATAAATTTTCCGATGTTTGACGACTACAAATTATCATAGTGCAACCTCTATATACCTTTCTAGCAATCACAGAATCTCCTATCGGAGTAGATACCGCAAAGGGTTTACTTATCAATTCAGGTTCAACACCAAACTTATTAGACACAAAGGGTGTAACATATGATAATGTAGATCCCGGATTAATCAGCACATATGCATCATAAGAAAACACAGACAATATACTTTTGGAGATGACTCAAGATCCTGTCAACCTACTAGAACATAGGTTCGCTTTTTAGCACCACTCGAACTCGGCATTACACCTCTACCTCTACCATGACCTGTCGAATGCTGAAAACCCCATGCTGGAGGTCAAACTGATGAGGAAGAACCAAACATAGATCTAATCGGCTGAACCATACCACTACCTCCTCTATTAGGACAATCCCGCATCATGTCGCAAGGCTGTCCGCAAAAATAGCATACATCAGAACCTCGATGGCACAATGCAAAGTGGGCCTTGCTGCACTGGTCACATCGTGGTGTTTGGGGTCTCGTCTGACTAATATCCCTATGATTTGCAATCCTGATACCCACAAATTCTAACCTAGACCAGAATAGGTAAATCGATCATATCAAGGCCTCTGAAACTGTAGAGGAGCACTAGCTACATGTGGCAGCGAACTCCTCAAAGATTGGGGCTTGACATTACATCTAAAGTCATCAGACTACCCTGCAAATCTTGCCCTTTTATGCTAGACCCTATCATGCTCCCTATCTTCCCTCTGCTAGTGCTTACAATCCTCTAGGGTTTGGGCATAATCTTGAATACGACAAATATCCATTCCCTCCACCAAGGAGGTTGTCGTGCACTCATTTATCAGATATGTAGAGAAAGTTATACCCAAAATACTAAATCATGTCTTTGCAGTCAACATTCTCCGCGGTCAGCGGTAGTTTTTTTTTGCGGTCAGCATTGATGGAAATCAAGGAGGTGCACTATAAATATGAGGTTTAGGGTTTTATTTCATATTTTGACCTAAAGAGCTCGGATCTTGGCGATTGTTTGAAGGTTTTTCAAAAAATTCACTGGGGTAAGTGATTCTAACTCGAATTTGGCTAGAGTATATGAATTTATCATTGAATTCATCATTTGATTCGTGATTTGGGATAGAATATGGGAAAAACTATGAAATCTTTCAAAAATATAAAATGATGATTTGAAGGACCAAATGGTATCGAAATTGGATAATTTTTGTATGGGTGAACTCGTATCGGAATGGGTATTCGATTTTGGTAAATTTTGTCGGGTTCCGAGGTGCGGCCCGGGGAGTTGAATTTTGTTGACTTTTTGTAAATTGTATGAGAATCGTAGTTTTGTTAATTGAAATTATTTTCTCTTGCATTGTTAGATGTATTCAAGTCGCTTTTTGGCTAGATTGAGTCGGGCATTGATGAATTAGTAAAGAAAAAGCTAAATTGAGTATTGAATTGGCCGGATTGAGGTAAATATCTTGACTAACCTTGTGTGGGGGACTTCCCCTTAGGATTTGAGTCTGCTATGTTGATTGTAGTTCATGTACACGAGGTGACGAGTGCATGCCCGGACTTAGTTGTGGAAAATTGGCCTTTTAGGGTTCTCAGGTCCTTATATTCACTGTGTATGAATGTGTACTTGATATGCTTGAGTTTTCCACTTACTAGCTTTACCTCTAGATGATCTAATTGGAATTAATTGCTCATGATTCATTTTTATTGCATATTTGACTCTTATTTTGCTTAACTAAAGATTTTTACCTCTTCTATTGTCATGCTATCTTTCATAACTGCTCGTCTTTATTGGAAATCATTATTATCTCCCCTGTAATTGTTTAGTCTTGATTGAGGTGATGATTATCTTCCCACTGCTCATCCTTAATTGAAATTATTGTATGTTCTTCGTAAATTGCCCAACCTTAAAAGAAGTTTTGATAATATATATTTAGTTGACATTTCCTTATTTGGGATTATTTGATTCGTGTTAGCTTCCTTATTGTTGAATTACATGTTGTGGTATCATTGCTTCATATTATTTTCTCCCATGTTGTGTTGTTCTTATCATGCTTAGTATTCTCTATTGTGGTTATTCCTTGTGAGCTAGTTTTACCATCTCATTGTGATCGAAAGTTCTTGAGTTGGTTTACTTATCGTGTTCTTATATATATTGTCATGGCTGTTGTTGTACTTGTTGTGGTGGTGCACGAGGTTTCTACCGTGTGGTTGTTGATATTATGATGCACGAGGTTTCTGCCGTGCGGCTATTGTAATGGGGTTGCACGAGGTTTCTGCCGTGCTATTGCTACCATTGATATATTGCACATGCGGCATGACAAGGAGGGGTATGTATATATATGCTTATATGTGGGTTGCGCATGTGGCGAGACAAGGTGGGAACAATATGATGCACGTGTGGTGAAACAAGGCGGGAGCTTATTATGTTATTATTTGCACACGTTGCGAGACAAGGTGGGCTATGTCAGGGAATGATTGTGATGATTTGTGATGGCCTGGGGGTATTCTTGTTGTTTACTATTGTGTTGTGGTATGCTTACCTGTATGAGCTTTATATCATGGAAGTTTTGAAGAAATATCTTACATAGTGTCCGTTGTTTTCCTTACGCTTATTAGCTGGTACAAACTATGTTAAAGCACATGCACAAGCATACACGTAGTTGAACACTCCTATTGGATATGAAGTCCTCCTGATTTTGCTGAGTATAGATGTACACCCTCGTTTACTTGTTATATATGTGAGAGTGGCTCTAGTTAGCAAGTGAGTTGTCAGCATGACCATGAGGTTGATGGGGCACAGGATGCCAAGTGTTAGATTTCAAGTACCGGGACTCGTGAGCTTTAATTTGTCCAAGATTCAGTACTTCGTGGAAATTATTGGATAAGACCTGATGTGAACACTGTCGTAGGACCTGAGTTATTGCTTGCCTTTACTGTATTATGAATTTAGGATTTGGGTTTGTGTTTTCGCTCGCTCTTCTATGTCATTATTTTGGTATTTCCACTGTTACTAGCTGTTTTCTTCCCTTATTGTGATTGTAGTATTGTTTCCATTTCATGTAGTCTTTATATATACATCATGTTCCGTTGTTCCTATATTGGCATAGTTTATTGGACCGTTAGGTGTCTTGACTATTCGTCATCACTACTCCATCGAGGTTAGTCTTGATACTTACCAGGCACCGTTGTGGTGTGCTCATGCAACTGATCTCCACATTTTTGTTGTGCAAATACAGGTACTTCCACTCATTCTTATCATCCTTGAGGCGAGGTGTTTCTGTAGAGACTTCGAGGTATATCTGCCGCATCCGCAGACCGAGGAGTCCCTTTCTATCATTTTGTAATAGTATAGCCCTTCAGTAGTTTTCCTTTTTGTTAGACATTTCTAGAGTTAGAGCTTATTATGTATCTCTTACCTTGTGATTCATGGGGTTCCAGATTTTTGGGAGTGTTAGGTTGAGATTTTGTACTGTTACGTGTCAGGCGGCATCTTAAACACTATTTTATTTTACTATTTCGGTTTTTAAATTATTTCTTCCGCAGTTGTTGGTTATATTCCGCATTGTTAAGCTTACCTAGTTGTAGAGACTAGGTGTCATCACAATGGTTCACAGAGGGCGAATCGGGGTCGTGACAATCCTACCGCATGAGATGGCCCAAAATGATTGCTTGTTGCTCTTGTATGACCTTATCGCATTAACAACATGCTCTTCTTCAACATCACTGATAGTTGTCTCCCGAATATGTTGGAGGTATCGCTTGTGGTAGACCAGCGTAGCATTGTTCCCCTCATTGTGGGTGTCACTTGTTGAATCCTCGAAATGAGGTTGGTCTCTTCGAACCTCAGGATTGTGTGTGTTGTTAAAACCGATATCTGTCATTTCTTATGATTTTTATTAAGACAAAAGATCAAAACACGTTAGTAAAATAGTCAAGGATCAACTTAATTACCCGACTGTCTAGGCCCTACGGTGGGCGCCAAACTATTTACCCGTAAAATGGTACATGTGAATTTATACGTGGTTTCTAGATAAGTAAATTAATTTGGTCCTACAATTATAAAATAATTGAGGAAGTATGTAACACTTATCCTTGATATCATAACAAAATAGCAGAAATAATGATTGTGTTAGCAAGGCCTCCAGGTGCAACAGTAATAAGAACAAAAGTAAGGAAATAAAATATTATAGAGCTTTGAATAGATTATAGTATCAGCTTGCCAGAAAATTTGTGTCCCATTACAATGATAACATAACGCATTATTTATAGCTATGTCTATGGAACAAAGTCTTAAAATTGTGCCTTTCTTTAATATCAATTATGAAGGCCATTGATAAAGGTGTAATGGTGAGTATAAATGACAAAATCTCATCAACAGGCAGTGCATTCAGCACTGTGGAATATTCTTCTTTAATCCCAGCGGGCGGAGGGTATTTATTGTATCTTTATAAGTGTCATTCCTTTTGGTACCAAACTGGATAATTGCATCCGGTTGCACATATCATTCTTTTAAGCGGCCACCTGACATAAAATATTTTACCCTGTACAACTAGTGTAGTATCCCCTCTTACCCCCTCCCCCTTCCTGATGTTAAAATCAAATAAAAAGAAACAATGTTAGTAGATATCTAAAGATTATGATCTAAGCTTGGACATAGTTATTGCGATATGAATTGTTTAGTGATAGTAGTTTTTTCTACATCCGGGCTATTTTGAAGATAATGTGTTGAGAACCGTCGCTTTGCACGTTTTTGATTCTTGGTTTATAAGCCTAAGTTAAAATTATTGACCAAGGTTTGACTTTATGAACATAATCCCGGAACTATATTTTGATGGAGTCGATATGTTTGTATCGTGAATTTGGACATCGGCGTATGCCCGAAATCAAATTTGGAGGTCCCTAGGTTGATTTGACTTATTTTGCGTATATTTGACAATTGGAGGTTTAAAAGTTTTCTCAAATTTGATCGTAGGTTGACCTTTTGGCTATCAGGTTAGAAATTTGATTTTGGGACTTGAAAGATGTCTATTTTGCTATTTGAAATTTGTGTGAAAATTTTGCTGCCATTTGAATTTGTTTGATAGGATTTTGACGCTTGGTTGCATATCTAGAGGTTCTTAAGTTTTCTTTTGAAATTCATGTGTTTTAATGTCCGATTCGTAGTTTTAGATATTAATTTTGTGTTATGATTATACTATCAAGTTCATACATTATTTTTTGACTTTTGTGGATGTTTGGACTGGAGCCTTGAGGGCTCGGGTGACTTTCAGACGTGTTTCAGAATAATTTTTAACTGAATCAGGTTGCCGATATGCTGGTGTCTCTGATGTCGCAATTGTGAGAACTAGCCTCACAATTATGGAGTGAACAAGTAAGGGTCAGGTATCGCAATTCTGATGCATCAGTCGCAATTGGAAAGTGCAGGCTATATTGGGTAGTTTAAATTTGCGACATTTTATTCGCATTTGCAAAGAGAGCATACTTCATAATTGCGAAACCAATGTCGCATTTGCGACTTCCCACATAGGATGTGAGTGCCGCATTTGCAATTAATTCTTTGCAATTGCGAACTTAGTGTCACAATTGCGACATATGCAACTGAACAAAACGGTTGGGAGTCGGGATTTCATCTCATTTTCACTCATTTTAGAACCCTAGACTCGGTAGGAGGCGATTTGGAGAAGAGCATTTCACCAACAATCATTGGGTAAGTTGTTCTAATCAATTTCCAACTATATTTCATGATTATATATGATATTTAACATCAAATTTATGAGAACCAAGGAAGAATTATTGGGATTTTTGTCTAAGTTTTTAAAAATAAAAATTTGTGTTTTAAGAGTCCATTTTGACTCGAATTTTAAAAATAAACACATATATAGACTCGTGGGGTCATGGGTAGTCGAAATCTACCCTTGGACTTTGGTTTTGACCAAGTAGGCCCGGAGTTGACTTTTATTGACTTTTGGAGAATTGTGCAATGATTATAGCTTTATCTATCATAATTACTTTTTTCTTGCATCATTTGATGTTATAAAGTTTTTTTGTTAAATTTGAGTCCTGCAGAGGCAAATTTAGGGAAAATGCTATTTTTAGGGTTGATTTAGCCTAATTGAGGTAAGTATCATGCCTAACTTTGTGGGGGGCGATGAATTACCCCTTTGAACTTGGGTTGATTGTGTTGTTTGTATTATGTGGAAGACATGTACATGGGCTCATTTGTGATATTTTAGCCGTTTTAGACTTTGAGACTTCTTCCATGCATTTAATTAAATTTGTCATAACATGTTTATCTTTCATTGTTAAACTTACTCACACATGCTCTGTTTGATGTTGTTAGCATATGCTCTATCTTTTATTGTTACGTTTGCTCTTATATTCTTTAGTTCATGTTGATATCTATCTTACTATCTTGTTACCTCTTTTATTGTTGAATTACTATTATTTGAAGTTTCCATTTCGTTAGAATACCTTCATTTTCAGCTATGGAAGTTGAAGTTGTGAATGCTACTAACACTTTGAGATTGGAGTTGTTGATTACTAAGATATCTTTTCTTGTTGAGTATTTCTCATTCTTTTTTTATCATTGAGATTCTTGTTCATATTTTGGTTGAGTCGTAGGCTATGTGATTTATATTATTGATTTTGGTAAGTTGTGGCATATGGGCACGTATGGTGTGAGTTGTTATTGTGTTGTTATATTGATATGCATGCAGCGGTATAAGGATAGGGGTTGATGTGCATGGTGACATAAGGTGGTATTTATGCGGCTATTTGTACGCGGCAAAATCAGAAGACTTGATTTCTCGCTGTCAAGTCAATTCGGAAGCATGACTCGGGACCCCGAGGACAGGAGGCCGCGACCGAGTTCCCGACCTCGGGGATCGTCGAGGCCCGACTCAGAGGAAATACAGACCGAAGCCAGGATAGAGGGGGAAGCTCCCAAGGCACACAGCTATGTCTGGCAGGGCCGGCCTATCTAGAGCCTATGCTGAGGCATCACGTCAAGTCATTTCATCTTCATACTTTGTAATTAACCTCCACATACTTGTACCCGAGTCCCCCCTCCTATATAAAGGGGACTCACCCTACCTTGTAGAGGACGGATGTTGCTCCATTTCTCCACAAGTGCAATAATATCTCTCTCTCTCTTTTTTCTTTCTAACTTGTTCGTTCTCACTGGCCTGAGGCCGCTTCAATATTTATCGTCCTATTACTTGTTCTTCACTATACTGCTCAATATTGTTTATAAAGAGCCTTGCTTAATCGTATCCTTAATTTTTATCCCATTGCACACTGCCCCCGATACCTCAAGCTCGACCCGAACCTGGACCCCAAGGTCACCATCGATAAGCCCTACATCTGGGCAACATGCCCCTCGATTTGATTACTACCTCATTTTAGCTCGCACTTCATCGTTAAACTTAATATTACTAGCATCAACTGCTCTAACAACTAGCTCAGGAATATATCACGTATTTTTAGAATCTCATTTACAAATTTAATTGTTATTACAATTTTCACGGTAAATAGTTTGGCGCCCACCATGGGGCTAAAAATAATAGTGATTATTTTCTTGCTAGTTTCACCACACAAACACACATTATCTTTTACACTTTTTCTTGTCCAAGATCATTTGATTTCAGGTTAAAATTTCTAGCTCGGTAAACGGTATCGAAAATGACATCCTCAAAAATCATGGGGAAAATGGCGTGGCTGTCCCGGTCGCCCGAGCACCACTACAGAATCCCGATAATGCGCCCGGACCGATTCTAGCGGATGAGGACTCACAGGACGCACAACAAGTCGATGAAGCTTCTCACACCAACAGGAGCATACGGCACAATGATGGACAGGAAGACCAAAGAACCATGGCCCACGAAGAACAGGAAGTTAGTCTTCATGTTATTTTTGAAATTTTACAGGCACAACAGCTGGCCATTGCTCAGTTGCAAAGCCACCCGAGAACCCCCAGCACAGCGGCACCAAAGACCCCCCCCCCCCCCCCCCGCCAAGAAAGTACCCGAAGGTCAAGCAATAACGGGTCAGTAGCTGACCCCGCCATAGCAAAGATGCTCGAGAACCTCACCAAAAGGATCGAGTCAGGTGAGAAGATGATTGCAGCCAACGATAAAAAGGTCGAGACCTACAATTCTAGGGTGGATCGAATCACGGGAGCACCCACGGTCCTAAAAGTTTTGGATTCGAAGAAGTTCATAAAAAGGTCGTTCCCAGAGGAAGCGGTCCCAAAGCCCATTCCTAAAAAGTTTAAAATGCCAAAACTCCTTAAGTGCAATAGTACCACCGACCCCAACGAACATGTTACTGCCTATACCTGCGCAGTAAAAGGTAATGATATAAAAAATGATAAGATCGAGTTCGTATTGCTGAAAAACATTCGGAGAAACACTTTCGAAGGGGGCCATGATGTGGTACCACAACTTGGCTCCCAACGCCATAGATTCATTCGCCATGTTGGCAGACCCCTTCGTAAAGGCACATGCTGGAGACATCAAGGTGAAAACAAGGAAGTCTGATGTTTTCAAAATTAAGCAGAGAGAGAACGAGATGCTGCGGGAATTTGTGTCTCGCTTCCAGATGGAACGGATGGAGTTGTCGCCAGTCTCCGACGACTGGGCGGTACAGGCCTTCACCCAAGGCCTGAACGAACAAAGTTCGGTGGCCTTGAAACAGCTGAAGAAGAACCTAATCGAATACCTGGCCGTGACTTGTTCGAACATCCACAATCGGTACCAGTCGAAGATCAGGGTCGAGGATGACCAACTGGGAGCCCCTTTGGGATTAGTCTACCCAAATAGACTCCTGGTAAAAAAGTCAAAACAAAACAAAGAAAGGTACCAACCGTACCTCGAAGACAGAAGGAA
Source organism: Nicotiana tabacum (assembly GCF_000715075.1). Classification (NCBI taxonomy): domain Eukaryota; kingdom Viridiplantae; phylum Streptophyta; class Magnoliopsida; order Solanales; family Solanaceae; genus Nicotiana; species Nicotiana tabacum. Next base: position 144,908,267 of record NC_134080.1, read on the forward strand.
CGCCCCAAGGCACAACCTACCTCGCAACGATCGAAGGATGGATCGAGGACAGGACCGTTGAGGGCTCGCTAACTGAACCAGGTTTGATCGAAACATGGCGCCAACGAATGCACCCCACTTATTGGAATACAACTTCTACGTCGATGTTTTGGATATCGTGTTCGCTATAAGCAAGATCATATATGCCAAGTGGCCTAGACCAATACGGTCGGACCCTTCACAGAGAAATTACAACTTAATGTGCGAGTTCCAAAACACGCACGGTCACAGGACCGAGGATTGCCATCAACTGCGGGAGGAAGTGATGCGACTAATCAACAAAAGGCACCTTCGGGAATTCCTTAGCGATCGGGCCAAAAATCAATTCCGAGAGAGGGAAGCGACCAAGAAAAACGAGGCAAACGAGCCACAACACGTCATCCACATGATCATGGGGGGTTGTTGATGCCCCATAGGAACCTGTAATGAGAAGGAAAAAAATATCCATCACTAGAGCAAAATGGACTCGGGGATACATCCCCGAAGACGCCCTCACATTCAGCGAAGAGGACACCGAGGCCCTGTCTCAACCCCACAATGACGTCCTGGTAATCTCCTTTATTGTAAATTCTTTTCAAATAAAATGTGTACTCATGAATCCAGGTAGATCGGCCAATATCATCAGGTCGAAGGTGATAGAACAACTCGGGCTGCTCGAACAAATCGTTCCCGCCACCTGGGTCCTCAATGGATTCAACATGTCTAGCGAAACAATGAAAGGAGAAATCGTCAACGCAGTTACCATGGCCGGCACAACCCAATACACCAAGTTCCATGTCATCGAGGGAGATATGAGGTATAATGCCTTATTTGGACGACCTTGGATACACTGCATGAGATCAGTACCATCCACCCTCCACCAGGCGATAAAATTTGCGACAAAGGATGGGATCAAAACTATCTACGGAGAGCAACACGCATCAAGGGAAATGTTCGCTATGCACGAAGCAGTACCGACACTCATGTCCCCACCCTCGGATGAGACAACGAGCAAGCCAGGTCTCGCCCCCGGTCGAACTTAACAAAATAGAATAAAGATTCACGCCGCATCTCCGCCTCCGTGAAGACATAATATACCAACCCTAAGGCATCGCCGGCATGCCTCATTTCAAGGTACAACCATTATCTTTTTTATTATTTCAAATTCGGAATTAACCTCCATGCAGGCACCCAACTAGAGCTGCCAGGACGATAATGCTATTGCAAGACCTCGGGACCCCAAAGGCACACCCGTTGCACTCTTTTCCTTCGACCGAGTTTTCATTCCAGAAGAAGGGTTTTACTAGCATGGTTTTTAACAAGGCAACGTCTGTAACCCGCTCACGGGGAAACTCCGCAAAAATATTCAAGAACTATCCATGCGACTGACTTTTCAAGGCGAGGAGCACTTCCCCCGGAAAACTGCCCGCTCGAAGGAGTTTTGAAAAATGCCAAATGAGGTTTCCTATAGGAAAATGAGGTATCATGAAGATGGCCGATGTAAGGCCCCATCGGCAAAAACATGTACTGTTATATCAAGCAAACAAAAAATACCTTTTTTCAAAAAAGAAAGGGAAATCCTTCTCGGAATAAGGTAAAAATCCTTTCGCCATAACACCCCAAAGAACTCGAGAAAGGGTTCCAGCACTCCAAATGCCCCAATGGCCTCCGGCTCGAAGCTCCTAAAGCATAAAAAATTTTAGGCACGACAAACCCCCAAGCAGTCGGCTTTGGCCCAATAAGGTTCAACACATCACAACAAATTATATTATGACGACTGATCGAAGGATTTCTTCCATCACCCCATCCTCCGAACAAAGAAATCTCAGTATATTCCCGGCAGGGATCCCCTTCGCCAGATGCATCCCGAGATACTCGGAGACTTAGCACCAGCAATTCAGCACCCGCACGATCACAGGGTTAGAACGCCGGGCTCATACAACCCCTACAAGGCCACTCCATGATCATGAGAAGTTGTCTTCAAGCTTAAACAAACTCGATGACTCGGAGACTGTCATCAATCGCCATAGGCTGGAAAACCCGAAACTGTAAGACCATTGGTGGGTAGCCTCGACGTAACTGGATCTATTCTACATTAACTGTAAGACCTCAACAGGCATGGCAAACTATAAGACCTCAACAGGCATGTCAAACTATAAGACCTCAACATGCATGAAAATCCCAAAGTTTCGATTATACGTCGCATTTGTAAGAATCCCTAAAGGGCATAACCTCGGCGTAGACACCTAAACTATCACTCGGGATAAAAAATGGCTATGGCCAAACGCACATGACTAAGGTCAAAATAGTTGATACAACCAAAATAACACGACTCGAGGATGCCCGACTGTCGCTAAAATCACAGGCCACTACTTCCAATATACTTCGAAAAGAACCAGTTAAAACAGGCTTCCCTCAACAGGCAAAAACGAGCTCCGACCATGTCGTATTCAAATCGCAACAACGTCAATCTACTTGACCTACGAGCTATGAACCTTTCGAGGTGCTCGAATCATCGCCGATAACGACTTGAAATCGAGGTTCTCCGGAACCGATGACGGGTCAGGCAAAAATATTCCAAAAGACCTTAACGAGCGGAAAACAAAGCCTACAAAAAAGCCCACAGGTTGAAATAGCATAAGAGCCATTGTAGCCAGCTAAGCAAGCCTATGGGCCACACATTAAAAGATCTCTACGACAAAACAGGATAAAAGCCATTGTCACCAGCCAAAAATTGACAACTTGAGGATTAAAGTGAGCTCGAATCGTAACCCGATTCGGAGACCGGATCCAAAATAGTTAACTATGCAAGACTACAGTCCACATATCAAAAGGTCTCTACAACCAAACAGCGTGAAGGCCATCGCCGTCCGCAAATACGGGCAGGAAAAAATGCTTAAGGGTCAATTAAAGCTCGAATCGCAATGCGACTCGAAGACTGGATTCGAAATAACTAAACTACAACCAGCCTAAGGGCACGGCATAAATGCCACTATCACTAGCCGAGTGAGCCTCCGGGCCACCCAACTGTAAGGTTACTTCGACCAAAATCACAAAAGGCCATCACCGTCCGCCTATGCAGGCAGGAAAGAACCTTAGGTCAATTAAAGGTTGTGACTTGGAGACTGGACCCAAAATAGCTGAACTACAACATGCTTGGGGGCACGGAATAAATGCCACTGTCGCCAGCCGAGCAAGTCTCCGGGCCACACGCCTGTAAGATCACTTCAGCCCGAAGCACAAAAGGCTATCACCGTCCGCCTATGAGGGCAACAAAGAACTTAAGGGTCAATTACAGCTTGAATCGCAACGCGACTCGGAGACTTGACCCGAAATAGTTAAACTACAACATGCCTAAGGGCACAGCATAAATGTCATTATCGCCAGTCGAGCAAGTCTTTGGGCCACGTGCTTGTAAGATCACTTCAGCCCAAAGCACAAAAAGCCATCATCATCCGCCCATGCGGGCAGGAAAAAGCTTGAGGGTCAATAGAAGCTCGAGTGACAATATGACTCGGAGATTGGACCCAAAATAGTCGAAACGGCAAATGCCCAAGGGCAGAAAACAAAAGCAAATACTACCTGCTTGCACGGGCATAAAAGATTCAAGGGCAAGAAGGCTCGAGTCGAAAACCGACTCGGAGACTAAGCCTAAAAAGTCGGGCCAAACACGGAGGCCCCAGAACATGCTCGCGCCAAGGATCTCACTTAAGAGACCCCGCACCTATCCAATAAGTTCCGGACCTATGTGGATCCCGCCAAACACCCGCCTGCCCGGTCGAAAGCAATAACAGAAAAAGGTACAGAAAAAATAAAGTTTCAAGTTTCTTCTATATATTATATACGCAAAAAAGGCGTGTTCTCCATCTACAGGCACGCTCTACATATATCAGAAACAACGCGACAAAACGGTGAAATCTACACTATGCACTATAGGGCTACAACTTGTAAAATTTGCCCTCCACAACGTCAGCGAGAAGTGACCAAGCATCGCGCTCATCCGCCCTTGCTCAAGCCAATTCTTCCGAGAGAACGAAGCCCTGTACATCGTCCTCCTCGAGTACCTCTCTCCGGGATCTTCAACGAACATACTCCTCGATCCTCTTCTCCTAGTCGAGGGCTCGCTTCAGCTCAGCTTGGGCATCAAGAGTGTTCTTCATACAAATCGCCATCTCCTGATCAGCCTTGGTACGGCTTAGCGCCGCTTAAGCCAGGGCATCAATTATCTCAGCTCTAGCCTTCGAGAGATCTGATTCAAGTTTCCCGATCATATTCTCTTGAACTTTGGCATTGTCACGAGTCAAGTGTAGTTGGGCCTCGAAGGCCGGGACCTTGGCCGAGGCACTTAACTCCTCCAAAGCTCGAGCCTGTACTTGAGCTCTTAGCTCCCCACAAGTAACGCTGATGCGGTTGATGTCACCTTTAAGGTTCTCTAAGGCCTCCGCCTTTTTCTGCAGCTGAGATAACAAAAGGGGTTAGCCCTAAGGTTAGAAAGGAGCGAAGCACGTACTACAGGAAGTTACCTACTCCATCAAATAGCTCTCATAGTTTGAGCTCCAACACGCCTCATATCGCTAATGCACCAACTCAGACTCCTTCTCCTTGCTATGGAACCTAAGGGACTCACCCTCATTCAGGATTTTTGGAGCCTAGTCCCTTGATGGAGCAGCTCAGACATAAGCCCATCACAGGCCTGCGCAAGGAAAACTCAATAAAGGGAGGAGAGCGCGACATATAGGAAAAAACGTGCCTAAACTCACCTCGAAGAGAAGCCGACAAACTTCCTCTGAGTCAGAACATACGCTTGTTGATCTTTCCCCTCCGGCCCCATGAGAACCAATATCGGGTAGAGCGCAGTCACTCGTATGAACCGCGCCCGGGAATCTGATACTCTGGGAACATCAGGATCGGATGATGCCCTCTCCCAAAAAATTCGGGACCGCCCAAAGCCACTAAAAGCTCCATAACACTGCGGGTACCAATCCCCTTTATCACCATCATCCCTGGGCTCAGAGGCCGACGACTCCTTCCCTTCTTCGGAAGAGCACTGCCTTATCCCAAAGAGCCACCCTATATATGCAAATGGCGAATCCAGTGCAAATGAAAGCGAAAAATATTACCTCGAATATACGAAGGTAAAGGCAAAGGAAACATACGCACATACCTTGGTATTTCACTCCCCATTCGGTACGAAATATAGCTCTCCACCTACGCTCGTCGCATGTCGAATGGGCCACCAGCTTCCAGACCCAGTCGAGCAGGTGGAGGACTTCGCCTGACATCCACGAAGTTGCTGCAACAAGGGATACAACATTATTACTCAACTGTTTTCGCTATAGGCAAAATCTAAAAAAGTGCCAGACGGACCACTCAAGTACGTGATTCCACCCTTCGGGAGATGGCAAAAGCCTCGCTGGGATAATGTCAGTCGTCCGTACCTGGATAAACCAACTGGCCCACTCTCGGTCCCTTTCATCTTCATTATCGACAATAAAGGGCGTGGATGAGCAGCACCTCAAAGTTAGCACACCTCGATGATGAAAGGGCCGGTATAGCCTAATTAGGTGATTAAGCGTGGATTCTAGCCCAGCCTTCTCTGCGAAGAACCTCATCATCAACACCATTCGCCAAAGCGACGGATGAATCTGCGCCAGGGTAACTCGATACTTCAAGCAAAAATCAAGTACAACCCTATCAGGGGGGGCCAAATGCGAAAGGGAGTATAGTGTTACCCCCTCTCTCCACTCGCAATGTCTCCTCACCATCTCCAGGTATTCCTATATTATCAAGGACACCATCTTCAGAGCGTACTCCCTAGGTTCTCGGACGCTGGGAGCAACACCCCCCACCCCCCCGTTCCCTGCTAGACCGGCCCCGAAGTGGTTTTCATGACTATGATAAAACTAACAAGTCAAAGCAAGGGCTTGCACCAACACTTTTTGAGCCTGAATAGGTGAAGTACCCTGTGCCAAACAGGAAAGCGGCTATATAAAAATAGTGAGGTCTTGCAAAGAAGTCGAGGCCACCTCACATATGTACGAGAAGCAGCAACGACTCGCCTACCCGATGCAAGCTCCGGGATGCTGACAGCCTTGATACAGATCAACGGTTCGATACCCGATCTAGACAGCATCCTTCAACGAGAAGTCAAGACCTGAGGGGATTTCTGTCCTTGATATCTAGGAAACATTCTGTGGATAAATACATAGGCTAGGGCATCCCCCCCCCCCCGCCTTTGAGGACTCTTTCTCACCCCACGACCTATGGTCGGAATTCTTCCAATCTTGTAAATGTTGCTACCTTCTGTCATGCAGTCTATACGACTTTGTTCTTGTAAGTGTGCATATGCAACTCTTCTCTCCTTTTTCCTCCATATTTTAGCCAATCTCTGGGCCTCACTTTTGGAATATATATAGAACTATGACAAGCTGTCCCTCTAGGCAATTATAGTTGTACTGAAGTTCTCCGCTTGGTACTTTGTTGAACTTACGACTATTGCTATGTCTTGTTTTATAGCCTTGGTTATCAATCCCTATGGCTTTACTACATCAAGGTAGGTCATACTATACCCTAACTCTTAGTTCGATTTATTATTACTAAGGTCTGCTACCCAACTGCAGGTTACTCTCTCGCGACTTATCATATATGTATAAATCTAAGTTCTTTAATATTTTCTCATTACCGTTTGTCTTAATAATGACAGCCTAATCTCATCTCACACTTTGTAACTCTTATCCATGCATTGTTGATTCACCTTAATATTGACCCATAATCTATCATTGATAACTTAAAACCTCTTAAGTAGTACATCGTCATTAGGGCTCACGCCTCATCGGGGAACCAATCAAATAAGTATCAACAGTCTGTTTTCTCTACTTCTGCTGAGGAATCATTCAGCGGGTTATCTGAAGTGATTTTCCTGATCCACCTAGGGATGATACTATACTTCAATAACCATATTTCATAGCTCACAGCGTGATTCATTGTATGGGGGGGTTCTAATACCGTGTTGTCCATGAAATCCCTTTTCTCTTTAAACCATTACTCAATCGAAGGCCCAAACGTCATCTTTTATCTATCATAATTACACCCTTATTCTATTACCAGGGCAACATTATATATCTTCTAAATGCTACTAGTCTTAGACTCCTTTTGCATTCCTTAAGGCTATACTGAGCTTTCTATAGCTTACGAAAACTATCAATTCTCTTATTTTGATTGGCTTAATCCCGAGGCCTTACCTGTCCTCGTCTCCTTCTCACTCACCTTTTCATATCCGTACTCTTATCAACCTAAAGCCTTGCCTCTCTATGATATTTTAGCATGTGACCTACACATATTTATCCATACTGCAACCTTCTTTTAACTTGCTAGCACCGCAGATTTGCTTTCGTGCCTACTCAATTATCTATAAGAAATTACTTTTTCTAGTCGTTCTGCCACTTGTTGCATGAATACCTGGTTTATCTTGTTACCCACGAATACTAGAATTCCCTATTACTCATATGATTTCAAATACCTGCTTTGATTTTTACATTTCATTCGTTATCCCCGATAGGTGCCACTTTTTTATGGAGTGTATCCAATATTGTACTGAGACTATTGTTACAAGACCATTTATTCTTCAAGTTACTATGCTTAGGTTGAAGCTTTCTTCTTTATTTTCTCAGCTAGTCGTTCATTGTAGTACTTAGGGAGACCTTCTGACTCTTGTAAAGTTGCAACCTTGTTATATTGTATACCCGAAGGAATTTTTGATGTTTTTACTCGCCTATAAATATCGTTAGTTACATACCTCCGCATTCTTGCGCTCGTAGGGTTGCTCCTGAACTGAAATTTTGACTACTTTCCCAGTGGCACTTTCTTTCATTTCCGTAACACCTATACGGTACCTTTAACTACCCAACTCCTATTTAAATATTTCTCAAGGATCACTTTGTTATATCTGCGAGACTAAATTCCCTAGGTTGGCGTTCACCACGTTTACCGTGCACGATCTACTAATTTATCTGCATCCTCTTGTCTAGTGATAACTAGACTCTTCCTGAATCAACTACTAACTACTTGTTGGTGCATTCTCATATCTATCTTTCGTGTAATATCTATTGGGTTATTTCCTTTGTCTTAACTTACCTCTGGCACTGGCCCCTTATGTATCAAGTGTTCATTCACACTTATTTATCAATAACATCCTAGGCAGGAACCCTTACTGTCTCTCCCCGGCGCCGTGCTTGCATAATGTTCTGGAGTCGTAACATATATGTAGTATCTATCTATCTATCTATCAATATATATATATATATATATATATATATATATATATATATATATATATATTCAATGTTATAACTTTAACTTTTTTATCATATTCTTCCTTTATTATTCCATAGTTACCGGAACCATATAACTCCTACTTAATGCCATATCACACCATATTCCTCCCTCTCTTTATCTTTGGCGTCTTTTCACTTCTTCACTAACTCTTACTCTCCTTATAGTAACCCTTCTTTACAAAGGATAACAAAAATCTTGCTCACGAGGGTAACACCTAGTGTAACTGCCACACTTAGTCCCTTAAGTTTAACTTTGCTCACAGTGCTCGCTTTAGGGAAGCGTCTTCCTGAATTGCCTTTAAAGGTTATTCTTGTGTTGTACATTCTATTATCGCCAGAACGTGATCTATGAAATTCTCATGAGGCCGACTATTACCAAATCGTTCGGTCCCTAATTCATGTTCAATCTATCTTGTTCACCAGTCCATACTGGTTTCTATTACTTCGGGGTCTAACTTTTCCTTCTGGTCAGCACGTTTGAGTCACCAACTTATTTCTCGGAATTAGGATATGACATTATGGCTTATACTCCTTTACTGTTTCAAAGCACGTCTCCTCCTATATTTCCCTTGTCTTTACAATAGACTCTGTAATCCTATCATATTTTGATTTACCATTGTCATTCATTTATCACATCTTATAATGCTTCACTTACTCTTTTCTTATTCTCCGGCTAATACTTCTATCTATCGTTTTATTCTGAAAAATTCTACTAAATGTTCTTTCACTTTTAGTTCCCCTTGCTTCATCTCACTAGCTCTTCGGGACGCCTAACGTCCTCTCTTTTTTTTTGTAGGGAGGGAGTCATACTAATGTAAATATTTATTCCTTCTAGGATTCCACTAACTATCCTCTGAAATTTCTAACACTGTAGTATTTATATCTAATTGTACTATTCTAGAGTGCACCATATGGGTATCTTACAAGGAGAACTATTACCACATTTTACAATATCCTTTGAAAATGTTAGTTAAGGATAACAATCCACCTACCATGTTGGGTTAATGTAACCCTACCTGGATCCTGATATCTCATCCTTCTCTAAACTATATTTGTTAGCTCCCATAGGGGAAAACTGAGATAGATGTGGTAAATTGTACATACCTCTATTACTGTTGAAGGTAACTCAAAATGCTTATATTTCTTTGACTGAATTGTAAATACTGATAATCTTCATTAACTGGGCACCTCGTACCCTTCTTCACCTTGCTTCTTTTACTTGTTGAAACTTGTATCTACCATATGAATCTCTTATTCCATTTACCATATGGGTGGATAGCTTTTCATGCCTTAGGGATCTTTATCAAGAAGCTTACACGTCCTAGTACACTCATGATGTGCTGAAGCCCTCACATTTACTCATCATAATCGAGTTCCTCTGAATCAACTCTTCCACAGCCACATGCAATTTCTTACCAACCGTCTTTCTGGATGTATGTATCGTTGTATTATGAATAAAATAGTATTTATGAGTTTTAATTCATACAACCAAGCTCTACCACATGATCTATAGTAAGAATAAAGAGTAACAGTCCTAATTGATTTGTAGCCTCCTGCTTATAAGTGTGGTGCACAACACACACATAAACAAGACTCCACTAGACACGACTCGTAAACTCCCTAGGACAGAACTACTCTGATATAATTTTTTGTCATGACCCAAACCGATAGGCCGCGACGGGCACCTGGTGCCATACTCAACTGAGCACCAACGTAACGTATATTTCATATTACACCATCATAGGTAAATGGGCTAGAAGTTCTTTCATGGGATTACCAAAGTAAAACATGAGGAGATACCTGGCACAGGACAACTCAATATGATATACCTACTTATACATATGACATACGTGCCTATAATGCCGACATGATCATTTGAATACTCAAAACATAGGCCGACAAGGCCATACAAATATCCATACATATGACATCTATCTAGAAGCCTCTAAGAGTACATAAATATCATAAAAGGGATGGGACAGGGCCCCACTATACCAATCAATAAATGTCCAAAACATATTGACCAAATAGGCAACTCTAGAGCAAGTGGAGTGCACCAACATCTTCCGTTGAGGTGATACACTACTAGGAGGACTGCCAACCTGTCTATCAGGACCTGCGAGCATTAAATGTAGCGGCCCCAAGCAAAAGGGAGGTTAGTACAAATAAAGCACTGAGTATGTAAGGAATGAAAATCAGTACATACAAGACATAAAAGAACCATGGAGTAAAGGAATCCACCTGTAAGTCTAAAGAACTTTGTGAATCCTGAAATATTTATAATGGCATGCATGTGCGTATAGATGTCATATCATGCATAGATATAGCAGTAAATAATGTCATCGAGCCTCTGAGGGCATCCCATCGTATCATCTCGGCCTCTGTGGGCGAAATCATCAACATATACCTACTAATCAGGTGGTAGTGTGTATATAACGCCATATCCTTTCCTCATACCCTATATATATATATACATATAATATATGTATATAATGTCATCTGGTCATGCGTCAATGTAAATGTGTAAATGAATGCATAATAATTTAGTCAATAAGATATCTCGAAATGTTATAAGATCAATATGCCTTCGGATAAACTTTCAACTGTGTAGTTTGTGAGACCCATGAACATACGATATAATGACAAGACACATGAGGAATCAAGAACATAAGCACCCCTAGTACTTCTATGAATATAGTCATTTATGAAAGTTGTGTGGTTGCTCATTTCATTTGTATCGTATGGATCATGCGAAAAGGAAAAAAAAGATAGCCTTAATATACCTCAATTCCATCTTTGGATGACTACGACTCGTAAATCCTTCTGATAAAAATCTAACCTCGAAGGGTCATACAAGTTCGTTGAAGGTCATAGACGTTGGATCGAACTTGGGTTGCATTCTTGATTGCTTCACGTTAATTTACATCACTATGAAGTAATATCCGATTCACTTTAGAACTTATGAACAATATTTCCTATGGAATAGAGTTTCTGTATTTCATGGTTAAGATTATCACTAATTTTCCTAAAGTTAAATATCAACAAAAAAATTGTTGATGGTAAGAATGGGACGTTGCTACTATAAAAAAAGAAATCACTAGATGCCATAAAAATTCGTTTTCTTAATAGCATTCTTAACAAAATGAGATAAAGGTGAAAATGTCACTTTTTCTCTTGACATGGACCCTTTTGATACATACAACTCAACACATATCTTTAAACATTGCCACAACCTCCTTAAGCACATGAATAGATATCAACTTGATGTCAAATTTCTATATCCCACGTGGATGATGCCCCCTACTAGTTATCCAAAAAGCGCTTTTAAATATTTCACAAATATATTTTTTAAATTCAATATTTTCCAACCTAATACAGAGAGTATAAAGTTTTGTACTAATTCTCAAAATGTAAAACTTCAATGAAGCTCATTTCATTTGATTCGTTTATCCTCTGACCTTCATGACTTTACTTATTACTTGTTATAAATAGTATAAATATTTATAACCTCAAAAATAATCTTGTTTTTTAACCTATGTCAATTATCTTATGACAAATCCAATGTACAGTGCTATAGGGTGTAACATCGACATAATACTGCAGGTGTAACAGCTGAATACCTATTCTTCAGAGCACTTGGATCATGTGTATATCCAGGAGATTCTTGGTCTCTATGGTGTGCCGCTGTTTGTTATCTCCGATCCAGGCATACAATTGACATTGTATTTATGGAGCACGTGCAACATGAGTTAGGCACATGGTTGAGTTGAGTATAATATTTCAGCCCCAGACAAACGGGTTGTCCGAGCGCACTATTCAAATCTTAGAGGATATGCTACACACTTGTGTTATGGATTTTGGAGATTTTTGGGATTAGTTCCTATCGCTGCAGAGTTTGCAGTATTTAGATAGCTCTGTATGAGGTCTAATATGGGAGGCGATGTCATTCTCCTGTTGGGTAGTTTGAGTCGAGAGAGGCTAGGTTGTTCGGCACTAATTTAGTTCGAGATGACTTGGAGAAAGTCAGGTTGATTTAGGATAAGCTTTGTACAATACAGTCTAGACAGAAGAGTTATGCTGATCGAAGGGCTTGTGAAGTAGCATTTAATGTTGGAGAGAGGCACTTTCTTCAGGTTTCACCCATGAAGTGTTACACCCCATATTTTCGAATGTGAAAGTACGCCATAAGTAAATTGATGGAAGCTTGAGGAATGAGATGTTACGTCCTGCATTTTTGTACGTTAAAGTTTCATCTTAAGTTAATCGATGTGAGTTCGGAAATGAAGTTAATTTGAAATTATAAGCATTATGCTATTTCAAATACGTGATGGGTAAATTCGTGAAGGAGATAGGGTAAGCAAGTCAAAGAAAATGAGTTTCGTCAAAGTTTGACATTTTGAGATATAGTATGGTCCAAGCTATAATACCCCGTATTTATGGACTAGTGTCACATAAGACACCACATGACCATGATATTAAGGTGTATAAAGTATGTTAAAAGTGAGTAGTATTTTTAGTAATTTGAGATATTTCCTAATTATGTAGATAATTGGGTATTTATTAATTTTTAGTTGGAAATTAACTAATTAATTAAGCATAATTTGGATAAGGTTAAATGCTCTTAATGTGGCAGCATGTGTAAAGCCTTCATTAAGCCTAAAGTGACTAAAGTGCTATGAGACTAGGTGGCATCTTGAGAGGGAGTCCTGGCTAAGCCATAAAAGGCTCTCAAAATCACAAATATATGGAATGGAATGTGAGTGCTTTAGCAAAAGGCATACAAGACTTCTCAAATTTATCAAAAGCCACATAAGATTATGATCTCAATTAAACAAAAGTCTTCTTTAATATATATAAGGGAGATGCTTGCATCCAACCTCCAAGTAATGAGCTTTCAGCAAAAGAATTTATACGAGGATATACTACAAGACTTCTTAAAAAAATTAGCAATAAGATTTTGCGATTCTAAAGGAGTAAGGTACAATCTTTCTCAAGAATATCATACGGATTTTTCCTTAGTTCGATCTGCCATTACGTATTATGTCGCAATTGATGTGTATTAGAGGGATTGTCAAGAGAATTGGCTTAGATATGCTAAGGCTAAACCCTTCCTTCATTTTGGCATGATCAGTAATTACATGTGTTTGATAATGTGACATAAAGTGAAGTTCATATTCCCAAATTTATATACATTATCCTAGTCTCATAAGTTATAGTATTCTTCCTTGTGGGGACTTTATATTCTTTTGAGTATTATCTTCTTTCAGTCAAGAGAGCAGAGGGTCTATATATATATATATATATATATATATATATATATATATATATATATATATATATATATACAGTATTACACTATTTTCACCACCATCGAGCTATAATCGATGGGCAGGCCCCTATTGGGAAACCTCTAATAAGATGGTAAGTAATATAGCGAGCCTACTGTGGCCGAGCGCCTATGAGCGAGCCTACTATGGAAGAGCAGTTACATATACCGAGCCTTATAAGGTCGGACAACTATTTTTTTACTACATTGAGATAATTGAGTCAGTATCAGTAGGTAAGCATATCTTCACATTATCTTTGACTCCTAATTACTTTTAGTTATTATATTATCAATTTAGTATTAGCTTTCAGTTATTCTGTTGCCATAAATACTCGTTATATTATTTCATATTGACGTCCCTTTTACCGGCGACGCTGCATTTCATGCGCGCAGGTTCAGACAGATAGATGGGTCGACCTCTTCATTAGGTGTTGCCCGAGTTCAGCTTGATCGGTATGCTCCACGTCATTCTAAGTTGTTGAGTACGGAGATATGTACATCTTATGTATATATGTTATGGGTAGGTCGGGGCCCTATTCCGATCACAATACATCTATCAGTAGAGGCTTGTAGACATATCCTGTCAGTTAGTGCAGTATGTTGGGCTTGTAGGTCTTGTATGTATATTTTCTTGGTTTGTCAACTATAGTATTTATGACGATCTTGCCGGCCCAACTTTATATTGATGTTTAGTCAGCGTTAGATCTGTTTAGTTTCACATTTTGCTTCGCAAGTTTTCTTGCAATGTGGCCCCATGGCCAAAGTATGACATTATATGTTCAGATTCCCTAAGTCGAAAGTTTGTACGCAAGGATAGGTGAGGCACTGGTGTCGCGCCCCCTTTTTCCTTCGCGGAATAGGTTTTAAGACATTTGGTATGGGAAAACTCTTTCCTTTTGGGAAAGGGGGTTTGCATTTTTTGAAAAGTCGCCACCTAACGATTTTATGGTGCACTGGGGCACCTATAAGGTTCATTTATAACTACGTTCGGTAACCAGAGACAGGGTAAGGGGTTGAAATTACACTAAGGGGAAGGTGTTAGGCACCGCTCAGGATCCACTAGTGTGGTTCCCCACAAAAAAGTTTTCGTGAATTTGTACATTTAGAAAATAAACAAGTAGGGCTCAAATAGTAGGAGATTTAAATTTAAATACACAAGTGTTTGGAACAATTAATGAAAAGTGAGATTTCTAAAAAGAATTACAATCTAAGCATATTCATGAATGAAAAGAAGGTGTCCTATGTTTGTTTATAATATGGATCACATCAATGCAATACCCGATATGACACTCCTCAAAGAGGGGATACACGTGGTATTAATGCACCGTTCATCATATCCATATCTATCATTTCTCGCCCCGTGAAGGTAACTAAAGCGAGGGTTGGTCTCGACCCCTATTAAATGTCGTTACCTGTCCCTTCCTATCAGTCCCGGAGGAATTTAAGACTCTTATCTTATAAAAGGAGGTTCTAGGCAGACCCTCGAGTTTAAAGGCAAAATACTAAGGCGACATGTAATAACAAGTAGGACTTCAATCAAAGGGAGCATGGAAGACAAACGAAAGGCTCAAATATACCTCCATATACAGTGCACATAAACAACATGAATCATACACAATTAAAGTCTAAATTTAGATCCTAAAAAGGTATTTAGGTGACAACAGTAGAACCAGATTTATTACGTAACTCAGAAAATAAGTCTGAATCAGGCTTGCCTACTAATTTTAACACATTGATAGTTAAACACTAAATCACAAAGACGGTTATGGTGTTATATAAAGTTGATTGGCTAAGACTTGCCTACGCGCGGAATACATATGACTACATTTATATAGTGAAACAAGTCAGGTTTTTTAAAAGCGGATTCTTGAATCCTTATAGGCATGAAATCTAATGACAAATCAAGGCAATTTTTAAAGAACTTGTTTTAGAGAACATAAGCCATTAATTAAAACTAGTTTCGAAACGAACTAAAACAAAGACTGGGTAGATTTATTTAATTAAACTAGTTGAGATTCATAGGCAAAATTTCTAGAGTTATTCCTTATAGGCATGACATCTAGTTATTTAACAACGATTTCAGAAACTTTGCAGGCATGATGACCAATGAAAGAAAACATGTAACACTTGTTATAACCGAAGCTGAATTATATCCTGTAGGTATGGCATCTATTTGTGAAAGTGATTTTGAGACCTATTAAACATGATCTATAACACGGTAAGGCAAGTATAGTAAACCCCTATTAAACATGATTTCTAACATGGTAAGGCAAGTAAAGTAAACCCTATAGGCATGGTTTCTAACATGGTAAGGCAAGTATAGTAAAATGTAAAGTCCTATAGGCATAATTTCTAACCTCCTTACCCCACAAATATGTAAATACCCGCCCTTTTCACTAGTTACCCCAATATTCATTTAAAAATTGTTACAGAACATGTTAATGAATTACATAAGAAAACTAAAAATTACACTATAGAGAGCCTGAAACAGGCCAAGACTTTTCAGCACCTGATTAGGACTTCCTCCCTGAGTTATGAAATAAACCACCTCAAGTTTCAAGATTGTTCCATAGCCCTTTTCATATTAGGGTATGTTAGAGTTCCCTAAGGACCTCAAGGGATCCAGGACAGTGCTCACACCCAAATTGCATAACCAATACATGAGTAAGTGCAGTGTGGAAAGGCCAGCTTTTATGTGTCCATGTTCAGAGGGAACTCAAGGGTCCCAAGGCAAGGCTCACACAAAAGGGGCAGAACCTAGTGGTCTAAGAGTATATGTGAGAGCGCTTGACATAGATTTCACAAAGTTGAGTTAGAAATAGTTTTGACAAGGATTAATTTCAAATAAGTTTTGAAAAGCAGTAGTAGAGTTTGCCTTAGTGAAAACTAGTTCGAAGAAGAAAGAAACAGGACAATCAGCAACTCAAGACCAAATCAATATACATAGTTCAAACAAAACAGGGAAAGGAGGAATTGGGGACAAGTAGTTCATACGTTAAAAAATATTTGCACATAAGTTAGAGAAGTAATACAAAGTTCAAATAGTCACAGCAATAGTCTATCACAAACTGTTCATGCATGAGCTTAACAACATTAGATTCAAGGGGTGCTAAATAGATTTACAGGTTAGATTTAGGGGAAATGGTTCAAGATCACATAGTAACTAGGTATCATGCTTATAACGTATTGGGGGTTAGGGGGTAGGGCTGAATAGTAGTAGAAATATGAGAAAGCAGTAGACACAGTGAATTGCAGGGTAATCACATGGAAAATAGACATGCTAATTGCAAGGGAGAACCACAAGTAGAAGCACAAGAGAAACAAAAGGAAGTGCAATACAAATAGTGACATATTGTTTTGGATGTTGTAAATTAAACTGAAAACATACAAGTAAAAATAAGAGAATAGGTGCAAAGTGAGGAGTGAAGAGCAGTACAATGAAGGGAAGTAGAGCAGTAGTGTGTAGAGTATAGTAGCAGAACAATAGAGGAATAGAGCAGTGTAACCACTCAGTTTGGCTTGCAGCCAACTGAGTATCAAGTAAGATATTAGGTATGTGTGTAAGAGAGAGCTCAGAAAAGTGTCGTTATTCGTGTCATACGCTAAAGAGAGGGTAGAGTATTTATAGTTTGAGAACAAACAGTAAAATAAGGTAATAAGTACTGACTTACCACCATTATAGAAATAATACAAATCAGAATCAATTAAAGACCCAGACTCCCTTTAATTAGGGAGCTATAGTTCAAACGAGTACAAGTTGTATCAAATAAGGAAAAGAATTGCTTGTAAGACTGATTTTACCATAATAGGAGCATGTAGCATGTAATAAGGACTAAGTAGACAATATTTTCGAATAAGGAAAGTACACATTAAATAATTAACAACATATTTGTGCACATAAACAATGTAGAGTACAATTTGATTCTGAAAATTAGTTTGAAGAATCACGAATGAGATTGAAAATCACAGGGAATCAGCACTAACTAAAGAAAGTAACACAAAAGTAAGGAAGCAATTTTGAAAAATCAGTACAGAATTACAATGAAAATACACAAAATCACGGAGTTAGGGAAGATATCACAGGTTTAAGGAGATTAAAATCAACATAAATTATGTGAACAATCAATAAAAAAAATAGTCGGACCTATTAAATAATAAATAACATGTGTTTGAACAGATGCAGAGAAACCCCAAGAACACATTAGAGCAGGAAGCACAAAAACATGCATGAAACCTAGAATGTTCATGAAAGACATGCAAACACATCGCAAACAGACTCAAACTTTAAATCGAACCTGGAAGTATTAGGGTTTCTTAACAAATAATGAATTGAGCAAAAAGGAAAGACTCAGGCGATGTTTACACATGCTAAAAATCACAAAGTAATTTCTAAAATCAGAAAGAAATCATTTTTTGCAAAAAGGGTTTTTAAACCCTAGTCTGGAAAATGAAGAAATCGTTTGAAATCAGAGAAATATTTTGAGAAAAACAGGTGAGAACCTTAAAAGACCCATAGATCCATCACAGATCTAAATAGATCGAAGGATTTATAGCTAGATTTTTCTGAACATTGTAGAAATGATAGAATAGGTCAAGAACTCATAGATCCGTAGTAAAACAGGAAGAAGTTCTTACTCACAAATGGAAAATGGCCTCAGACATGCTGATAAACAAAGTTTCAAGCCAGAACCAGTTAGGGTTCCCTTGAGAAGATCTCAAGGATCCAATAAAGTGAAGAGCCATAGCGTGGGGAAGACCATGTCTGGTCGGAGAAGACATAGAAACATCAAAGGAGGGTTTCACGCCGGTGACGGCAATTCGGGTTTGAGTAATGTCTCAGAGAGAATTTGGAGAGGAAGGGATTCAAGGGCGGTGCAAATGAGAGAATGGGGTAGGGTTTTGGGGGGTCATTGGGTTAAAAAACGCAAGAAATAACGTGGACCGTTGATCTGGGAGATCAACGGGCTAGATTAAAAAGGGTAGGTGGGGTTCCGAGTTTGGGTAAGGGTTAAAAGAATGTGGGTCGGGTTTTAATTGTAAAATTGGGCTGGGGATTGGGGTCCTAATTTGGCTATAATTGAAAGCCAATTTGGTTATGATTTAAATAGCCAGTTTTTTCCCTATTTAATTTATAAAAAATAATAATTTAAAGTGCTAAAATGATTTAGAATACATAATTAGAAATTTAAAAATACAGGATTCAATTTTATGCATATAAAACTTAATTAAATCTTAAAAAGGGCTAATATTGTAATTATGTGCGATTTAGCTTTAAAAATACTAAATATAATTATAAAAATATTTAAAAATTACCTTAGCAATATTTTGGCATAAGTATAGAAATTCAATAGATGAATTATCAAAATAATAATTATTGGGAATTTTATGGATAAAAACGAAGAAAATAAATCAATTTAAAACCTTAAAATTATGGAAAAAAGTAATAAAACCTTGTACATGCTTATATATGCATATATATGCTATTTTGAAGGTTTTTGCATATTTAAAAAATATATAGAGAAAAATTGGGTATCAACAGTTGCCCCTCTTTACTCGGGAAGAATGAAAGAGTTTCCCGGTAAACAAATGATGGTCAATTTTGACCGAACGAAACGGTTTGAAAAGGTTAGGCCGCACCCTGACTTCTGAGTTGCCTACATATACCTGGTTTTACCGAAATCAAGTTGTATGTAGTTCAGGATCCACCAGTGGAGTATACCGATGAGGCCATTTCAAGAACGGACGCAACACCTAGGGCTAGGTGAGTGAACAATTAACGGGAATGGTTAGATTTGATATGGTTGAGGGAACTGGAGCGGGATCTCTCCTGCTAGGATAGCTGTTGCTCGCCGTCTTTACTTGCAAATAGAATAAAAACAAGCGTATATTGTGCATAAATTTAAACATAATGCAAATTCCCGTTGGACCATGAATGTTTTCTTCGGACGATGAGGATGATGTCCTTAGACCATGATATCTTGGGGCATAACGCGTATGATAAGGAATTTGCATGCCATGAAATGATGAACTCGGGCTATGAGGATGGTGCCTCCGAAGCATGACGCCTTTGAATAATGATATGCAAAAGATTGAAAGAGATCATTGGGCCTCCGAACGATGATACCTTCAGATGAGTTGGCGATATTTCAGCCCATGAAGGATGCAGTAGTATGATGCGAACAAGACAGAGCTCAGTCTTACGAATTGAAGGGCAGAGCTTGGCCTGTAAGAGAAGTGAGATAAATAGTGCTTGAGATAGTGCTTAGTTTCAAAGAAAATTAGAGACAGAGCTTAGCCTTGGAAGGCAGAATGGTAGCCTTATGCAAATTGGAAGGCAAAATAGTAGCCTCATGCAATACAGATGCAGATGGAGACAGCGTTTAACCTCGGAAGGCAGAATGGTAGCCTTATGCAAATTGGAAGGCAGAACGGTAGCCTTATGCAATGCATATGCTGATGGAGAGAGTGTTTAGTCTCAGAAGGCATAATAGTAGCCTTATGCAAATTGGAAGGCAGAATGGTAGCCTTATGCAATGCGGATGCAGATGGAGATATCGTTTAGTCTCGGAAGGCAGAATGGTTGCCTTATGCAAGAAATAAGATAACAAAGGACAATAGAGTTTTCTTATCTGGTAGCAGATTGTGACATTGTTATTACCGGGAGCATTGTGACATACGGAACATCACTGGTGTGTGCTGATAGCAAATGTTGGCAAGTGCAACGGTTAAGAGAGTCATATTCTTGAACAATGTTTGTTCCATGGGCATATAGTATGTTTAATGATTTTGCAATCCTAGTGTCTGCGTCCAAAAAGACATCGTGAGTTTTCCAAGGGGGAAGGTTAGTTTGTATCCCCGTTGGCTTTGCTTGACTCGTTCGGCTTTGATCTGGTGATACCGTCTGTATCGTTGGGGTAGCGTTGCTAAACAAAGCGGTTTCGATAATAAACATGCATGATTTTGTAAAAGTATGACATAAATGTATAATTAAAAATAACTTTTAGATGAACCGATGACTGTGATGTAGTTCAGGACATTGCAACCTCTCCTGCTACGGAATTTTGAGGGTCCTCCTCAAAATTCTGTCCCAGTTTGATGGGTCGACGTTTCTGACTGCTGCTCGTGCGGAGATTGGCTGAAATTACTTTAGAATTTTGGGGGTCCTCCTCAAAATTCTGCCACAGTTTTCAATTGTAGGGGGAAATGTAATTTTTATTGAATTGTGACCGAACCCATAGGGCTTCCTACGTATCCCCTCTTAAACGGGAATCAGGTCAGGCGTAGTTCAATTACATAATATAAGGAAAGCATAAAGATTACATGTAGTAACGTTTGACTGTATCTGAATTAATCGGCTTTGGTTAGACATCTCCGTTCATTTCTGCAAGTATGAGGGATCCTCATGTTAAAACCCGATGAACCATGTATAGACCCTTCTAGTTGGGAGAGAACTTCCATTTGGCTTCATCTTGATACGGAAAAATTTTCTTTAACACGAACTGCCCCGGTGTGAACTGACTTGGCTTGACTCTTTTGTTGAAGGCTCTGGACATTCTGTTCTGGTAGAGTTTACCATGGCAGACTGCAGTCATTCTCTTTCTGTCTATAAGGGCTAGTTGCTCATAACGACTTTTTACCCACTTTGCGTCATCGAGCTCAGCTTTTTGTATGATCCTTAGGGAAAGAATTTCTACCTTAGCAAGAATGACAACCTTTGTACCGTAAACCAGCATATAGGGGGTTGCCGCGGTTGATGTGCAGACTGTGGTGCGATACCCCAGTAGAGGAAATAATAACTTCTCATGCCACTGTTTATGATTCTCTATCATTTTCCTCAATATCTTCTTGATATTCTTGTTGGGGGCTTCTACAGCTCCATTCGTCTAAGTCCTGTGGGCTGCAGAATTCTTATGTTTAATCTTGAAAGTTTCACACATAGCTTTCATCAAGTCACTGTTGAGGTTGGAGCCATTATTAGTAATGATTGACTCTGGAATCCCGAATCGACAAATAATGCGGTCACAAACAAAGTCTGTCATGACTTTCTTAGTCACTGCTCTATAAGACGCTGCTTCGACCCATTTGGTAAAATAGTTGATGGCTACTAGGATAAACATGTGTCCGTTGGAAGCAACAGGCTCGATTGGTCGAATAACGTCCATTCCACATGCGGCGAACGACTATGGTGAGCTTGTTGTGTTATGCTCGCTTGGAGGTTCCTTTATCATGTATGCATGTATCTGACATCGGTGGCATTTCTGGACATACTAGATGCAGTCCATTTCTATAGTCATCCAATAGTAATCAGCCTAGAGTATCTTCTTTGCTAAGACAAAATTGTTCATATGTGGACCGCATCTAGTTGCTTGGATGCTTCCTTTGCGTCGACACATCTTGATAACCCTAAATCGGGAGTCCTCCTATACCAGATTCCTCCGTAGTGAAAGAAGTTGTTGGACAATCTCTGAAATGTGCATTTCTGAGTAGGATTTGCAAGCTCTACATACTCTCCTTTTGCCAAATATTCTTTGATATCATGAAACCAAGGCATTCCGTCTGCTTCTTCTTCAACATGGGCACAATAAGCTGGCTGATTATGGACTTTCACCAGAATGGGATCAATGAAATTCTTATCGGGATGCTGTATCATAGATGATAGGGTAGCCAACGCATCAACAAACTTATTTTGGATTCTGGGAACATGATGGAATTCCGTCTTCGTGAACCTCTTTCTCGATTCATGTATTTGATGTAGATACGAGAGTATCTTGGAGTTCTGGGTTGTCCATTCTCCTCGTACCTGATGTACAAGCAAGTCTGAATCTCCAATTACTAGCAGCTCTTAAATGTTCATGTCAATGGCCATTTTGAGTCCTAAGATGCAGACTTCATACTCGGCCATATTGTTGCCGTAGGGGAACCTGAGTTTGGCAGACACCTAATAATGCTGACCGGTTTCTGATATTAGGACTGCTCCTATGCCAACTCCTTTAAAGTTTACTGCTGCATCGAAGAATATTCTCCAACCATCATAGGATTCCGCAATGTTTTCTCCTATGAATGTTACCTCTTCATCTAGAAAATACGTTTTTAGGGGTTCGTATCCTCCGTCTATGGGGTTTTCACCAAGGTGGTCTGCCAGTGCCTATCCCTTGACTACTTTCTGAGTTACGCAAACAATGTTGAACTCACTCAACAGGATTTGCCACTTGGCTAGCTTGCCAGTGGGCATGGGCTTCTGAAAGATGTACTTTAAAGGATCCATCCTCGATATGAAATATGTAGTATAGCTGCAGAAGTAATGTCTCAGCTTCTGAGCTACCCAAGTCAAAGCACAGCAGGTGCATTCCAATAGAGAATATCGGGCCTCGTACGGGGTGAACTTCTTACTGAGATAATAAATGGCTTGCTCCTTCCTCCCTATTTCATCGTGCTGCCCTAGAACGCATTCGAAAGCTCTATCCAACACTGCAAAGTAGAGTAATAAGGGTCTACCTGGCTCGGGCGGGACTAAATCTGGTGGTGTTGACATGTACTCCTTGATTTTGTCGAAGGCCTTTTAGCAGTCATCGCTCCATTTGGTGGCGGCATCCTTCGTCAACATCTTAGAGATTGGCTCACAGATAACTGTAGACTATGCTATGAAAAGGTTGATGTAGTTAAGCCTTCCCATGAAACTCGTCACATCATTTTTGTTCTTTGGCGGTGGTAGTTCCTGAATGGATTTGACTTTTGATGGATCCAATTCTATTCCTTTGTAGCTTACAATAAACCCAAGCAATTTCCAAGTCGGAACCCCAAATGCGCACCTTACGGGGTTTACTTTCAGGTTGTATCTCCGCAGTCTATTGAAGAACTTCGTCAGATCTTCTATGTGGTGAGTGGCCTTCTTGGATTTGATAATAACATCATCCACATATACCTCTATCTCCTTGTGGATCATATCATGGAAAATGGTAGTCATTTCCCTCATATAGGTGGCCCCTGCATTCCTCAGGCCAAATGGCATCATCTTGTAATAGTACCCCACGGCGTAATGAAAGCCTTTTTCTCAGCATCTTCCTTATCCATCCATATCTAATGATAAACAGTGAAGCAATCTACGAATGACTGTAGCTCGTGATTGGCGCAATTATCAACTAGGATATGTATATTTGGCAAAGGGAAGTCATATTTCGGACTGGCCCGGTTGAGATCCCGATAGTCGACACAGACTCCGACCTTCCCATCCTTCTTTGGTACTGGCACAATGTTGGCTAACCATGTCGGGTATTCTACTACCCCAAGAACCTTAGCTTTGATTTGCTTTGTGACTTCTTCCTTGATTTTCAAACTCATATCAGGCTTGAACTTTCTGAGCTTTTGCTTTACCGGTGGATGGATCGATTGGCAGTTTGTGAGCCACAATAGATGTACTCAGACCAGTCATGTCATCATACGTCTAGGAGAATATGTCCTCATACTCCTTTAGAAATTCTGTGTATTCTTTCTTCTCTGATGGCAATAGGGGAATGCTGATTAGAGTTTCCTTGATGTTTTCTGCATCTCCTATGTTGACAATCTCGGTCTCATCCAGGTTGGACTTAGGTCTATTCTCAAAGTTCTCAACTTCTTTGACAATCTCGACAGGTGTGTCATCTTTATCTGAATCAATGTCTGTTTGTTGCATTGTCTCATTGCATGTCACAGTCATTGGTTCATCAAAATAAGTAATAGTAATATTGTATTGGTAAAGTAAGGAGGAAAACGATAGCAATGAATATTAATTCATAAGAAAAATCAAAAATGCTTATGATAAATTGAATAACTATTTTGAACATTGAAGATCTTATTGCGGGAATTGAAAAATTCGAAAAGAAAATCATTTAGTAAATAAAACAGTGAATAATGCTTGTTTTAACCTTGCTACCCCGTGGCTCGTCGGGCTTTGGTTGTCCTGATGGTCCAATTCTTGAGATGTGCCCCTCTGCTCACAGCCTGTATTGAAGGGCCTTCCTCCCCCTCCTACTCGAGAATAACACAACAGTCCATATCATTGTCCTCTAAAAATAGGTTCTTCAATGCTTAAAGTGGTTCTTCTTTATCTGACCCATAAATAATGTCAGCCTATTGGAAGGTCTGATCCATATGCGGTATTGGCTGCTCTAATGGATAGTAAGGACCGCACCATGGTGGCGACCAGTTATTGAATTCTTCCCAGGTGTATTCATATCCCAAACCGAAGGTAGTTCCATGTTTCTTGAGTTTTATAGGCTTAGAGATTCCTTGAAGGTTCTTGCCGAGCCCTTTACTAGGTTTGTACACACTCCAACTTAGTATACTTTCGATTTTGCTATCCCACCATTTGTATTTGTTTATAGCATTGACCTGCTCAATGTGGTGGTAAGTTTCTCCACCTAGATTCCTTCGATCACCGGAATGGTCTGGCGACTGTATATAGGGTTACTACCATCGCCGTGAATGATCAGTTCCTGGTGATTCCATTCGAACTTTACTCCCTGATGCAGCGTTGATGCTACGGCCCCAGTAGCATGAATCCATGGCCGTCCCAACAACAAGTTGTAAGATGTTGGTACATCTATCACTTGGAAATTGACCTCGAACCAGGTTGGCCCCATCTGCAAGCATAGAATAATCTCACTAATGGTGGACCTCTGAGAACCATCGAAGGCTTAGACATTGATTGCTTCATCCATTATATCATGCAGCCCTTTACCCAACTTCTTAAGGGTTACCAGCGGACAAATGTTAAGATTGGAAACTCTATCGATCAAGATTCTAGTGATGAAATAATCTTCGCATTGCATGGTGATGTGCAGTGCCTTGTTGTGCCCCAGCCCTTCAGGTGGCAGCTCGCCCTCATGAAAGGTGATCTTATGGCTTTCCATAACTTGTCCTACCATATTAGCCACTTCCCCGCTAGTGATGTTACTCAGTACGTATGCTTCATTTAGCACCTTTAACAGATCATTATTATGCATCTCAAAAATTTGCAACAAAGAGTGAATGGATATTTGTGCCGGTGTCTTGTTTAATTGGTCGATGACCGAATATTCCTTGACTTGTATTTTCCTCCAAATGTCATCCAGACCTGTCTCAATAAGGGGCGGCTGATTGGAGTCTTGCTTGCTTGATTCATCAAGATGTTCAGGGGTATAGACTCTACCAGTTCTTGTCATACCCTGTGTTGAGATACTTTCTTCAATCTTGACCTTGCCCTTCCTTCTTGCCTCAGCTGTATAGTCTCAGAGTACAGCATTTGTATAGAATGATGTCATGGTTGACATCGCCACTGGGACCGACGTGGCTATCCTTACTTCGAATGGAATATGTGCTTTGTGTGGCAAGACTGCAACTTCAAATGGAGCGGGCGCATTTGCCGGAGACACGAATTCAACCTCAATTGGTGTTGGTGCCTTTGTGTATGGAGCCGCTTCAAACTCAAGAGGTACTGACATATTCACCTCAGCGTCCTCGGACAGTTGGATCTGGACTATTATTGGATTGAGAGTGATTGTCGGTTTCTTCGGGTCATCACCTTCTGTGATCAACCTGATTGATCCACCGGGATCCCTGTCATCTTCTGCTTCAATCATGTGGATAACCCCACCCTTATGGTCTGGCATAGGGTTGTTGCGGACGTTAGGAGCGGGTTCCTTTGCCACAATGATCTTCTTATCAATCAAGGATTGTATCTTGTCTTTTAAGGAGTAGTACTCATTGATGGTTTGCCCTTTCATGCCGGAGTGGTATGCACAGGACTTGTTTGGGTTAACCCACTGAGAAGGATTCTCAAGGGTTGCTGTAGGGATGGGGGTGACACAACTAGCAGCTTTGATCCTCTCATACAGCTGGTCGATGTGTTCAGCGATGGCTGTATATTGTTTTGGAGGTCTGTGATCAAAAATAGGTTAGGGTCTGGGGAAATTTTGGCGTGTAAGGGGTGATTGATAGTGGGATGGTTGAGCATTATAAGTTTGGTAGACATGAGTGGGTTGGGAGTATTTGGATGGTGGAAAAAGATATGGTCATCCCAGACCCTTCTCTAAATTTCTTGTCGGTATTCGCCTTTTTGGAGATGTTCCATGAGCTAAAGCTGAAGTAGTAGATTGCAGCCTTCAAAGTGTCTTGCTCCTCGTTGACACTTCTCTAAGGCTCGGTACATGTCTGCAATGATCATGGGTACAATGCTGAATGTCTGCCCACCAATCCCCTCCATTAGGGTCTTAGTTACCATAGCCAGCCTAGTATGGATTCTCCATTTCTTCATTGGAAACACGATCAGACCCAGGAAGCAAAACATGAAGATGAAAACCCTACGATGAATATGTCCCAAGGACGTGATGGCAAACTCGTCATGGTAGGTACAATATGATTTGTTCTGACCGTACCTTTCATACAGGTAGTCAAAAGGGATGTATGATTCCTTCAGGCATACCAATTCTGCATTCTTCTTCAAACCCATCATTTTAAGGAAATCCTTGTCTTTGCGGTTCTCAGGCATTAGCAAACCTGGTGTTTCCCACACTAGACCAGCCAGTCCTCCTATCTCCTCTAGCAAAGGTGTCATTTGATGTCCCTAAAGCGGAACAAGGCCCTTTAACAATCCCAAAATAAGGTAGCAGCTTCTATTATCATATTGTTAGGCTGGATCTCCAGGAGGGATGGCAGATTACCCAGATATTTTCTAACAAGGGTTTTGTCACTAGAATGTAAATCTTCCCGCCAACTTAGCAATCTTGGGTGGATGTTGGTTACCATGCCAAATCTGGGGAATTCGTGCCTCATATTCCTGCAAGACAAATAAGGTTAGGCCCTTACCCCTACTAGACTTGACTATTTAATATCAACAATTAGCATGAAGCATTTAGTTTTCCAAATAAATGCACAGAACGTGACGATGTCCATTTTAGGGAAACCTAGTGGACTTTTGGACATGGCTATCTCCAAGGATCTTTATGTGGATAACATAATTGACCCGACTAGGTTTGACCATGATGCATGCGCAATTTAAAAAGAGCAAGGTTTCTATGAGGTTTTAGACTGGTACCCTTGAGCAGACAACTCAAGGGGGAAGGCACAGAACTGTCGACTGCACCGCTGATCGACTAGTTTTACCGCAAATAAGCCTTTCAGAATTTAGGGGGTAATGATATAGGAAGGGCGCAACCACTCATCAAGTGTTGCTATAGTATTTGTTTGGCACAAGTGGAGTATGATGTTGAGCATGATTATGCAATAATTAAAAGTTTGTTGACATGTAATTGCACATTAAGAAAGCGATAAATACAGCAGTTCTATAATTTAAAGCAACTATAAAGGAAGGAAACAAGAAAGATATGTCAGTTTTGATTTTGAAGAAGAAATTAAACGCTTAAAGAAATAAAACAAATAATTGCACATAGGGAGGGTACAAATCCACAAAAACGGTATGAAATAGTAAAGGCCTAAATATCCCCAGCAGAGTCGCCATGCTGTCGCGCCTCCTTTTTCCTTCGCGAAATCGGGTTTATGACAATTGATATGGGACAACTCTTTCCTTTAGGGAAAGGGGGTTTGCATTTTTTGAAAAGTCGCCACCTAACGATTTTATGGTGCACTGGGGCACCTATAAGGTTCATTTATAACTACGTTCGGTAACCAGAGATAGGGTAAGGGCTTGAAATTATCGTAAGGGGAAGGTGTTAGGCACCCCTCAGGATCCACTAGTGTGGTTCCCGGCCAAACAGTTTTCGTGAATTTGCACAATTAGCCAATAAACAAGTAGGGCTCAAATAGTAGGGGATTTAAATTTAAATACACAAGTATTTGAAAAACAATGAAAAGCGAGATTTCTTAAAAGAATTACAATATAAGCATATTCATGAACAAAAAGAGGGTTTCCTAGGTTTGTTTATAATATGGATCACATCAATGCAATACCCTGTATGACACTCCTCAAAGAGGGGATACACGTGGTATTAACGCTTCAGTCGTCATATCCATATCTACCCTTTCCCGCCCCGTGAAGGTAACTAAAGTGAGGGTTGGTCTCGACCCCTAATAAATGCTGTTACCTGTCCCTTCCTATCAGTCCCGGAGGAATTTAGGACTCCTATCCTATAAAAGGAGGTTCTAGGCAGACCCACAAGTTTAAAGGCAAAATACTAAGGCGACATGTAATAACAAGTAGGACTTCAATCAAAGGGAGCATGGAAGACAAACGAAGGGCTCAAATATAACTCCACATACAGTGCACATAAACAGCATGAATCATACACAATTAAAGTCTAAATTCAGATCCTAAAAAGGTATTTAGGTGACAACAGTAGAACAAGATTTATTACATAACTCAGAAAAGAAGTCCGAATCAAACTTGCCTACTGATTTTAACACATTGACAGTTAAACACAAAATCACAAAGACGGTTCTGGTTTTATTTAAAGTTAATTACCTAAGGCTTGCCTAGGCGCGGAATACAGATGACGACATTTTATATAGTGAAACAAGCCAGGTTTTTTAAAACCGGATTCTTGAAACCTTACATGTATAAAATCTAATGACAAATCAAGGTAATTTTGAAAGAACTTGTTTTAGAGAACATAAATCATTAATTAAAACCCGTTTCGAAACGAACTAAAACATAGACTGGGTAGATTTATTTAATTAAAATAGTTGAGTTTCATAGGTAGAATTTCTAGAGTTATTCCCAATAGGCATGACATCTAGTTGTTTAACACTGATTTTAGAAACTTTGCAGGCATGATGACCAATGAAAGAAAACATGTGACACTTGTTATAATAGAAGCTGAATTATATCCTACAGGTACGACATCTATTTGTGAAACTAATTTTGAGACCTATTAAACATGATCTCTAACATGGTAATGCAAGTATAGTAAAACCCTATTAAACATGATTTCTAACATGGTAAGGCAAGTATAGTAAAACCCTATAGCATGGTTTCTAACATGGTAAGGCAAGTATAGTAAAATGTAAAGTCCTATAGGCATAGTTTCTACCCGCCTTACCCCATAAATATGTAAATACCCGCCCTTTTTACTAGTTACCCCAATATTCATTTATAAATTATTACAGGCCATGGTATTGAATTACATAAGAAAAGTAAAAATTACACTATAAAGAGCCTGAAATAGGCCCACTCTTTTCAGCACCTGATTAGGACTTCCTCCCTAAGTTATGAAATAAACCACCTCAAAGTGCTAAGATTGTTCCATATCCCTTTTCATATCAGGGCGTGTCAGAGTTCCCTAAGGACCTCAAGGGATCCCGGGCAGTGCTCACACCCAGATTGCATAACCAAGACAGAGCAAGTAAAGTGTGGAAAATTTTAGAGGGAACTCAAGGGTCCTAAGGCAAGGCTCACACAAAAGTGGCAGAACCTAGTGGTCTAAGAGTATATGTGAAAGTGCTTGACATAGATTTAAGAGAGTTGAGTTGGAAACAATTTTGACAAGGAATAATTTGAAATGAGTTTTGAAAAGCAATAGTAGAGTTTGCCTTAGTGAAAACTAGTTCGAAGAAGAAAAGAAACAGGACAATCAACAACTTAAGACCAAATCAACATACATAGTTCAAACACAAACAATGAAAGGAGGAATTGGGGACAAGTAGTTCATATGTGAAAGCATATTTGCACACAGGTTAGAGAAGTACGACAAAGTTTCAATAGTCAAAGCAATAGTCTATCACAAAGTGTTCATGCGATGAACTTAACAACATTAAATTCAATGGGTGCTAAATAAAATTACACATTAGGTTTAGGGGAAAGGGTTCAGGATCACATAGTAACTAGGTGTCATGCTTATAATATATTGGGGGTTAGGGGGTAGGGCTGAATAGTAGTAGAAAATGTGAGAAAGTAGTAGACATGCTGAATTACAGGGTAATCACATGGCAAATAGGCATGTTAATTGCAAGGGAGAACCACAAGTAGAAGCACCAGATAAAGAAAAGGAAGTGCAATACAAATAGAGACATATTGTTTTGGATGTTGTAAATTAAACTGAAAACATACCAGTAAAAATGAGAGAATAGGTGCAGAGTGAGGAGTGAAGAGCAGTACAATGAAGGGAAGTAGAGTAGTAGTGTGTAGAGCAGTATAATAGCAGAACAATAGAGCAATGTAACCACTAAGTTTTGGCTTGCAGCCAACTTAATATCAAGTAAAAGATTAGGTATGTGTGTAAGAGAGAGTTCAAAGCAATGTCGTTGTTTGTGTCCTATGCTAAAGAGAGTGTAGAGTATTTATAGTTTAAGAACAGATAGGAAAATAAGGTAATAAGTACTGACTTAGCACCATTATAGAAATAATACAAATCAGAAACAATTAAAGACCCGGATTCTTTTCAATTAGGGATCCATAGTTCAAACGGGTACAAGTTGTATCAAATAAGGGAAAGAATTGCTTATAAGACTGATTTTACCATAATAGGAGCATGTGTCATGTAATAAGGACCAAGTACAAAATATTTTCAACTAAGGAAAGTACACGTTAAATAATTAACATCATATTGTGCACATAAACAAGGTAGAGTACAATTTTGATTCTTAAGATTAGTTCAAAGAACCACGAATGAGATTCAAAATCACAGGGAATCACCACTAACTAAGGAAAGTATCACAAAAGTAAGGAACCAATTTCGAAAAATCAGTATAGAATTACAAGGAAAATACACAAAATCACGGAGTCAAGGAAGATATCGTAAGTTTAAGGAGATTAAAATCAACATAAATTATGTGAACAATCAATAAAACAAATAGTCGGACATATTAAACGATAAATAACACGTGTTTGAACATAATCAGAGAAACCCTAAGAACACATTAGAGTAGGAAGCACAAGAACATGCATGAAACCTAGAATGTTCATGAAAGACATGCAAACACATCGCAAACAGACTCAAACTTCAAATCGAACCCGAAAGTATTAGAGTTTCTTAACAAAAAATGAATCGAGCAAAAAGGAAAGACTCAGGTGATGTTTAAACATGCTAAAAATTACAAAGTAATTTCTAAAATCAGAAAGAAATCATTTTTTGCAAAAAGGGTTTTGAAACACTAGTTTGGAAAATGAAGAAATCGTTTGAAATTGGAGAAATATTTTGAGGAAAATAGGTGAGAACATTAAAAGACCCATATATCCATCATATATCTAAAAAGATCGGAGGATTTATAGCTAGGGTTTTCAGAAAAAAGTAGAGATGATAGAATAGGTCAAGAACCTATATATCCGTAGTAAAACAGGAAGAAGTTCTTACTCATAAGTGGAAAATGACCTGAGACAGGCTGATAAACAAAGATTCAAGCCGGACCATTTGGAGTTCCCTTGAGAAGATCTCAAGGATCCAAGAAATCGAAGAGCCATGGTGTGGAAGACCACGTCTGGTCGGAGAAGACATTGAAACATCATAGGAGGGGTTCACGCTGGTGATGACGATTAGGGTTTGAGTTAGGTCTTAGAGAGAATTTGGAGAGGAAGGAATTCAAGGGTGGTGCAAATGAGAGAAATGGGTAGGGTTTTGGGGGTCGTTGGGCTAAAAAAGGCAAGAAATAACGTGGACCGCTGATCTGGGAGATCAACGGTCGACATTAGAAAGGGTAGGTGGGGTTCTGGGTTTGGGTATGGGTTAACATTGTGTGGGTCGGGTTTTAATTACAAAATTGGGTTGAGGATTGGGGTCCTAATTTGGCTATAATTGAAAGCCAATTTGGCTATGATTTAAATAGCCAGTTTTTTCCCTATTTAATTTATTAAAAATATTAGATAATTTCTAAAACAAATAATTTAAAGTGCTAAAATGATTTAGAATACATAATTAGAAATTTAAAAATACAGAATCGAATTTTATGCATATAAAACATAATTAAATCTTAAAAAGGGCTAATATTGCAATTATGTGCAATTTAGCTTTAAAAATACTAAATATAATTATAAAAATATGTAAAAATTACCTTAGCCATATTTTGGCATACATATAGAAATTCAATAGATGAATTATCAAAATAATAATTTTGGAAATAGTTATTGGGGATTTTATGGATAAAAAGGGAGAAAATAAATAAATTTAAAACATTAAAATTATGGAAAAAGTAATATAAAAATCTTTGACATGATTATATATGCATATATATGCTATTTTGAATGTATTTGCATATTTCAAAAATATATAGGAAAAAACTGGGTATCAACAGCTGGGTGTCGTTCTCGCCCCCCAGGTTCGGGGCGTGACAAAAGTAGTATCGGAGCAGTTCTGTCCTAGGGAGTCTACAAGTCGTGTCTATTAGAGTCTTGTTTATGGGTGTGTTATGCATCACACTTATATGCAGGAGGCTATAGGGAATTTAGGACTATCATGCTTTCGTCTTACCTTAGATCGTGTGATAAAGCTTAGTTGTAAGAACTCAAAATCCTAAACTCTCTTTTATTCATAATATGATGATGCCTATATCAAGAAAGATGGTCGGTAAGAGATATAGCTGTGAAAGAGTTGAGTCAGAGGAACTCGATTTCTGCATCATGCTTATGATGGATAAATATGATGTATTCAGCAGATCATGTGTATACTAAGATGTGTAAGTATATTGATAAGGATCCCTAAGGCAAGAATGCCTATCCACTTTTATGGTAAAAAAAAAAAGAGAATCAGAAGGTGGACATAAGTTTCAGCAAGTAAAAAAGCAATGTGAAAAAGGTTACGACTTACCCAGCTAATGAAGATTATTAGTATTTATAATTCAGGCAGAAAAATATAAGCTTTTTGAGTTACCTTCAACAATAACAGAGGTATGTATAATTGGGCACACCCATTTCGTTTATGCCCTATGGGGGCTAACGAAAGAAGTATAAGAAAAGGATGGATATCAGGATCTTGCTGGGGTTAGAGTGACCCAAAATTATGGATATATTGTTTGTGGTAATTGACATTTTTGAAGGAAATTGCAAATGTGCTAATAGATTTCATTGTGAGAAACCTAGATGGTGTACTCTAAAATAGTACAGTTAGAAATGAGTACTACAAAGATAGGTATTGGAAGCCTTGAATAGATATATAGTACCTTAATATGGCTCCCGTCCCTAGTAGAGAAAGAATGTTAGGCAACTTGAAAAGCCAGTAGATCGAGCAAGGGAAGCTAAAAGCAAAAGAATGCCTTGTTCAAGTTTTTAGAATAAACTGATAGACAAAAATGTTAGCGGGAAATAAGAAGAGAGTTAATGAAGCATTATGAGTAAGATGTGATACGTGGATGACAACGGTAGATCGAAACGAAGACAGTATTACAGAATGTATAGTCAAGTGAAGGAAAAGACGAAAAGTGATAGGCCTTGGGACAACAAAAGAGTATACGCCAAAAAATATATCGTCATTTGGAGAAATAAGTTCGTGACTCCAATGCAACTACCAGAAGGAAAAGTTAGACCTAGAGTACTAGAAACCATTATGGCATGGTGAACAAGATAAACTAAACATGAATTAGGGACTGAGTGAGTTGATAATAGTCAACATCATGAGAATTTCAAATTTCGTTTAGGCAATAACCGAATGAACAACAGAAAAAATTTCATGAGAAATTCATAGAATGGTTATTTAAGAAGATTCTCCCTAAAGCAAGCAATGTGAGAAAAGTTAAGCTTAAGGAACTGTATGTACCAGTTACACTAAGTGTCACCCCTCGCAAGTAAGGAAATTTGTTATCCTTGGTGCAGAAGGATTATCGCAAGGCAAGTAAGGGTCATCGATGATGTGAGAAGACACCAAGATGAAAAGGTAAAACATCTATAGGTAGATCGTCGTAGCGCTAGATCATAGTAGTCCCGTAAAAGGGGGGAGAGGTATGGAGCGATGTGAATTGAGTCAGAACTAAGTGGTTCTAGTAATGATGGAATGGTAAAGGAATAATGCGATAAAAATAAGAAAGAGATAAAATTTCACTTATTCAAAGCCTTCAAATATGCTACGATTCAAGAACATTATGCAAGCGCGACGTCAAGGAGAGGAAGTAAGAGTTCCTGCCTGAGATATTATTGATAAATAAAGAGCCAAGAGGAAGACAATATTTAACTGAATATAAAGTTTTGATAAGCCAGGAAGGAGACGTAAGCTAAGACAAAGGAAAAAACCCAAGAAAGATTATGCAGAATATTGGTATGAGAATGGGCCAACGAGTAGTTAGTAGTTGTTCAGGAAGAGCCTGGTTATGGCTAGACAAGAGGATACAGACAAATCAACAGATCGTGCAAGATAAACATAGTGAACCCCAATGTGGGGAATTCAATCTCGCAGATATGACATTGTAATAATTGAGGTACATTCAAATAAGAGTTAGGAAATTTAAAGGTACCGTATATATAAAATAGGATGCCACTAGGAAGACAGTCAAAATATTAGTTTAGAAGAAACACTACCAGCACAGGGGCGTGGAGGTAGCTAACTACGGATAATTATAGGCAAGGAAGGACATAAAAAATTCCATCGGATACGATATAATAAGCTCGCATCTTTACAAGAGTCAGAAGGTCCTCCCTATGTACTACAATGAAATACTAGCTAAATAAATAAGGAAGAATGCTTCAACTTATACATGGTAACTTGAAGGAGAAATGGTCATGTAAAAATAGTCTCACGACAACATTGTACGTACTCCATGAGAAAGTGGCACCTACCGTTGCTAGTAAACGGGAAGAAAAACCAAAAGTAATATTCGAGATCATATGAAGTTGCACGAAAACTCCGGCATGCGTGGGAACTAAGATAAGCTAAGTATGCACGCAACAAGGGGACAGAAAGACCAGGAAAAGTAATTTCTTACATTTAAAGAAAAATGAGAAGGAACAAAAGGAATTATTCGATCAATGATCCTGAGTAGTTACATTATGAATGCTCTTAAGATTTCAGAATATTATCCATGCAGCATATATACTGATATTCATACAGCCGTGGAAAACTCTAGTATAAGTTAAAAGAAATAATTGAGCCCAGGGCATAAGCAAAGGAGTAAATTATTAGAAAATTTTATCATGGATATTCCATAGCTCCCATGAAAGGCTAAAGGAATAACTATTACCAGGAGCCGCAGATCAGAAGATAGATTAAGCCTACATGAAAGTTGATCAGAAGGAAGAGGAAACTAAAGAGCTACATCAACCAAATAAATCAGAAGTCTGATTATTAGACCCAGAAAATTATAGAAATCATGATTAAGAATATTGTAGAATCACTCTAAATATCAGAGGTACAAGAGAGATAGTATAGTAGCCATATTCTATAATGGCACTACAATAAAGTCATTTAGAAAAGTACCATCCTCATAAGAAGTCAATATGAAGCTCTCACCGGATTGTGTATGGACTAAAGGTACAAA
Organism: Nicotiana tabacum; assembly: GCF_000715075.1. Lineage (NCBI taxonomy): Eukaryota > Viridiplantae > Streptophyta > Magnoliopsida > Solanales > Solanaceae > Nicotiana > Nicotiana tabacum. Next base: position 144,944,306 of record NC_134080.1, read on the forward strand.
TGTTATAAAAATAGCTTCAAGTTGTGGATGTGAATTATACATGTGTGGAAGGGAGTCATAAAAGAGATATGAGATATTATGCGAGATTTTAAGATAAGTAACATAAAGATGAACAACGTACGAGATACTCAAACGCAAAAGGTTATGAATAGTCCATACCTCAGAAAGCTAGAAGCACTGGGATTCAGTATCCAGGGATGATAGCGGAGTCGTCATTGGCATATTTTCTATCCTATGGTTTCTAGGTATCGAGAGGTCTAGTTAAGAGAGTAAAGATGTGTTAGATATGATGTGATATCTTGCTTGATGTTACAAAATAACATAAGGAAATCTATAGTGAAAGCAAGTTGAAGGAAGGTTGCAAGTAGTATAAATAGATAAATGTAAGTCGGAAGCTAAAGTGTGATAGAGCGACAAGGTTTTAGGAAGATAGAATAAGGATAAGAAAAGACAAGTGATAAGATGATAAAACTGGATAAGCCCTGATAGATCTTAAATATTCTTGCCTTATGTTTTGATGATCTAACAAACTTACTGTTAAGAACCAGATAGGGAACCTGACCTACTTGGATTGCTGCAAACTTTAACGGATTCCAGCTAAAGGTGAACTGCTACAGCTTCAGGAGCTAGGAACCAACACAAGGACCTGATGCTCCTATGGTTTCCTCATAGCAGTACAAAATCATTTGGACACAGCTGGAAATGAAGTGATTGACGGCACTGTTTCAGCCTCACTGCACTACACTGTCAGCCTACTCATTCTCTAACCAAACAAAGTACTCACATCATTTCAAGTGATGTGATCAAGATGTACCCAATGCGCTTTATACAAAAACATCGCTGGAAGGCTTCTAATTTTTATCCAAGCCTCTTGCAAAAGCAGAGAAATCAATCCTCACAAGCTTGAAGAACAAGGTTGAACTCTACTACGGACCAATTCCTAAAAGATAGATCGTTGTTGTCCAAGTTGAGTTGTAACCTTGTTATTGTACTTACTGTATCTCCTAAGTTGCTTATCTAGAAGCATTTTGATTAGGAATCCTCTTGTAAATCCGTAAACTCGTTGAGTTTATGTTGTGACTAGATTTAGTCATAAGGAAAAGTCTTTGTAAGTGTAGAGTTACAAAATGGGTTGTGATGATAGCATCACAAGTTAGAAAAAGCCTTTGTAACTAGGATAGTCACAAAGTGGCTTGTGGTAAAGGTACCACAAGTTAGTTGAGTAAATCATTTGCAATAGGAATTATTATAAAGTGGCTTGTAATTGGTAGATTACAAGTTAGTGAAGTTAAAATCCTACAGGTGTAGGTCGTGGTTTTTTTATCCCTTTTATGTGGGATTTTTCCACGTAAAAATCCTCTGCCTAATTTACTTACTGTTTTATTAAGTGTTCTCAGTAGAATCTTGTAGAGGACCAGGTACTCTACGATTTGGTGGACCCATACAAATTAACAATTGGTTTCAGAGCAGGTTCCTCCTATTAGGCTAACACCTAGGAAGGGTCCTCATGGTAGCTCCACAAAATTTTGAAGAAGGTCAATCCATATACCAACCTCCCAAGTTTGATGGAAAATGCTATTGGTGGTGGAAAGCTAGAACGCACGTTCATCATGGCTGAGGATTGTGAGCTATGGGATATCATTTGCGATGGTCCTTATGTTACAACCAAGGTAATAGATGAATTTCCATATTCAATGGAAAAAATTAGCAAAGAATACACTGAAGCAAACAAGAAAGCTATGGAGAAGAATTTTCGTGCCAAGAAAATTCTATTGTATGGAATGAGACCTAAAGAGTACGATAAAATCTATACTTGCAACACTACAAAGGAAATATGGAAGGCTTTGCAAACAGCTCATGAGGGAACTACACAAGTAAAACAAGAAAAACCTAATACTGGTGATAGTTCCATGATGGCAGTTAGAGGCGAGGAGATTGGATATGACTCAACATTTGCTTTAATGGCTCAATGAGATGATGATGAAGACAATAGCAATAAAGAGGCAAACTTCAGTGATGTTTAGAGAAATCTGAAATTGTATTCTTTAAAAAAAACTCATGTGTTTAGCTGATGTTTTAATTACTACTTTTTATAGTCTTATGGAGGATAGGGGTTCCTTGATCTTAGAACTAGAAGAATTTGAACATACTAGAGAAGACTTAGTGGATGCAATTACTGATCATAAGAAAACCATTGAAATTCTTAAAAAAGAAAAGAGTGATCTGTTGGTAGAAATTTCAGACCAAAGGGAAACAATAGAAAAACGAATGATCTTGAAGTAATGAATGATCTTGAAAGGTCTCTAAAGTGGACCTGGTCCTCAGAAGCTACCACTGCCTTGCTTATTAATGATACTGTAAAAAGGCAGGGAGCAGGGTTCCAAAGGGAGAAAACTCCTCATAACCCTCACAGTAAGAGTGTCATTGTATTTGATAACTGGCCTCGTACCCAATATGAGAACACTGGGCGATTCAAGGAAAGTGTCCAAGCCAAGAATCAATCAGTTCAGAAAGACAAAGTGGTTGCTAAAACCGTGACCACAAAAGAGGGACTAGGTTCCACTCACAAAAAACGTACATTACCTGCATGGACTAAGAGAGCTCTTAGTCATCCTCTTGCTTACTACAAGGGACCCAAACTTGTTTGGGTTCCTAAAACTAACTTCTAATCTCTTGTGCAGGGAATAGTGAAAGGAAGCAATCAACAATGGTTCATGGATAGTGGATGTTCGAAACACATGACTGGGAACACCATTGACTTTCTTTCACTAAAAGCCATACAAGGAGGGAGTAAATCCTTTGGTAATGGAAAAAAGGGGTACATTCTTGGAGTTGGAAAAGTTGGAAAGTCACTCGCTCATTCTATTGAAAATGTATACTATGTCAATGGGCTTAAGTACGGTCTCCTAAGTGTTTCTCTAATTTGTGATAAAGGAAATAAGGTGGAATTATTGTCCAAAATATGTACAGTCACTGACCTTGTGACCGGTGAAATAGTACTGCTAGCCAAAAGATACAAGAACATCTATGTTGATGATTTTGAATCTTTACAGAGTGGTGATCTGAGTTGTCTGAAGGCGGTTGACGATGATACTGAACTATGGAAGAGAAGACTAGGCCATGCAAGCTTTTCCCTTCTGAACAAACTAATTCAGAAGGACCTGGTCCATGGTCTGCCCATGTCTCAATTAAAGATTCAAAAAGTCTGTGATGTTTCTGCTTATGGAAAACATATGAAGTTCTCCTTTAAGTCAAAAAGAGATGTGAGCACCTCAAAGCCGCTTGAGCTCCTACATATGGATCTGTGTGGACCTATGAGGGTGCAAAGCAGAGGAGGAAAGAGATACATTTTCGTAATCATGGATGACTATTCCAGATTCACATGGACTCTGTTTCTCAGAACAAAAGATGAAACTGTTGAAGTATTTGTGGCCTTTGTAAAGAAAATCCAAGTAAAGATAGAGTCTAGAGTTGTATGCATTAGATCAGATCATGGGACAGAATTTGACAATGTCAAATTTGATGAATTCTGCAATGAAAATGGCATCACTCACAACTTCTCAGCTCCTAGAACTCCCTAGCAAAACGGAGTAGTAGAAAAGAAGAACAGAACTCCAGAAGAAATTGCAAGAACAATGCTGATGGACAGTGGACATGCAAAGAACTTCTGGGCTGAAGCTGTCAACACTGCCTGCTACTTAGTGAACAGGTGTATGATCAGATCACTTCTGAACAAGACCTTGTATGAGTTGTTGAATGGAAGAAAACCCAAGCTGACTCACCTAAGAACATTTGGATGCAAATACTATGTTCTCAACAATGGAAAGCATCAGCTTGGTAAGTTCGATGCCAAAAGTGACGAAGGAATATTTCTTGGTTACTCTTCTTAAAGAAAGGTCTACAAGACATATAAAAAGCAGACTTAATGTGTTGAGGAAAGTGTCCATGTTATTTTTGATAAATCTGATCCATCATTTGAGAAGAGTGCTGAGGAAGATCAAGATGGAGAACCCTTACTTGTTCCTGGTGAAGTCATTAACATGACAAACGGAAAAGCAGATATGATGAGTTAAGTGAAGGAGCCAAATGAAGACAATGCTGCCTCATCATCAACAGAACCAAACACTTCAATTACAACCATTGAAGCTGAAGAAAGAGTGGTTGATGCAGTTCAGGGAACTTCACTAGCACCTAAGAGAAGGGTAGAAGAAAATCAGCCAAACATATCTTCCTCCTCTCAGAATGAACCTTAGACGTCCAACTGGAGACATCAAAGCTCTTACCCTGTTGACAACATAATCCCTCCTCTAGATTCCAGAGTTCAAACCAGGTCAAGAGCTAGAAATTCACTTGCCTTCTCATCCTTTCTCTCCCACATAGAACCCAAAAACATCAAGGAAGCCTTGAAAGATGCAGATTGGATTACAGCTATGCAAGACGAGTTGCATCAGTTTGAGAGAAATAGTGTGTGGCACCTGGTACCCAGACCCCCAGATAGAACCATTATAGGAACCAGGTGGGTATTCAGAAATAGGCTCGATGAACATGGAATTACCTTAAGGAACAAGGCCAGGCTAGTGGTCCAAGGCTACAATCAAGAGGAAGGGATGACTTTGATGAAACGTTTGCTCCAGTGGCTTGCATGGAAGCTATCAGAATTCTAATCGCTTTTGCATCTCATATGGAATTCACTTTGTTCCAAATGGATGTCAAAAGTACATTTTTGAATGGACTCCTTAAGGAAGAAGTCCGTGAAGCAACCCCTAGGGTTTGAATGTCATTAGCACCCTGAATATGTGTTCAAACTGGACAAAGCTCTGTACGGGCTAAAGTAGGCTCCTCGAGCTTAGTATGAAAGATTGTCAAAATTCCTCTTAGAAAATGGTTTTAAGAGAGGGAAAATTGGCAATACACTTTTCTTAAAGAAACGAGGAAGGAACCTGCTCATTGTTCAGGTTTATGTTTATGATATCATTTTTGGAGCAACAACTAACTCTCTGTGTCAAGAATTTGCAAAACTTATGGGAAGCGAATTTGAAATGAGCGTGATGGGGGAATTAAACTTCTTCCTGGGTCCTCAAGTAAAACAGTCCCTAAAGGGTACTTCCATCTATCAACAAAAATACATCACGGAACTCTTAAAGAGCTTTGACATAGAAGCATCAAAGGTGAAAGACACTCCCATTGCAACTGCCACTCGACTAGACATAGATGAAACTGGATCTCTTGTGAATCAAACAATGTATGAAGGCATCATTGGGTCTATCCTCTATCACACTGCCAGTCAACCTGATATTGTTTTCAACGTGGGGATGTGTGCGAAGTTTCAATCAAATCCCAAGGAATCTCACTTGAAGGATGCCAAAAGAATACTGTGATATCTCAAAGGAATGCAGGACCCGGTGCTATATTATCCATCAGGTGACAGTTTAAATCTGATTGGGTATGCTAATGCAGAATATGTAAGTTATCTTGTGGATAGAAAAAGCACTTATGGAATGGCTCACTTCTTAAGATCATGTCTTAACTCTTGGGGTACAAGTAAGCAAAATTCAGTGGCTCTTTCAATAGCTAAAGCTGAATATGTAGCTGCAACATCCTGCTATGCTCAACTTTTGTGGATCAAGCAGCAACTAGAGGATTTTGGGGCACTCACTGAGAGTGTGCCCCTTCTACGTGACAACACTAGTGCTATCAACATGGCCAAGAATCCAATTCAACATAAAATGACAAAACATATTGATGTAAGGCATCATTTTCTGAGAGATAATGTGGAGAAAGGGTTGATATGTATGATGTTCTGCGGCACAAAAGATCAAATTACAGACCTTTTCACCAAAGCACTAAGTAGGGAACAGTTTGAAAGAAACAGAGTAAAGCTAGGACTGTTGAGGCCAAATTAAGAACCTGATTCCTTTTTGGCTGGCTCGTATCCTTAAGAAATAACTGGCTCAAAGTATTTTCTGGCCATGTCTAACTCACTTCAATACCATTTCAGGTAAACACGCATGATGAGCATAGAAGCGATGGATGCAGTGCATGGCTGATAAAAGAGGATTGATAATTTTAAAAAAACAAATCAATAACCATGTTCTTGTACTAAAGGTTAGTAGTTCTATGAATCCTTTTAATACACATCTTAAAAAGGGTACAAAATACAACTGCCATGTCATCAACTTTTCAGATCCTACTATCACATCCCTTTAATTCAAAACGTTCCATCTCCCTCTGAAGCATTGCAATTCTCCACGCCCAACCGTCGTTTCAGAACCGGTGCTTATTCCTCTGCCTTCATAATTATCCTCTCCTTTTAAAAACCCTCTCTTCTACTCTTCTCAACCATAAGCACTACTTTAGATTCACCCAAAAGGGAAGGATCGTCACACTTCTTCTTCTAATGGCTGAGAAAACTTCCGATCTCTCTGCCTCAGCTGTAACTACATCTGACCCATCTATGGAACCTCTCGTTTTCACTGAGCCTTTATCACCCTCTATCACTCCTACTGCTGCAGTCACACCTTCCCCAGTCTCCAAATCTCTTCCCAACTCAGAAACCCTTGAAACTTTTGTTATATTCTCCTCGTCGTCTGTTGTTCCCACCAGCCAAACCCTAAGTGGAGAACAAGGTCAAAATACTGAGTTCACAGAAGGTTCCACCATCATTGCCGCTGATTCCATGGCTGTGGAAGCACCGTTGAAGAAGAGAAGGATGTCATAACTGTGTTTGTAGTATCCGCTGATGGGATATTGCATGAAATCACTTCCCAGAAAAATGAGTCACATAGTATGGGGGAAGAAGGGGCCGTTATGGCTGTTGAAGGGGATGCACTAGCAGACACTACTGGAGCAGCACATGAGGAACCTGATCCCTCTCTAGAGGACCCATGTCAAGACTCTCATCCCCAGGACAGTGTTGTTCCTGCATTCAATGTTGTGCCCCTGGAAATTCAAGCACCTGAAATGCGATCTAGTGATGAAGAAGACCTAGACAACGTGGCCCTTGATGCATTCATAAGTAAGCGAAGGGTTGTCTCCACCCCTGAGTCTAAAATCAAGTGACCTACTACTAGGATTCAAGTCAAAGTGGCCTATGGCTCTACTCTCCAAAAGAGCAAGAAAAGTAGTAAGAAGAATAAAAGAAAGTTGGTGAATGATGGTGTACTTGTAAGTGATGAGGCTATCCCTGCAGTTAAGGTGGAAGAAGGAACTCCTGAGGAATCCGGGTCCCTTGTTAGGCGGTCCTCGAAAAAGGTTGAGCCTGTTTCAATGGAGAAAGGGTCAACATCTATGTCCAAGATGAAGGAGGTAGTGAGTGATGAGGACGTACTAGTCAAGTCCAATGGAAAAGGCAAAGTCAGTGAAGAAAAGATTAGGAAACACAAGTCTGAAACTGTTGAAGAACCTAGTTTTGGGAAGAAAATGAGAAGTGAAGTCTGCCTTGGCTCTGAGCGCCTGAGGCATCAAAAAGTTCTACTAGGCCGTACGTTTGACCCAACAATCTCTGAGATGGCTCGAATACGCCAAATTCTGGAAATGGTAGAGTCTCAACAATGGGTGCATCTATTTTACATTGATGCACCTAAAGTGTATGAGGAGGAGGTACAAAGTTTCTTTGCCAGTCTCTTTCCAGTTGATACTGACCATGTGTGTGCTTTGGTCTATGGGGTAGACATCATCTTTTACGTGAAATTGCTTGGAGAGATCTTGAAAGTTCCTACAGTTGGGGTGTCGAGTGTACGAGATGTTTGTCAGTATAACTTCAGAAATGCAATGGTGAAAGACAATGCTAATCAGAAAGGTGACAAGATCCATAAGAAAGCACTACTTTCTGTCTACCAGCTGCTGTTTGAGTTGGTTAACAAAGTCATGTTGCCTCAAGCAGAAAGGAGGTCTGTGACTTCAAAATCTGACCTATTCCTAATGGAGCAACTAGACGGTTTCAACCCTGTGAGTCCGCCTGCCATAATGATTGAACACATGCAGAAGGTTGTCAATTTCAAGGATGGTAATCATGGGCTTCCCTATGGATTCTTGCTTACTCTGGTGTTCAAATTCTTTAAGGTTCTACTAGGAATAAGTAAAGTGGGGACCCGAAAGAATACATTCTCTTAGACAACCTTGGAAGAGTGCGAGTGTTTTGAGAAGTATGGGTGGGTAGGAAGTACATCAACTGTTTCTCAGCTCATCGATGCCCAGAACAGTGCAGCTGAGGAAATTCGTCGGTTGAAGGACAGGAATGTTATCCTGGAAGGTCACTAAGCTCGAGCGGTTGCCATGTCGAATGATGAAGTGGTTTGTTTGACACAGGAAAATGCTGATCTCATAGAGCAAGTTGAGAACCTTAAGGCTGAACTGCTCAACGAGAAAAAGTTGGGAAACACCCGAATAGACCTTGTTCTCTAGACACTTGCTGCAGCTTCCAAGCCATTTCCTCCTAGTGCCCCCTAAGAACCCCTTCAGTGACCAGTTTTCTTGATATGTTTCTTCTTTTTTTTTTGTTTCTTTGTTGATGTTTGGTGGATGTTTTTTTGTGTTTTTATGGTTGGGATGTACTACTATTGCTCCTGTGAAAAAGTCCAATGTTTCCTATTCCATTTTCAAAAGCAGAGGCACATTAAATCGTTATTAATATGAATCCATTTTTATTATGTATAGTACATTCTCTATGTGTTCTATTCTCTATCATGATTGTGTGCACATATGTGGCATGAGTTAGCTTAGCTGGACTTCTTTGTGTTGTTGTTCTTTTTAATGATGCCATAAGAGGGAAAACTACTATAGGACTCATGGGGAAACACATTGGGGAATTGGTGCTTATGCTCTATTACTCTGACCATGTAAGATAAGGCATAGTCTCAGGGGGGAACTCCTTAAACAGGTTTTTACTGCCCCAATTCCTACTTATAATTGTTTAAGTTTGTCATCATCAAAAAAGGAATAATTAATAAATCTTAAATACTCATGCCTTATATTTTAATGATCTAACAAACTTACTTTTGAGAACCAAATAGGGAACCTGACCTACTTGGATTGCTGCAAACTTTAATGGATTCCAGCTAAAGGTGAACTACTACAGCTTCAAGATCTAGGAACCAACACAAGGACCTGATGCTCTTGTGGTTGCCTCATACCAGTACAAAGTCATTTGGACACAGCTGGAAATGAAGTGACTGACGACACTGTTTCTGCCGCACTGCACTACACTATCAGCCCACTCATTCTCTAACCAAACAAATTACTCACATCATTTCAAGTGATGTGATCAAGATGTACCCAATGAGCTTTATACAAAAACATCACTGGAAGGTTTTTGTTTCTTATGCAAGCCTCTTGCAAAAATAGAAAAATCAATCCTCACAAGTTTGAAGAACAAGGTTGAACGCTACTACGGACCAGTTCCTAAAAGATAGGTCGTTGTTTTCCTAGTTGAGTTGTAACCTTGTTATTGTACTTACTGTATCTCCTAAACCGCTTATCTAGAAGCATTTTGATTAGGAATCCTCATGTAAATCCATAAACTCGTTGAGTTTATGTTGTGACTAGATTTAGTCATAAGGAAATGTCTTTGTAATAGTAAAGTTACAAAGTGGCTTGTTGTGATAGCATCACAAGTTAGAAAAAGCCTTTGTAACTAGGATTGTCACAAATAGGCTTGTGGTAAAGGTAACACAAGTTAGTTAAGTAAATCCTTTGCAATAGGAATTATTGTAAAGTGGCTTGTAATAGGTATATTACAAGTTAGTGAAGTTAAAAGCCTATAGGTGTAGGTCGTGGTTTTTTTATCCCATCGTGTGGGATTTTTCCACGTATAAATCCTCTGCCTCATTTACTTACTGTTTTATTAAGTGATCTCTATATAATCTTGTAGAGGACCAGGTACTCTATGATTTGGTGGACCAATACAAACAAATAGATTTTTCCTTACATCCATCCGTCGTTACGTATTTTGTCGCAATTGACATGTATTAGAGGGATTGTCAAGAGAATCACCTCAGGTATGTTAAGGCTAAACCATTCCTTCATTTTGGCATGATCCAGTAACTACATGTATTTGATAATGAGAAATAAAGTGAATTTCATATTCACGAATTTATATACATTATCCTAGTCTCATAAGTTACAGTATTCTCCCTTGTGGGGACTTTCTATTCAATTAAGCATTGTCTTCTTCCAGTCAAGAGAGCAAAGGGTGTATATATATATATATATATATATATATATAGTATTACAGTATTTTCACCACCATCGAGCTATAATTGATGGGCATGCCCCTATTGGTGAACCTCTGATCAGATGGTAAGTTATATACCGAGCCTATTATGGTCGAGCACCATTGAGCGAGCCTAGAATGGCCGAGATATAGACTCTAGTATGACCGAGCGCCTATGAGCAAGCCTACTACGGCAGAGAAGTTACATATATACTGAGCCTTATAAGGGCAAACAACTATTTTAGTTAATACATTGAGAAAGTTGAGTCAGTATCAGCAGGTAAGCATATCTTCAAATTATCTTTGACTCCCAGTTACTTTGAGTTATTATATTATCAGTTCAGTTTCAGCTTTTCGTTATTCTATTGTCTTACATACTCGGTACATTATTTCATATTGACATCCCTTTTGTCGAGGACATTGCATTTCATGTGCATAGTTTCAGATAGACAGACGGGTAGACCTCCTCAGTAGGTGTTGCCTGAGTTCAGCTTGATCGGTAAGCTCCGCATCCTTAAGAGTTGTTAGGTCTATTGTTTTATGTACATATTGTGTATATATGTATATTTGTTACGGGTAGGTCAGGGCCCTTTTCCGATCATAGTATATCCATCAGTAGAGGCTTGTAGAAATATCCTATCAGTTAGTGCAATATGTTGGCCTTGTAGGCCTTGTATGTATATATTGTTGGTTTGTCAGTTGTAGTAGTTATGACGGTCTTGTCGGCCTAGCTTTATATTGATGTTTAGCTAATGTTAGTTTCGTTTAGTTTCATATTTTGCTTTTCAAATTGTCTTGCAATGTGGCCCCATGGCCAAAGTATGACATTATATGTTCAGAGTCCCTTAGTTGCAAGTTGGTACGCAAGGATAGGTGAGGAATCGGGTGCAGGTCTCGACCCCTAGGTTCGGTAAGTGACATGAAGGGTGTGATGAGGTTCAGGATAAAGGGAGATTTGAGCCCTAGGTATATTGGTCCGTTTGAGACCCCCGAGAGAGTTAGTGAGGTGGCTTACAAACTTGTATTACCACCCAGCTTATCGACAGTTCACCTAGTGTTCAATATTTCCATGGTCCGAAAGTATTATGGTGATCCATCTCATGTATTAGATTTTAGCTTAGTCCAATTGGACAATGATATGACTTATGTTGAGGAGCCGTGGCTATCTTGGACAGTCAGGTTCGAAAATTGAGGTCAAAGAATATTGCTTTAGTGAATCAATAGAGAGGTGATCTGGTCAAGGAGGCAACCTGGAAGACCTATCACGACATGCATATTTATTATCCTCACCTTTTCATCAATTCAGGTATGTCTTGATAAGTTATGCGTCTTTTGTTCTAATGATTTGACAAACTTCTTGAGAGAACAGATAAGGAACTTGATACAATTAGTACTCTTGCGTTCAGAGTAACTAGTCAGATGTCTACTTCAATTCTCAATAAAATCAAATAAGGGAATGGTAGAGGGAACAAATATGGATCAGTTCCCATGGTCGTCGCATAGTCAACTCTACAGCTTTAAACATTCTCATGACCTTAAGATCACAAGGTTCTAGGTAGGGATACAGTTTGGGATATGGCTAAACTCTTCAGAGTCGAAGGAACAGTTGAAGGACCAGGTCCCTACCACTTCCTATGGTGACTGTACGAAGTCAACTCTCCAGCTGGAAAGTAGCTGCCTGCACACGCTATAGTACAGGAACAGTGCAACAGTCAACTTTCTGTGGAAAGCTTTTTACCTACCTTGCTTGCATCATCCAAGTGATGTCACAAATGAGATATTAATATCAAGTAAAAGTATAACAAATCACTTGCACATTCAAGAACTTATCAAGCATTTTCTCAAGTGTGTGTCCATCTTGCAAGTGGCTCTCAAGGGTATCAAGAACAAAGAACAACACAGCAATGAACTAGTTCCCTATATTGAGTTATTATATGTCCTTAGTTGTGATGTATCTTTGTTGAAATTCTTACTTGTAATTCCTACTTAGCTTACATAGAAGCATTGTGTAGGAAACCTCTTTATAAATAATAAACCCTTGTGTTTGTGTCTTGGCTAGAGTTAGTCGATCTATGAAATCTTTGTAATAGAGTTATTACAAAGTGGCTTGTAATAGTGTTGTTACAAGTTAGTGAGCGATTAAGTCTTTGTAATAGAGTTATTACAAAGTGGCTTGTAATAGTGTTGTTACAAGTTAGTGAGGGATTATGAGGTTAATTCCTAGGTTACAATAGGTTGTAATCTAAAGATTGCTCAGTAGTGAAGTTGAAATCTTACAAGGGTAGGTCTTGGTTTTTAATCCCGTTGTGCTGGAAATTTTCCACATAAAATCTCTTGGTGTCATTTACTTATTGTAGTGTGCGTGTGTTCTTTATTTGCTGTCGATTTACTGTGGGAACAGATAAAGAACTTGGTTCCCTATACTATTTGGTTTTATAGTCTATTGCCTACTGTGAGAATTGATAGAGAACCTGGTTCTCTATACGATTTGGTGGACGATTAGTTTTATCAATTGGTATCAGCGTAGGTTCTTTCTAAAAAGTTAAAACCTAGAAAAGACCTACATGGCTGCTTCACCAAACTTCAGGGAATGTCAATCAACCGACAGACCACAAAGATTTCAAAAATGGTTCGTAGAAATTGAGGCATTCCCAAGAAGGGTAGCTCTAGCAAAAACACTAAAGGATATGATTGTTGTCACAAGTGCAGAAAGCCAGGATATTTCATCAATGATTGTCCTCTCCATAATTAGGTCCATTACAAACACAATGCTGACAAGACGGTTAAGAGGAACCTGGTCCCGATAGAAAGTTCAAGAGATGAGAATTCGCTGATAATATTGTAAAGCAAGCTTTGGATGTGTAGGGAGATTCCTCTAGCGAATCTGAGGGTGATATTGAAAAGGCAGACACCTCTATGATGGTCGTTGAAAGCAAAGCTGCAAAATATGATTCCATATTTGCATTGATGGCAAAATCTGATGATGATGGAGATGTCGACGCCGATGATGAGGTAAACCTTCTGGATTTCAAAGAAATTTGAAATCCTATTGTCAAAAGAAGCTTATATCTTTGGAAAATATTTTAATTGATGCTTATCTTAGTCTCAATATTGATAAAAATGCACTAACCACGAAACTAGGAGAAATAGAACATGAGAGAGATGATCTAGTACTGGTTGCAGTTGATCTAAGTGAGACCATTGGGAGTTTGACAAGGGAAAAAGATACCCTGACCGAGAGAATTGCAAACGTAGAGTACGAGAGAGTTGACCTATTAGTGGTAGTTGTAGACCTAAAGGAAAAAATTGAGGAACTAAGAAGGGAAAATAGGCCTATGAACACTCAAATGGGAAAGGAAGTTGCAAGTAAGGCACAACTTAAGCTTGAAAATGAGGTAAAATTAGTGAAATCTAGTTTGTGTGTCGAGCTTGAGAAAAACAAATAACTTTAGGAAGAACTAGGAAGAGTGATCTTGAAAAATTACTTAAGTGGACCTGGTCCTTTGATGCTATCATTGCATTGTACACAAACAATAGGGAAACTGATAGGGAAACAGGCTACAAAGGAAAAACGCTCCCTACAACCCTCATAGAAAGTATGTTATTGTACCTGATAATTGGCTTTGCACCCACTGTGGCAACACTGGGCACCTTAAAGAAAATTGTAAGGCCAAAATTCAGTCTCAACAAAAAATAATGTTTTTGCTGAAAAAGTAACTACTTCTAGGGAACCTGGTCCTTCACATAAAAACGTATAATGCCTGCTTGGACCAAAATAGCCCTCATTCAGCACTTTCCTCATTACAAAGGACCCACACTTGTTTGGGTTCGTAAGTCTAACCCTTTATTTCCTTGTGCAGGGAACATTAAAAGGGAGCAGTCAACAGTGGTACATGGATAGCGGCTGCTCGAAGCACATGACTTGAAGTACAAATGATTTCGTTTCACTGAAGGCCCTATAGGGAGGGAGTGTATCTTTTGAAAGTGGAAAGAAAGGATACATTCTAGGAGTTGGAAGGATCGGGAAGTCTCTTTCCCCCTCTATTGAATATGCGTACTACATAAAGGGGTTGAAGTATAGGTTACTGAGTATTTCCCAACTATGTGACAAAGGGATCTTAGTTGTCTAAGTGTTGTTGATAATAATACTAAGTTATGGCACAAAAGGCTGGGTCATGCAAGTTTCACGCTGCTGAACAAATGGTATTCCCAAGTGAAGCTTCAAGGATCACAGGGTGTGTGATGCATGTGTAAAAGGAAAGCAAGTTCAAGACCAAAAAGGAAATTAGCATCTCAAGGCAACTTGATCTCCTCCATATGGATCTATGTGGACCTATGAGGGTGCCCAGTAGAGGAGGAAAGAGGTACATATTTTCGTCATTGTGGATGACTACTCCAGATTTACATGGACCTTGTTCCTCAAAACTAAAGATGAGACTCTAGTCGTGTCACGACCCAAATCGATGGGCCGCGACGGGCACCGGGTACTTTACTCAACCGAGTATCAATATAACATGTCTTTTCGTATCATACTATCATAGGTGAATGAGCTAGAGTGGATATCGTGAGATAAGTAGAATAAAACATGGAGAAATACTCGACAATGGACAATCCAACATGTAATCCAAACTTATACATATGATGTACTGGCCTATAAGGCCGTCATGATCCTTTATATGCTCAAAACATAGGCCGTCAAGGCCATACAAGAATCCGTATACATGACATCTGTCTACAAGCTTATAAGAATACATAATATTGTATGGTCATAACAGAGCTCTACCATACCAAACAATACACATCTAAATTATACTGACTAAACAAGCAACTCCGGAGCAAATGGAGTGCACCAAAATCTTTCGCTGAGATGATTGCCTGCTTAGATGACTCTCGACCTGTCTATCGGAACCTGCGGGCATGAAATGCAGTGTCCCTAAGGAAAAGGGACGTCAGTACAAATAATGTACCGAGTATGTAAGGAATGAAAATAAGTAGACAATAGACATGAGTGAAACATGGACTAAAAGACTGTACATGTAAATCTGAATAGCTCTGTGAAATCTTTTAATATTTAAAATGTCATGCATATATGTATAAATGTCATGTCGTGCATAGGTACATGTATTCATAACATCATCAAGCCTCTGAGGGCATCCCGTCATATCATCTCGGCCACTGTGGGCAAAATCATCAATGTATGCTAGCCTATCATATGGTGGTGCGTATATAACGCCATAACCTTTCCCATATCCCATATATGTATATATATATATATATATATATATATATATATATATATATATATATAAATTTATATATATACACGTATATAATGCCATCTGGTCATGGGTCAATGTGTATATGTAAATGCATATGAAAATATGTTAATAAAATCTCTCGGTACGTCATAAGACCATTATGCCTCTGATTAATATCATGAAAAAAGTTTACCAACTTACATATTTTTGAGACTAATACACCTGGGGGCGATACTATACTTTCATAACCAGATTTCATAGCATCCCAATTTGATCAAACTTACGTGGTTATTTTAATCCCGTACAATTCATGAAATCCTCTTCAAATCATTACTCAATCGAAGGCCCAAATGTCATCCTTTATCTTTCACAATTACACCCTCATTGTACTGTCAGGGAAATATTTCATATCTTTTAGATGCCATTAGTCTTAGACTCGTTTGAGTTCATTCAGGCTATACTGAACTTTGTATAATTTAGAGAAACCATCATCTCTCTTATTTTTCATGGGCTTAATCCAGAAGACTTATCCATTCTCGTCACATTCTCACTCACCCTTTCTTGTTCTTACTATTGTTTTCCTAAAACCTTGTCAATCTATCATACTTTAGCTTGCAACCTACATATATCCATTTATACTGCTCGCAATCTTGCTTCACCATAGATTTCATTTTATTGTTCGGGAACATCAAGCGAGACATTTCACCGTCTCCAACTCTTCTTTACTCTTTTGGCTAGATATCTCGGTACCTAGAACCCATAGGCTGGAAAATATATCATTGACGATGCTGCAATCATTTTTGGATACTGAATCCCCATGCTTCTAGCCTTCCATCTGAAGTATGGACTATTCTCAGCCTTCTGCATTTGAGTATCTCATACGTTGTTCACCTTTACCTTACTTACTTTAAAATCTCACATCGTATATTCTATCTCTTTCATGACTTGCCTTCCACATAGGTATAATTCACAAATACCACTTGAAGCTTTATTACAATACTTGCACCTCTAGTGTATATATAATCCAGGTAGGAGTTTCATGTTGACTTCTTATAAGGGTGGTACCCTGGTTTTATCGTAGAGCTAGCATAAAATATGGCTACTGTACTATCTCTCTTGCACCTCTGATATTAAGAGTGATTCTATAACGTTCTCAATCATGATGACTATAATTTCCTTGGTCCAATAATCAAACTAGTGATTTACTTAGTTGATGTAACTCCTTAGTTTCCTCTTTCCTCTGATCAACCTTTATGCAAGATTAAGCTATATTCCAATCTGCGGCTCATAGTGTTAGTTATTACTTTACCCTTCAAGGACGCTATGGAATATCCATGATTCAATCTTCTAACAATTCAATCCTTTGTTTGTGACCTGGGCTAAATTATTTCTTTTAACTTATACTGAAATCTTCTACGACTGTATGATTATCAAAATATATGTTGCATGGATAATACTCCAAACTCTTAAGTGCATTCATAATGTAACTAACTCTGGATCATTGATCGTATAATTCATTTCGTTCCTTCTCAATTTTCTTTAAACGTAATCTATCACTTTTCCCGGTCTTTCTGCCCCCTTATTGCGTGCATACTTAGCTTATCTTAGTTCCCACGCATGTCGGATTTTTCGAGCAATGATCTCGAATATTACTTTTGATATTACTTCCCATTCATTATCCACGGTAGGTGCCACATTCTTTGGAGCGCTTACATTATTGTTGTGAGATGTTGTTACACGACCATTTCCTCTTTAGGTCATTGTGCTTAGGTTGAAGTTTTCTTCCTTATTTCCTCAGCAAGTCATTCATTATTGTATTTAGGGAGGACATTTTGACTCTTGTAAAGTTGTGAGCTCATTACATCATATACTCGGCGGAGTTTTTGATGTCCATGCTTGTCTATAATTATCTGTAGTCACTTATTTCCACACCCTTGTGCTTGTAGGGTTGCTTCTGAACTGATGTTTTGATTGTCTTCCCAGTGACACTCTTTTTTATCTCCGTAACACTCATATGGTACCTTTGACTACCCAAACTCCCATCTGAATATTTCTCAAGGGTCACGATGTTATAACTGCGAGACTGAATTCACTATGCTGGGTTTTACTATGTTTATCTTGCATGATCTATTGATTTGTCTGTATCTTCTTATCTAGCCATAACCAGGCTCTTCATGAATCAACTGCTAACTGCTCATTGGCCCATTCTCATATCAATATTTCATGTAAACTTTTTGGGTTATTTCCTTTGTCTTAACTTACCTCTCATACTGGCTCTTTTTTTATCCCAGGCCAGAACCCTTACTTCCCCATCTTTGATATCGTGCTTGCATAATGTCTTGGAATCATAGCATATCTGTAGGATTTGGATAAGTGTAATCTCATCCCTTTTTCATTTTACTGCATTCTTCCTTTACCACTCCATGATTACTTGAACCACTAAATTCTAACTTCACGCCACATCACTCCATATTCCCCTCTTTAGGGGAGTACTAAGAGTTGGAGCTGCGATGATCTGCCTATAGATGTTTTACCTCTTCGTCTTTGGCGTCTTTTCACATCATTGATTACCTTTACTCTCCCTGTAGTAATGCTTTTTGTACCAAGGATAACAAAATTCCTTACTCGTGAGAATGACACTTAGTGTAACTGGCGCACATAGTCCCTTAAGCTTAACTTTGCTAATATTGATTGCTTTAGGGGAGCGTATTCCTGAATGACCTTTAAAGAGTATTCTTTTTTTGTCCATTCTATTATCGCCGGAACGCAATCTCTATAATTCTCATGACTCCAACTATTATCATATCACTCAGTCCCTAGTTCATGTTTAGTTTATCTTGCTCACCAGCCCATACTGATTTTTATTATTCTGGGTCTAACTTTTCCTTCTGGTAGTTATGTTGGAGTCATGAAATTATTTTTCGAATTGAGGATATGACTTTATGGCCTATACTCTTTTGTTGTCCTAAGGCATGTCACCTCTCGCCTCTTCTTTCACTTGACTATAGATTCTGTAATACTATCATCTTTTGAGCTACCATTGTCATCCATGTATCATATCTTACTCATAATGCTTCATTAACTCTTTTCTTATTTTCCGCTAATATTTATGCCAATAACTTTATTTGAAAACTCAAACAAGACATTCTTTTGCTTTTAGTTCCCCTTTGCTCCATCCAGTGGCTCTTCGGGTTGCTTAACGTTCTTGCTCTACAAGGGACGTGATCCACACTAAGGTAATATTTATTCCTTCAAGTCTTCTAGTGTCTATATTTATAGTACTCATATCTAGCTGTATTATTTTAGAGTGCGCCATCTGGGTGTCTCACAGGGAGATCTATTAGCATATTTGCAATATTCTTCGGAAATGTCAACTAATGCAAACAATCAGTTCACCATTTTGGGTTACTCTAACCCCAACCAGATCCTGATATCCTGTCTTTTTCTTAATCTACATCTGTTAGCCCCCACTAGAGTATAACCGAGGGTGGTGTGGCTAATTATACATACCTTTGTTACTGTTGAGTTAATTCACAATGCTTATATTTTTTTCGGAACTGTAATAATAATAATCCTCATTAACTGGGTGCCTTGTACCCTTCTTCACATTGCTTCTTTTACTTGTTGAAACTTGTGTCTCCCTCCTTATTCCTTTTACAGTAAGAGTGGATAGGCATTCTTACTTTAGGAATCCTTATCAAAAAGCTTACACATCTTAGTATACATATGATCTGTTGAATACCTCATATTTATCCATCAAAAGCATGATGCAAATATCGAGTTCCTCTGACTCAATAAATGAGTTTCAAAGTGGTTCGCTTGGGCCAGTACGGTACCGGGTGCCAGCCACGCCTCCCCAGGTTTAGGGCATGATAAAGTGGTATCAGAGCGAGTCATGTCCTAGGGAGTCTACAAAGATGTGCCTTATAGAGTCTCACTTATGGGTATGTTGTGCGCCACATTTATAATTGAGAGGCTATATGGCATTTAGAATGTTGCCCTTCTTTTGTTTTCATATCGTTCCATAGAGCTAAGTCGTAAGAAGTCAATATAAAGTTTCCACCAAATTTTGTATGCACTAGAGGTGCTATAACAATAGAGCTTTAAGGCGTAGATATAATTTCTACTTATGTGGAAGGCAAGTTATGAACAGAAGATACGATGCGAGATTGAAATGTAAGTAAGGCAAAGGTGAAAAAGATACAAGATAATCATGTACAAAAAATTGTGAATAGTGGAGACTTCAGAAATAGTTTGGGTTTTAAGTTTAATTTACAGAGGCAACCTTAGTGAAAATTTTGCAAATCTTTAAGTGTTCACATTCGAGGACGAATGTTCTAAAGGGGGGAAGGATGCTACACCCCGTAAGTTTAACAACCTTGACACCATTATATATATATATATTTGAAATGTTATATTGAGTAGAATATTTTTTGTAAAAGAAAAAAAAATGGCTTGAAAAATATGATTTTAGAGAAACAAAGGTAACACGATATGTTCAATAGAGCGGAGAGTAAACTTTTTTTTTTGTATAGTTCGTATTTTATCCATTTTAATTAATATAATATTATGTTATTAAGGACATTCAAATTTATTTAGATAAATGTTTCATGCCTCATTTTATATATTTTATTTAACAGGACGTAGTGTTATAGGATTGTTTCACTTACATATCATATTGATGAGTATTGACGAGAATATTAAATGGTCAAAAAGGTTAGATTAGACTAACATCATATTACTTATATATGACTCAATGAACTTAAATTGTCAAAAAGCTGGAAAAACATTTGATTATGTGGTGCTTCAAATGAGATTATGTTAAGTTTTTTTAAAGTTAGTAATAAGTAGTACAAACAGAGGCGATTCAGGTTGAGATATGTGGGTTCACGTGAATCCATACTCCTTTCATAAATCATGTATAACGATGTTATATTTTTTCAAAATTACTTAAATATATATGCGTGAACCCATGCTCAAAGACTATTATGGTGCAATTATTATTGGGTGCACCTCTACAAGTGAAACAATTCAAATCCTACACTGAACGGTCTTGTTTCCGACATAGAGTATAGATATATATATGTGAAAATTATTAAAATTTCAAAAAGAGTATAATTTGAAAGTATACACATACTAAAATTTTAAAAAGAGTATAATTAATACGTTTTAAAAGTATACACATAATATGAGAAAAGTTTATGAGATTTTCTTTATTGTAAAGATATAAATTTTTTTTTTTCAGAAGAAAATAAGGTTATCTTTTTACCATTTTAAGAATTAAGTGAACGGATTTTTTTTTACTTTTTATATGAGATCAGGAAAATTAGAAGTTATGTGCAATTTTTTTCATGGGTGTTTTAATGAAATAATAGTGTATGTATTTGTTTTATATAGTACCACATGACCATGATAGTAAGTTATATAAAGTATATTAAAACTGAATAGTATTTTAAGTAAGTTGAGATAATTCTTAATTATGCGGATAATTGGTAATTATCCAAAATATTTTGGATAAAAACATTGTTAGGCAACGTGTATTAACCAAAATCAACACTGTTAAGGAAAAACAAGAGGAAGAAGAAATAGAATATATAATTCCGAGTCCACAATTTGCTTGTGTGTCCTTAAGGAATTTTAACCCCCTCATAGTTGTCAAGGTAATGGATTAAATCCTCCCAGAATAAAACGGAATAAACCTTCCTGCGACAGTGGTAATAGTAGAAGCAGGTTACCAATGAACTCAAAGAGCGAAGAGAATCACACTTACAATTATCAAGGAACAAGAAAGCTCAAGACTTTTTTGATTAATGAACTTGCAGAGAGAGAGAGAGAGGGAAAGTGATTTTTTACTTTCTAAATTTCTGAGTACTTAGAATGGAAGTCATGCCTGAATTTATAGGCAATTGTTGGCTTTGTGAAAAGGTATGGTGTTTGTTCACTGTGAAGACATCTGATAGAAAGACAATGTATTGTCTTTTAACGTTCTTTTAACGTTACTTATTAAACTGGGTCAACTAGTTTAACCAAATAAATCGGGTCAGTTTTTGAAGCCCAACCCAATGCATTTAATTTCCCACCATTACCCAATTCACACTACTCATCTTTAAAGCCCAATGGTTTAAAAGTCCAACAATCCCCCACATGAATGGGGAATGGCTATATAAAGAAGAAACATACATGGAAGCTGTGTAATTCTCAAGAAAGGATTAATTGCATCTGGATAAGTAGGTTTCCCTTTGAACTTTTCGTAGTGATCATATGTCGGATATACTCAGGCAATCGGTAAATTTGATATCTTTGAACCATCGAACTTTAGTGTATACCTAGACAACCATATGTCACACAACCAACCCTTAACCGTCTTTTTGGTTCTCATTGTTGTGTTCGTTTTAGCCCGTCTGGTTTCATAAGTGCGTAGAGAATTGGCCTTATAGAATTTTCATTGAAGCGACTTTCACTTTATACTTACATAGGTAATTCCTAAACGTGTAATGTTTTAGATTTACACTATTTGATAAATACCACATCAAACTTAGGTAATCATTAAAGAACGTGTAAAGTTCTATTCTTGTTACTGAACATTGTCTTCATCACGAGAAGGGACCAAAGATTTTACTTTGACAATGTTGAACCGGTCAATCACAACTTTGTTTGAGCTCCTTGAACCTAGATCTCAGAATATCCAAAATTCTAGGTGGAGTTACCGCCATGATGACTTGTCCTCGGCCATAGTCCCATTCCCTTAGATGATTTCTCAACTCCCTCTCTAGTTAAGTCTTTTGTAAGCGGATCCGCCACATTATCCTTTGATCTTACATAATCAATAGTGATAATTCCACTAGAGAGTAGTTGTCTAACAGTTTTATGTCTTCGTCGCATATGACGAGACTTTGCGTTATACATAACGCTCCCTGCCCGTCCTATTGCAGCCTCACTATCGCAATGTATGGACATGGAGCCAAAGGTTTTGGCCAGAACGGAATGTCTTCTAAGAAATTTCGAAGCCATTCAGTTTCTTCGCCGGCCTTATCCTAAGCTATAAACTCTGATTCCTTTGTAGGGCGAGCGATGCACGTCTGTTTGGAAGACTTCCAAGATACTGCTCCTCCACCAACAGTAAAAATATATCCACTTGTGGAATTTGTTTTTGTTGAGCAAGTTATCCAATTTGCATCACTATATCCTTCGATAACTGCACGATATTTATTGTAGTGCAAAGCGTAGTCTTGGGTATATTCCAAATATCCCAGAACTCGTTTCATTGCCACCTAGTGATGTTTGTTGGGATTACTTGTGAATCAACTAAGTACTTATTGCACAAGCTATATCAGGACATGTACAGTTCGTGATATACATTAAGCTTCCCAACACACGAGCATAATCCAATTGAGACGTGTTTTCACCTTTATTCTTTACAAGATGATAGTTTAAGTCAATTGGAGTTCTTGCACTTTTAAATTCCAAGTGTTTGAATTTTTCAAGTACCATTTTCACGTAATGTGATTGAGACAAAGCTAGACCCTGAGGAGTCCTCTGGATTTCAATTCCTAGAATTACATCGGCAACTCCTAAGTCTTTCATATCAAATTTACTAGCAAGCATACGCTTAGTAGCTTGAATGTCGGCAATGTCTTTGCTCATTATTAGCATATCATCAACATATAAGCAAACAATGACTATATGATTTGGAACGTTCTTAATGTAAACACATTCATTAATCTTAAAGCCATTATTGTTTGGTCAAATTTCGCATGTCGTTGCTTGGGTGCTTGTTTTAGTCCATAAAGGGACTTAACAAGTCGATGCACCTTCTTTTCTTTTCTCGAAACCACAAACCCTTCAGGTTGGTTCATGTAAATTTCTTCCTCTAGATCACCATTTAAGAAGGCTATTTTTACATCCATTTGATGGATTTGAAGACCATACAAGGCGGATAATGCTATTAGCATCCGAATGGATGTATTTTTGTTACCGGCGAGTATGTGTCAAAATAGTCAAGACCTTCTCGCTGTCTAAATCCTTTGACAACAAGTCTTGCCTTGTATTTGTCAATAGTACCATCGTCTTTCATTTTCTTCTTGAAAATTTATTTACAACCCAAAGTTTTGTTACCTGGAGGAAGATCAACCAATTCCCAAGTGTGATTGTTCAATATAGATTCTATTTCAGTATTGACCGCCTCTTTCCAATATTGTTCTTCTGAAGAATACATTGCTTCCTTAAAAGTTCGAGGCTCATTTTCTAGCAAGAATGTTAGGAAGTCTGGACCAAATTAAGTAGATGTCCTTTGACATTTACTTCTTCTCGGATTTTCCCCATTAGGAACAATATCTGTTGTTTCTTCCCAAAGTCTCTCGGACTTTTCGTAGGACGAACCACTTTCATTATCATACGGATAAATATTTTCAAAGAACTCAGCGTTATCTGATTCTATCACCTTATTAACTTGAATCTCCGGATTTTCTGATTTATAAACCAGAAAACAATATGCCTTACTATTGGTTGCATATCAAATAAATACACAATCAATCGTTTTTGGACCTATCTTAACCCTTTTAGATTTAGGAACTTGTACCTTAGCTAAACACCCCAACACTTTGAAGTATTTCAAGTTGGGCTTCTTTCCTTTTCATTTTTTATAAGGAATAGACTGTGTTTTACTATGAGGTACACGGTTGATTATTCGGTTAGCTGTAAGTATAGCTTCCCCCCACAAGTTCTGTGGTAAACCAGAACTTATCAACAATGTATTCATCATCTCTTTCAACGTTCGATTCTTTCTCTCCGCAATCCCATTAGATTGTGGAGAGTAAGGGACAGTTGTTTGGTGAATAATGTCATTTTCCAAACATATTTCTTCAAAAGGAGATTCATATTCGCCACCCTTATCACTTCTTATCATTTTGATCTTTTTGTTTAGTTGTGTTTCAACTTCACTCTTGTATTGCTTGAAAGCATCAATTGCTTCATCTTTACTATTAAGTAAATAAACATAGCAATATCTCGTACTATCATCAATAAAAGTAATAAAATACTTTTTCCCACCGCGAGATAATGTTGACTTTATGTTGCAAATATCTGTGTGAATTTAGTCTAAGGACTTGAATTCCTTTCAACGGACTTACAAGGATCCTTAGCATACTTTGATTCCACGCATATTTGACATTTAGAATTAATGCAATCAAATTTTGTCAATACTTCCAAATTTATCATTTTTCGCAATATTTTGAAGTTGATGTGACCTAAAGTTTTTGACTCAAGTAAGTAAGAAGAAGCATTAACTTTATCGATAGGAACTGCTATTGCATTTAGCTTAAAAAGGCCCTCATTCAGGTAACATTTTCCTACATACACATCATTCTTACTTATTACAATACTATTAGAAATACAAATACAATTGAATCCATTCTTGACAAGAAGTTAGGTAGACACAAGATTCTTGCAAATTTCTGGAACACGGAGAACTTGGTTTAGAGTCACAATTTTTTCCGACGTCATCTTCAACGCAATCTTGCCAACTCCTTCAATTTTGGCTGTAGACGAATTTCCCATGAAAATTGTCTCGCCGGGTCCTGTGGGGGCATGAGAAGAAAATAACTCCTTGTTAGCACAAACATGGTGGGTGGCTCCAGAATCAATCCACTATTCTTTAGGATTTCCTACCAAGTTGCATTCAGACAACATGACATACAAGTCCTCCATTTCTTCAACATTTTCAACCATGTTAGCTTGATTATTTTTCTTCTTATTCTTTTGTACATCATTCTTTGGTGCACGACAGTCCACGGCCTTATGCCTAGACTTTCCACAGTTGTGGCAATTACCCTTGAACTTTTTCTTGCTTGGGTAATTCTTTGGTCCAGAAGCCTTCTTTCTCTTCTTATTTTGTGGCGCCTCCTCGACAATGTTAGCCCTTATTATTGTCGAGTTTCCACGTGACTTCTTTTCAGCATTTTTGTTGTCTTCTTCTATCCTCAAATGAATAATCAAATCTTCAAGTGTCATTTCCTTACACCTGTGTTTTATATAGTTCTTAAAGTCCCTCCATAACGGAGGTAACTTCTCAATGAAAGCGACAACTTGAAAGGCCTCATTTATGACCGTACCTTCAATAATAAATTCATAATTAATAACGAGATAAATCTTATTAATAAAATTATTGATTCGGGTCATACCTTCAGCAAGGAGGTCATGCACAATGACTTGTAATTCTTGGACTTGAGTTATGACTCACCTAGTGTCAACCATCTTGAAATCCAAAAATCTTACAGCCACGAACTTCTTAAGTCCGACATCCTCAGTCTTGTACTTCTTCTCAAGCGCATTCCATAACGCTTTTGAAGTTTCCATGACACTATAGACATTGTACAAGTTATCTTCCAAACAACTCAAAATGTATGTTTTGCATAAGAAATTAGAATGTTTCCATGCTTCAGTTACAACAAATCGTTCGTCATCCGGAGTGTCTTCAACCACGACCGGAGGATCCTCCTTGATGAATCGCCGCAATCTCAACGTAGTAAGATAGAAGAGCATCTTCATTTGCCAACGTTTGAAGTCAATACCGGAAAGCTTTTCGGGTTTTTTTGCTGGTGCCATAGCATGAGCAGGAGTTGAACGGCTCGACAAGGCAGCAACACTCGTAACAGTACCATCCATTCTATTAGCATTAGTTTGGTCTTCATTTACCATTTTTTCTGTATAGTTGGCAACAAATAGAACTTTTTAAAATTATTGAAGGTTTTATATCTTCAAACTGAATACCAAACCAAACATTCAAAACATAAACGGTGAAGTTTATTATATTCTTCAAACCGTATTTAAATTTAATACCCCGGTAAAGTTTTTATATTCTTTAAACCGGAGTAAATAATATATCGGAGTAGAAATCAATTAAGCTTTAATCTCCAAAATTAATGCATAAAATACTGCTGAAAAAACAGATTAAACTTGCGGCAGAAATTAACACACTGCAAAATCAGATTAAATTGCTACTGCTGTCCAAAATAAAACAGCATTGAAACGCTGTTATCAAAATAAAAATAACTCTAGCAATTGAACTGAAACTAACGCTAACACCAAAAATGTCTCTTAAACCTATAATAAAGTTTTAACCAATCAGAAGCAAGAAACGATTGAAACCAAATTGGATAGAAGTAGCAGTAAACGATTTTGTTCCTTTTTCCTTTATTTTTAAACAAAACAAATTTCAAGGAACAACAAAATATGAAGGTGGAGTGAACGATGTTCCTTTTTCCTTTATTCCAAATCACAATATTTTTTTTTTCTCCTTTAAATCGTTTCAAAATTAGACAAACACCTACAAAATTTAAACAAAACCTGCAGCAAACACAATTAAAGACAAAGACACGCTGCAGTCCAGAAAACGCAGCAATAACAGTGCAAAAACCAACGCAGCAATAACAGTGTAAAACCACGCTGCCGGATTTTATAAAATTCCTTAAGCTGTTAGGCAACGTGTATTAACCAAAATCAACAATGTTAAGGAAAAACAAGAGGAAGAAGAAATAGAATATATAATTCCGAGTCCATAATTTGCTTGTGTGTCCTTAAGGAATTTTAACCCCCTCACAGTTGCCAAGGTAATGGATTAAATTCTCCCAAGATAAAACGGAATAAACCTTCATGCGACAGTGGCAATACTAGAAGCAGGATACTAGCGAACTCAAAGAGAGAATCACAATATAATTTTCAAGGAACAAGAAAGCTCAAGACTTTTTTGATTAATGAACTTGCAGAGAGAGGAAAAATGATTTTTTAGTTTCTGAATTTCTGAGTACTTAGAATGGAAGTCATGCCTGAATTTATAGGCAATTGTTGGCTTTGGGAAAAAGGTATGGTGTTTGTTCACTATGAGCAGACATCTGAGAGAAAGGCAACGTATTTTCTTTTAACGTTACATATTAAACTGGGTCAACTAGTTTAACCAAATAAATCGGGTCAGTTTTGAAGTCCAACCCAATCCATTTAATTTCCCCCCATTACCCAATTCACACTACTCATCTCTAAAGCCTAATGACTTAAAAGTCCAACAAACATAACATGTCAAATCTCATACTTTCATTAATACATGTGGCTTGACCAAATGGACTTTGGGAAAATGTTATAGTATTGCTAAGGACGTACAACATTTGGGTATACAGAGCTGCTACTAGTGCTTGCTTGTGCAGCAAAACTTGATGTTGTTACACCAAGAGTTGTGCCTGGGGGAAGGAGCTGTTGTACGGCACATCCAGCAGCAATTCCTCGTCAGAACTTCCATTTGCAAAATGGAGAGAATCCAGCATAGGAGAATTATTACAAGGCAAGGCAAATAGGCTTTGGGACTGAAGCAAGAGGTATCGTTGTCAATTAGTTCCTTCTGCTCATAGCTGCGTTTCATAACCACCCTATTGGGGCTCTTCATTGCTTTCTTTGCACCTGAAGCGAAATGTGTTGAAAATTATTTCCATATGAATTAATGATATAGTTGAAGCACATACTGCACATGGCAAATAGAGCTAGGGAATTTTTCCTCAAAAAAAAAATAAAAATCTAGTATTCCCCCCCATTGCACTCAAATAAAATTTAAGCATTACTTTAGCTGGGGAAATTATGTGGCAAAGATACTAGACAAAGAGGAAAGCTAGACAAATTTGATGGACCATCTGTTGCAAGATTGAGGAGATTGTTCACATGTACAAGTAGGAAATTGACATTAAAGGTATGTTAAGGCTATCCCTTCTTTCTTTTGGCATGATCCAAGTAACAATACGTAAACGTAATAATATTCCATAAGTTATTTTACTCTTAGTATTTAAGGATATCTATGTTATTATTAATTCCGGTAAAGTGATATTCAAGTATGTCTAGGTATGTATCTAGTTCTCCATTGAAGTATTTGATAAAGTTTATTTCATGATATTAATTAGAGACATAATGGTCTTATGACGTATCGAGAGATTTTATTAACGTCTTTCATATGAATTTCATGCATCTATACATGCACATTGACCTATGACCAGATGGCATTATATACGCGTATATATATGTATATGAGATATAGAAAAGGTTATGCCGTTATATACGCACCACCACCTGATCAGCTGGTATACGTTGATGATTTGCCCACAGTGGCCAAGATGATATGATGGGATCCCCTCAGAGACTTGATGATGAGATGAACATATGTACCTATGCACGACATGACATTCACACCCATATGCATGATACTATAAGTATTTCATAATTTACAGAGCTATCAAACATGCAGGTTGAGTCTTTTACTCCATGTTTCTTCCATGCTCTTTCTATATTTATTGACATGTCTTACATACACAGTACATTATTCGTACTGACGTTCTTTTGTTGGGGATGCTGCATTCATGTCTGTAGGTATAGATAATCAGTTTGACGAGCCCTCATAGTAGACGAGATTGACATTCAGCGAAGGATCGGTAAGACTCCACCTCATTCGGAGTGCAGTCGAGTCTATGAGTCATCTTATTAGAGTTTTGCTACAGACATATGGGTAGGCTGGTACCCTGTCCCATTTGATATCAAATAATCGTAGAGTCTTTGTAGACACAGGTTTATTATGTACAGTATGTCAGAGGCCTTGACGGCCCATATGTATTCATGTTTTATGAAAAATGGTTCAGTGATACAATATTGTCCACTTACAATTGTACATTATAAGTTGTGGCCATGTTCGCCCATGATAGTTACAAAAGGAATAAATGAGTTTCAGAGTGGTTCGCTCTGGCTAGTGCGACACTGGATGCCAGCCACTCCTCCCCAGGTTCGGGGCGTGACATGAACCTTTACTGAAGCAATGTTCTTTGGTCTCAACTTTGTCACGCCCCGACCACGGGGAGCGCGACCTGCACTCAATTGAGTTACTCACATCGAGCAATCCTACTTGACGCCTCCTACCCGACCTTACCCATGAATAATGCGAAGATAAATATCAAAGAGGTAGGCAAGCGGGGGAATAATATGTACAACATCGATTTCATTATTTTTAGAAGTTTTATTTTCGATTTCCCAAAATATTACAATCTTATAGTTAAAAGTGGAAACATGATTGATACTTACAACATGATTAGTCTGCAACCCCAATCAAAATGCAATCCACACAATATCTACAGAGCCTCTAAATGTAACAAAAGTGTTATGTGAAATTGCTGGTGATAACGCCCTGGCTATACCTCAAAACAAAATATACAATATCAAGTGTCATAAGGCCCTGAAGCAGAATAGGGCTGAGTAGAGGGTAGGCTGCTAATGGGGATCAAAGCCACTTGTTGAGTAACCACCTGCATCAATTAAAGATGTAGCACCCTCGGCAAAAGGGACGTTAGTACTAGTATGTAAAGCTAAACACACACTGGTGGAATACAGAACCGACATAGAAGAGAGGGACATGAAAACCATTAAGAACTTAACTAACATTAAAATTTCCTATTACGAGAAAGATAAACGTTTAAGTCAATATCAATAATTTAAGTTGGGAGATCTTTAGTACCGATACACCACCATGCATATGGAATGGAGTTCGATCTCTGCCCAATCGGCTAAGTTGTACCCCAAAGTATGAGGCTCGACATAAAAACACAACATCACTATGTACGTGGGATGGCGTCCGATCTCCGCCCGATCAGCTAAGCCGTCAAACCCCAATACCGTGTGGGTCGACATGATTTTTTTCTAGCAATCATCTCATCCCAATTAAGGGGAATAATATCAGCACATCAATCTCATCGCAATTAAGGGGAATAATCTTAACTCATCAATTGTTATGTCCCGCAATATTACGTTGATATTACGTCCTGCAGTATTATATTACGATGATGTTGGGATCACGTGATTTTTGCCCTATATGAATTACTCCCATAGTTTCAAAACAAAATAATTTCTTTTCATTATTTGCAACTTTATGGATTTTCGGAGCATTTTTTGTTAATTGTTTGCATTTGTCTGTGCATTTTTATTTTTGTTTAATTAATAGAAAATACAAAAAAGGGTGTTGCATGTGCATTTAGGAGTTAATTTAGCATTTTTATAAATTTTTAGTAATTAAGTTATTTTAAATAAAATAAAATCACCAAAAATAGGTTAATTTGCATTTTTCATTCTAAATTTCAATTTGGAGTAATTTTCCTTTTAATTGTTTGGTTAATTAATTTTGATAATTATCATTTAGGCTTAATTAGTGTATTTAGGTCAATTAGGTTCTAGGAATTAATTTAGATTTTTATTATTATTTTGAAAAAAGAAAGAAAAACAACAAAAAGAATTAATTTTTGAAAAAGGAAAAGATTTTGAAAAGAAAAGAGAGATCAAATTTTATATTTGGGCCGAAGTTAATTAAAATTGTCAAGCCCAAATCAAACTCAGCCAAACCCACCCAAAACCCGTCCAATAAATCCCCACAACCCGGCCCAGACTACCCCTGAACCGGTCCAGATCCCTCCCATCCAAAACGACCCCGTTTAATTGAGAAATGATCCCAGCCGTCGAGGTTCTCTCATCCAACAACTGGAAAGCTGGGGGGTCAATAATACAAATATGTCCAAATGCCCCCTACCCCCCTTAGCCTCGTCTCTCACCTCCAAACCCTAGAGACACAAAACCCTAGACGCCCTATTTTTCCCCACCGTCGTCCTCCGCCCGCCGAAAATCATCCCACGGCGGCGGCAAGTCTCCGATGGCCTTCAAATTTACACCACTGCTTCGTCTCCCCTCCCTATCCCCTAATCCACAAATGGTTCTCTCAGAATCCTCCCCGAACGCCTCAAATGTTGAATTGAAGATGATCCCTAATTTCTCAAAAACTCAAATCGCGCGAGTTATTGAAGATTCAGGCTGAAATTGATCTTATTCATGTGTTTTCACCTGAATACACATAATTAAGACCCATTTTGTTCAAAATCTAAGGCTCAAGGAATAACTTCAAGGCTTGCCTGTCCGATTTTAGGTATTTCCAGTTTCTTTTCCTTTTCCTGCATTTCTTCTTCTTTTTAGTTCAAACTCACTTT
This sequence comes from Nicotiana tabacum, assembly GCF_000715075.1. NCBI lineage: Eukaryota > Viridiplantae > Streptophyta > Magnoliopsida > Solanales > Solanaceae > Nicotiana > Nicotiana tabacum. The sequence continues at coordinate 144,975,817 of NC_134080.1, forward strand.
CATCTCTTCTCCGTCCCCTCTCTTGGTTGCTTTGTTATTTGTTAATTTCCCTTGTTTATTATTTCTTTTGGCATGATTAGCTTAACCACGAATTTAGCCTAATTAGTTTTGATAATCGGTTCATTTCTCTTTCTATTGTGGAATTTGACTCAGTAGAGTTAGTCTTTTGTTTTTCTTTGGTTTGATCTGTTTGTTAATTTTTAGGGTTCGATTAATTTAATCGGGTTCTTGATTTATGTTTCTTTTTTTTACTTAGTGGTGGTTTTATTTAATTTGTGTAATCAGGCTCACTACTGTAGGATTCGACTGGTTAAACTTTTGTGTGTTTTTCTTATTAATGTGTGATTTGAGTTTGTTCCATTGTAATGTGTTAAGACTTCTTTCTTGGGGTTTGGGATAAGGCAAACCTGGGCATTAGAGTCTCATCCATTCAGGCTCAGGTTTGGAATCCAGCTAGGCCATTGAGCCAGCCTGACCCAAGTAAGAGGAGGGTAATTTCAGGGAACTTGGGGGGGGGGGGTAATTTAGGAAGTTTAGGATAGGGGAATCTTGGGTAACTGATTTAGAAGCCTCTAGTAGGGGTCTTCTAGCGAATTTTAGAATTTAACTTAGTTAGAAAGTCAAAAAATCAGGGGCTAAGTAGAAAAAAGGAAAGTTAGGAGAGGTCTAAAATGCAAAACCTAGCATATATTGGTTGCCCTTGTAACTTGCCTATAAAGGCATTGTTACTTGAGGCTGGAAAAAAAAAAGAAAATCCAAGAGCTAAGAGACCTAAGGGAGAAAAATAAAGAAAAAGAAAAGCTGTTATTGTTCCACTGAGACTTAGCTCTACACTTTGAAATTTTCACTCTCTGAATCATTTCTTTTTCCTTTGTCTGGATTTGAAATGGTTTGAGGTTTAGTTAGTAAGGTCAGATCTTGGTGTTTATCGAGTTGGCTATGTGTTTGAAGCTGGTGTTAGCTTGCTGAATTGCATTTTACTGGGTTTTGAACTGCGAAGTTACTGTTCCATTGGATTTGGAACTAATTTTGTGGTTCCATCACTGAATTTGGGTTGTTTTGTTGCTGCTGTCAATCTCTGCTGAAATACAAACTGCTAATCCTTCTTTTTTACTTGTTCCTTCAATTTCAAGTACTCATCTCACATTCCAATGTATGAAAATGGATGAATATGAAGATTGGTTCACTTGAATAGAGATTTATACTAATGTAGTTGTTATTCAATGTTTTTGCACCTTCGAAATTGTTTAGATTAGCTTAATTTTCTTATACTCCTTTCTGTTTGTTCTGAATATGGACTGCTGTAGTAATATTAGCTTGGTAGTTCACTATGGGGGTATCAAATGTGCATGAAAGGTCTTGTTATATTGGCCAGCTTTTGTATTCGTGTTGTTGAAAGGAGTATGTTTAAAGTTAAGCTATCAATTTGACTATGTAGTTAAGTGTTTCAGTTTTTTTTTATAGTTTTAATATGTGAGTATTCATCATGAGAATGTGTTAGATTAGGATTAGGATAAAGTTGAACTGTTTGTTTTGGAAATAATGGTTCAGAAGACGAGTCTGTTTCATTTAGTCTCCACAACATCTCATTAATTAGTTCATCAGAGTGTGTTTAACATGAATATAAATGCGAGTCTGGATCTCTTATTTGGGCATGAGTATTCAGCAAAGTTGTTAAGTTTAATTAGAATTTGGTTTTGTATATTGCATGCTCGAGGTAACTTATGGACAAAATGTCTGAATTTCGAGTCGATCACTTCAGTAACATGCTAGCTGGGCATTGCCTAATTTCCACATGAGTTCTTGAATGCTGGGAAGACTGTGAATCAAAATTGTTTTTTTAAATCAAAAATGGAAAGTTCAGTGGTCTGTTTGTGCGTGAATGGAGATTCGAACTCTAACTGGTTCAACCTTTAGTCCTTAACGTTTTTGGACCATCCTATGGGCTCTGGACCACGAGTCCATGTGAACGGAAAGATGATCAGCCTTGCTAGCAACGACAGGCTGTTGGGCTTCATGCCTAGACCATTTTCTTTTTTTTTTTACCTTCAACTTTTGGCCTTTTCTTAAAATTAACCGTCTCTTTATTTGCTCATATGATCAATTTCCCTTCAATAATTTGAGGTGAGCCATAATTAGATAACTCATAGTTTATGGCCCTCCAAGCTTTAGTTTGAATATCCTTTTAAAATGGAATTGAGGTGCACCGCGCCGAATAAAATCTCAATTGCGTGGCCCTCATTTTAATTAGCTTTAACTCAACCTTAGAATTCAAGGCATGCCATTTAGCAAATTACATGGCCCTCGCAAAGTGCAAACACGTAGTTGCTTTAGGCGCGTATTAATAATCTACTTTCCTAAACTCAGGTGCACATTTATGTGACCCAAATCCAAATCTTAACGATGTTACAATATGTCAAAAACCACGGGAGAATTTATGTGACGTGGTTCGAGACGTGTTTTAATAACGTTGCAATTTTCTTTAAAAAATGAATAAAAGCGGTTAAAACTAAAATTTGCACATAGGTTCATAATTGTTTAAAATCAGATAATTAAGCCGAATATAACAGTTGAACGACCGTGCTAGAACCCCGGAACTCGGGAATGCCTAACACCTTCTCTTGGGTTAACAGAATTCCTTACTCGAATTTCTGGTTCGCGGACTGTTAAACAGAGTCAAGCGTTTCCTCGATTCGGGATTCAACCGGTGACTTGGGACACCATAAATCTCCCAAGTGGCGACTCTAAATCTTTTAATAATAAATCCCGTTTCGATTTTCCTTTAATTGGAAAAATCCTTTATACCCTCCCGATGTGTAGGAAAAAGGAGGTGTGACAGATGTTGCATTTCGGCGTATTAGATTACAACGATATTGCACCCTGTAGTATTGTACGTTGAATTTGTTGTAAGGTAATTGACATCAGTCCAAAGAAAATATTATTTGGAGATTATAAGGATTATGATTCAAACAAGTGATGAGTAAATTCGTAAAGGTGAGAGGGGAAGCAAGTCAAAGAAAATGAATTTTCATCCAAGTTCGGCATGCTGGGATAAAATATGGCCCGAGATAAAATACTCGATATTTATAGACTAGTGCCATACAATATACCATATGACCAAATTAGTATGATGTATAAAGTATATTAAAAATAAGTAGAATTTTAAGTAATTTGAAATATTTTTTAATTATACGGGTAATTGATTAATTACCAGGTAACGAAGCATTACTTAATTACTTAATAAGTAATAAAGATTAAAAAGAACCCCACCCCCACCCCACGTGGCAGCAAGCCACTAGCAATTAAGTGACTCATGGTCACATTAGAATAGGTGACATCTTGATAATTTAATTGCAAGACACCTCAAATACATTAAGACTTCCAAACCAAATCATGTCACAATTCTTGCAAAATCTCTTACTAAGGCCCTAATAGGGGTGGACAACGTTAGTGCTCTTAAAAGCTCTTTCAAATTTCCATTCTCAAAGACACCTAAAATTAGATTGTATATTTAAGCAACGTGATTTTTTTTGACAAGTTTCAACAATTTCAGCTAGCATTTTTAGAGTATTAGCAACAGAGAAATGTTGCGGTTCTAAAGAAGTACGGTGCAACTTTTTCAAGAACATCATATGGATTTTTTCCTACTCCAGGTATGTTAAGGCTAAGCCCTTCCTTAATTTTGGCATAATCTCGTCATTACACAAGTTTGATAATGTGGAATAAAGAAAACTCATATCCCGGAATTTACGTATATTTTCCTAGTCTTGTAAGTTACAATATTCTCATTATCAGGATTTCATATTGAATTGAGTATTTCTTTCTTCAAGTCAAGAGAGTAGAGAGTCTATATATACAGTATTACAGTATTTTAGCTATAATCTATGGGTAGGCCTATATTGGGCAACCTCTGATCAGATGGTAAGTTATATACCGAGCCTACTGTAGTCGAGCGCCTATGAGTGAGCCAAGTTGGCCGAGATACAAAGCCTAGTATGGCCGAACACCTATTAGCGAGCCTACTATGACAGAGCAATTATATATATATATATATATATATATATATATATATATATATATATACATATACCGAGCCTTATAAGACCGAACAACTATTTTACTTATTATATTGAGAGAGTTGAGTCAGTATCAGCAGGTAAGTATATCTTCAGATCATCTTTGACTTCCAATTACTTGCAGTTATTATATTATTAGTTCTGTTTCAGCTTTCAGTATATTGCCTTACATACTCGGTACATTATTTCGTACTGACATCGTTTTTCTAGGGGCGCTGCATTTCGTGTGTGCAGGTTCAGACAGATAGGCGGGTATACATCCTCATTAAGTGTTGCCCGAGTTCACCTTGATCGGTAAGCTCCATGCCTTTCGGATTTGCCGGGTCTAGAGCTTTATGTAAATCTTGTGTCTATATATGTATATATGGTATGAGTAGGTCGGGGAGCTATTATGATCACAGTATATCCACCAGTACAGGCTTGTAGACATATCGTGTCAGTTAGTGCAATATGTTGAGCTTGTACGCCTTGTATATATATCTTGTTGGTTTGTCAGCTGCAATAATTATGACGGCCTTGTCGGCCCAAATTTATATTGATATTTAGCTAGCATTCGCAGTTTTCTTACAATGTGGCCCATGACCAAAGTACGACATCACATGTTCAAAGTTCCGTAGTCGCAAGTTGGTACGCGGAGACAGGTGAGGCACCGGGTGCGGTCTCGCCCGCAGGTTCGGGGCCTGACAAAAGTGGTATCAAAGCAGTCTTGTCCTAGGGATTCTACAATCTGTGTCTAGTAGATTCTTGTTTATGGGTGTGTTGTGCACCATACTTAGAAGCAGGAGGCTACAGGGCATTTAGGACTATCACTCTTTCTTCTTACTCTAGATCGTGTGATAGAGCTCAGCTGTAAGAACTAAATTTTCTAAACTCTATCTTATTCGTAATATGATGATTCCTACATTTAGAAAGGTGGTGGGTAAGGAATTGAATTCGGTTGTGAAAGAGTTGATTTAGAAGAACTCGGTAAGCTTTTGGAAAAGGAGCCTTAAGGCAAGAATATCTATTCACCTTCATGGTGAAAGACAATAAGAGATTTAGAAGATAAATACAACTCTCAACAAGTAAAGGAAGCAAGGTGAAAGAGGGTACGAGGTACCCAGCTAATGAAGATCATCCTTATTTACCATTCAGGTAGAGAGATATAAACATTTTGAGTTACCTTCAACAGTAACAGAGGTATGTACAGTTGGCCACGCTGATCCAAGTTATGCTTTATGGGATCTAACAAATATGGTTTAAGAGAAGGACATAACATCACAATGCGGTTGGGTTAAAAGTGACCCAAAATGGTGGATGAATAGTTTGCGTTAGTTAACATTGCCGAAGGATATTGTAAATATGCTAATAAATCTCCTTGTGAGACCCCTAGATGGTGCACTCTAAAAGAGTATAGCTAGATATGAGTACTACAATGATAGGAACTGGAAATCTTTAAGGGATAAATATTACCTTAGTATGGCTCCCGTCTCTAGTAGAGGGATAATGTTAGGCAGCCCGAAGAGCCAGTAGATGGAGCAAGGGGAGGTAAAAGCGAAAGAATGTCTTGTTAAAGTTTTCAGAATAAAGTGATAGATAGAAATATTAGCAGGGAAGTACGAAGAGGGATAATGAAACATTATGAGTGAGATGTGATACATGCATGGCAATGGTAGAGTATTACAGAATCTATATTCAATTGAAGAAAGAGACAAGAGGTGATGGGTCTTAAGAAAACAAAAGAATATAGGTCATACGGTCACGTCCTCATTCAAGAAATAAGTTTGCGACTCTAACATGATTAACCAAAGGAAAAGTTAGACCAAGAGTAATAGAAATCAATATGGACTAATGAACAAGATAAACTAAGCATGAATTAGGAACTGAGTGATTTGATAATAGTCAGCATCATGAGAATTTCAGATTGCATTCCAGATGTAATAGAATGGACAACAGAAGAAAATCCATGATGAATTCAGAGAATGGTCATTTAGGAAAACACTTCCCTAAAGCAAGCATTGTGAGAAAAGTTAAGCTTAAAGGACTATATGTGCTAGTACACTAAGTGCCACCATTGCAAGTGAGAAATTTTGTTATCCTTGGTACAGAAGAATTACTGTAAGGTGAGTAAGGGCCATTGATGATGCGAAAGGACGCCGAAGATGGAGAGGAAAAACATCTATAGGCAGGTTGTCGTAGCTCCACATCTTAGTACTCCCCTAAAGGGGGGGGGGGGGGAATATGGAATGATAAAGGAAGAATGAGATAAAAATGAGAAAGGGATGGGATTGCACTTATCCAAATCCTATAGATATGCCACGATTCCAGAATGTTATTAAGCACGACGTTAAGAAAAGAAAGTAAGAGTTCCTGCCCGGGATGTTATTGATAGGTAAGGAGCCATTATGTGAGGTGAGTTAAGACAAGGAAATAACCCAAGAAAGATTACACAGAATATGTATATGAGAATGGGCTGATGAGTAGTTAGTAGTTGATTCAAGAAGATCCTAGTCATGAATATACAAGAAGTTACAAACAAATCAGCAGATCATGCAAGATAAATGTAGTAAACCCCAATATGGAGAATTTAGTTTTGCAGTAATGTTATTATAATACTTGAGATATATTCAAATAGGAGTCGGGTAGTTAAAGGTATCGTATAAGTGTTACGGGGATAAAAGAAAGTGCCACTGGAAAGGCAGTCAAAATATCAGTTCAGAAGCAACACTATAAGAATAAGGGCATGGAGGTAAGTAACTACGGATAATTGTAGGCAAATAAGGACATTAGAAGGCCCGTCGAGTATACAATGTAATAGGCTCACAACTTTACAAGAGTCAGAGGGTATTCCCTAAGTACTACGATGAAAGACTAGCTGAGGAAATAATGAAGAAGGCTTTAACCTCAGCACAATGACCTAAAGATGAAATAGTCATGTGACAACAGTCTCAAAACAACATTGTATGCACTCCCTAAAAAAAGTGGGACCTATAGTGGCTAATGAATAGGGAGTAAAATCAGAAGTGATATTCAAGATTGAATTGTATGGAATTCAAATATATAGGGGCACTAAGATAAGCTAAGTATGGACGCAACAAGAGGGCAGACAAATCAGGAAAAGTAATAGCTTACGTTTAAAGAACGCTATGATGGAAAAAAGGGAATTATTAGATCAATGATCCAGAGTTGGTTATGTTATGAACGCGCGTAAGGGTTCGGATTTATATACGTACAGCATATACAGCTATAGAAGATTCTGGTATACATTAAAAAAAAGAATTGAGCCCAAGTCATAGACGAAGGATTAAGTTGTTAAAGGATTGTATCATGCATATCCCATAGCGCCATGAAAGGCTAAAAGTAATAACTAACACCATAAGCCACAGATCGGAAGAAAGTTTAAGCCTACATAAAGGTTGATCAGAGGAAAGAGGAAACTAAAGAGTTACATCAACTAAGTAAATCAAGAGTTTGATTATTAAACCCAGAAAATTATAGACATAGTGATTGAGAACATAGCAGAATCACTCTTAATATTAGAAGTGCAAGAGAGATAGAACAACAACCATATTCTATAACGGCTCTACAATAAAACCAGTTAAAAAATACTAGCTCATAAGAATTTAGTATGGAACTCCCACCGGATTGTATAGGCACAAGTGGTGCCAGTATTATAATAGAGGTTCAAATTGTGGATGTGAATTCTACCTATATAAAAGGAAGATCATGAAGAAGATAGAAGATGTGATGCGAAATTTTGAAGTAAGTATGGTAAAGGTGAACGACATATGAGATACTCAGATGCAGAAGGTTGTGAATAGTCCATACTTCGGATAGAAGGCTAAAAGCGCGTGGATTCAATATCCAGGAATGAAAGTGGCATCGTCAGTGGCATATCTTCCAACCTATGGTTTCTAAGTACCGAAAGATCTAATTAGAGAGTAAAGGACGAGTTAGAGACGATGCAATGTCTCGCTTGATATTCTAGAAAAGCATAAGGGAATCGATCGCAAGCTAAAGTATGGTAGAACGATAAAGTTTTAGAAAAACAAGAGTAAGTATACGAAGAAGGCAAGTGAGAAGGTGACAAAAGTGGTATAGATAAGTCCTAAGGATTAAGCCCATGAAAACAAAGTAGCTGATGGTTCCTCTAAACTATAGAAAGCTCAATATAGCGTGAATAAACTCAAAGGAGTCTAAGACTAGTAGCATTTAGAAGAGATGGGATAATACCTTGGTAGCAAAATGAGGGTGTAATTATGATAAATAAAGGATGATGTTTGGGCCTTCACTTGAGTAATGATTTGAAGAAGAATTGTAAGGGAATAAAATAACCATATAAGGTGAGTCACATTAGGATGCTATAATGTACGATCGTGGAAGTATATTATCACCCCTATGTGACGACCCGACCATTTGTCTCATGAGTTACCACTTCGTTTCCCCCTATTTCTACTTCTTTATGCTTTGTTTATCCATGTTATATGGTATTGGGTTGGTCGGATCGAATCCGGAGTGATTTTGGTAAGGTTTGAGACACTTAGTCTCTTTTAAGGAAGTTTATGTTGGAAGAGTCAACCGGATGTTGACTTATGTGTTAGAGGGCTCGAATGTGAGTTCTGGTGGTTCGGTTAACTTCAAAGGTGATTTGGGACTTAGGAGTGTGATCAGAATGGGCTTTGGAGGTTCGGAGTAGATTTAGGCTTGAATTGGCAAAGTTGATATTTTGGCGATTTTTGGTTGGTAGGCGAGATTTTGATATAGGGGTTGGAATGGAATTCCGAGAGTTACAGTAGTTCGGTTGGGTCATTTGGGATGTGTGTGCAGAATTTCAGGTCATTCGGACGAGGTTTTGTTGGGGTTTTGATCAAAAGCGGAAGTCGGAAAATTTCAGAAAGTTTGGCTTGAATCTGATGTGTTTTGGTTGATTTGATCTTGTTTGAGGTGTTTTGAAGATTGATACAAGTTTGAAAAAGGTATTAGTATATGTTTGTGTTTTTGGCTGAGGTCCCGGGGCCCTCGGGGTGATTTCGGAGGGTTGACGGGAAGTTTGAGGAATGTTTGCAGTTGCTAAATTTTTGCTGCTTCTGGTATTTCCGCACCTTCGGATTGGGTACTATAGGTGCGACGCCACACATGCGGAAGAGGAGCCGTAGAAGAGGATTATTGAGGAGTTTCCAGGGACTGCAGATGCAGTTGTGGGACCGCACCTGCTAAGCTGCAATTGCGGAAGGTTGAGCGCAGGTGCGATTTTGGTCAGTTAAGTGAAGAACCACAGAAGCGGTTATGTGGCCGCATATGCGGTACCGCAGAAGCAGAAATTGTGCCGCAATACAAAAATATATGGGCAAAAATTATAAATTATAGATTTCTCAAATTTTGAACTATTTCACCATTTTATCTCGGTTTTGGAGCTTTTTGGACGATTTGAAAGAGTGATTTCAAGGGAAATTCATTGAGGTAATGAATTTGGACTTAAACCTCGTTCCTATGCTATTATTTTGACGGATTGGAGCTAGAAATCATGGAAATTAAGGGTGAAAATTGGAGAAACTAGGGCTTGGAAACTTAGACCTTTGCTTGAGGAATTGAAGGACCATTTGAGGTTAGATTTCTAAACTTGTGATATGTATTAACTCGTGGCGAGATAAGGAACCTATTGATGTAAAAATTATCGAATTACGAGACATGGGCCTAGGGGTCGGGTTTTTGTAATTTCGAGATTTGTGTCATTTATTTCGCTTGGGCTTTGTTCCTTTAGCATATTTGACATCCTCGTTCTGATTTTGGATAGATTCGGCACGAGTGGAGGCCTATTCGAGGGGCAAAGGCATCACGATCTAGAGATTTGACCGGTTCGAGGTGAGTAATGATTGTAAATAATGTTCTGAGGGTTTGAAACCCCGGATTTGCACATCGTAGTGCTATATTGAGGTGAGGCACATGCTTGATGACGAGCGTGGGGTCGTGCACTACTGGGGATTGTGACTTGGTCTGTCTCGATTGATGATTTTACTACGTATTTAACTAAAACCTATTTGCTATCATCATTATTTGGGATGAATGCCATATTTGGGCTTCGTGCCAACTTTTTTGAACCCTTCGGAGATTTTTTATTGATCTTTCCTCACTGCTATGACTTTATACTTGAACTTAGTCATGTTGTTTTCCACTGTTTTCATACTCAGCCATGTTCACTCATTTTTAATACTTAAATGACATTTTAAATAATGTTTGGGTTGAGAAACACTATTTTACTATTGCCCGAGTGGATTGTGAGGATTCTTGACTGAGCATGGCCGAGGGCCTATGTTGTGAGGAAACACTGATATTGATTTGAGGTCGAGGGCCTAAGATATGTACGCCACGAGGTGGCTTGATTGTTGAGACCGAGAGTCTAGTGATGACGCCATGAGATAGCTTGATATTGCACTTGGGCCGTAAAGGGCCCCTCCAGGAGTCTGCATACCCCTAGTGAGCACGGGTACCCATTGTGATGTGAGATTAAGCCTGAGAGGTTGGCATTGTTCTGAGATGTTGCCCGAGGGGCGGATTTGTTGATACTATTCCCGAGGGGTGAACTTCTATGTGTTTATTTTTCCTTAATTGCCTGTCAATTACCTGCTTACTTGTTGAAAAAGGATTTTACTTATGTTATCACTGGTTTACTGTTTTAAGTGGTTTTACTGTTTCATTATAGAATGCTTTGTGCCTTATGTTATTTTCTTACTTTCAGTGTTTATTTACATTTTTTACTCACTGAGTTGGAGTACTCACTTTACTCCCTGCACCCTGTGTGCAGATTTAGGCGTAACTGGTCCCGCTCCTGAGTGTTAATCCTTCCAGCTTCAGGCGGATCCGAGGAATCTTTAGGTAGTTGTTGGCATTCGCAGCCCGAAGCTCCTCCCTATCTTATTTGTTTATGTCATTAGTTTTTGTATCAAACTTTGTAGTCTTCCGAGTATTCCGGATTTGTTTAGATGCTCATGACTTGTTACACCCCGGTATCGGGCTGTGTTTGGGCTGTATTACGCATATTATTCTATCATTTGCTTAGACATTGGTTTATTATTTCATGCTTGGACTGCTTCTTAATGCTTAACTGTTCAAAAATGGAATTGGGTTTAATTAGATGGCCTTGTCTTCATGAGAGGCGCTATCACGACCGGGTCCGGGTTTAGGGTTGTGACAAGTTGGTATCAGAGCCTAGGTTACATAGGTTTCACAAGTCATGAACAGGTTTAGTAGAGTCTCGCGGATCGGTATAAAGACGTCTGTATTTATCCTCGAGAGGCTTCAAAACCCGAGTACGAAACTTCTATTATTCTATTCTCTCATAGATGGTGAGGACACGCGATACCGGACATGATGGACGACCACCAGTACCACTAGTTGGGGCTACCATAGGCTAGGGTCGCGGTCGAGGCCGTGGCAAGGGCAGAGCAGCTAGAGCAGCATCGACAAATCCACTAGCTACCCCAGTTCCGGATCAAGTCCCAGTTGTGGACGCTACAGTAGCACCAGCTCAGGCACAGCTATGCCTATTGTAATTCCAGGCCTTCAGGAGGCATTAGCTCAAATCTTATCAGTATGTACCATTTGGCTCAGGCGGTCTCAGTTACTATAACCGCATCTACTTCTCAGGCCGGGGGAGGCAATCAGACTCCCGCTACTCACACACCACAGTAGGTCGTGCATGGACTTCAGACGTCGTAGCGCATCCAGCCCAGCTGGTTGCAGCTGCTTAGGACTACATAGTTCCTACCATTCCGGAGGATGAGCAGCGTAGGCTGGAGAGATTTGGTAGACTTCAGCTTCCGACCTTCAGTGGTGCAGAGGGCGAGGATGCCTAGGGCTTTTTGGACAAGTGCTGGAGGATGTCTTGTACAACGGGTATTCTGGAAACCAACGGGGTCACTTTCACGACTTATCAGTTTTCTGGAGCTGCCTTCACTTGGTGGGAGGATTTTGAGAGGCGTAGGTCTGCTGGTGTAGCACTTCTTACCTGCAATCAGTTCTCCATTCTCTTTCTGGAGAAGTATGTGCCGCAGTCTCGAAGAGAGGAGTTGTGCAGGTAGTTTGAGTGGTTGCGTTAGGGGGAGATGACTGTGTCGCAGTATGAGTTGAGGTTCTCCGAGTTGGCTCGTCATGCCATTTTGTTGGTTCCGACAGATAGAGAGAGGATCAGGAGGTTTATTGATGGCCTCACTTATCAGCTTCGTATTCTCATGATCAAGGAGAGGGTGAATGGTGCTACTTTCGAGGAGGTTATGGATATCGCCCGTGAGATTAAGTCTATTCATCGCAAGGGGCGAGAGGAAAGGGAGGCCAAAAGGCCTCGAGGATCTAGTAGCCATAGTGGTTCTCCTTCGAGGGGTCAGTTTCTGCACGACAGAGGCCGTCCATTTAGGCCTACTTATCCAGCTCGCCCAGGATATCGTGGGGTGTCATCGGGTCATAGTTCTCACAATTCTCATTAGGTCCAGTCATCACTTAGTGCCCTTCCAGCTCAAAGTTCGTCCCGTGCTCCATCAGTTCAGGGCTTTTCTTTGTTAGTTGTGTCTGCTAGTCACTCCGGTGTGAGGGTTTCCCTCCAATCCCCTTCTCCAGCACCTGGGAGTTGTTATGAGTGTGAAGAGATGGGTTGCATGTGGAGGCAGTGTCCTCGTTGTTTAGCTAGTTCATCTCAGCAGAGGGCTCAATCATTGGCTTTAGCGCCAGTTACTTCACCACCACCCGCCCAGCCAGCTAGGGGTAGAGGTTAGTCTGTTAGGGGTCTCCTTAGAGGGGGAGGTCGATCGGCGGGCGGTCAGGCCCATTTCTATGCACTTCCAGGCAGACCCGATGCTATTGCTTCAGATGTTGTTATTATATGTATTGTTTCAGTCTACGACAGAGTTACCTCTGCATTATTTGATTCCGGTTCCACCTTTTCTTATATGTCCTCATACTTTGCTCGTTATTTGGGTACGCCCAATGAGTTTCTTGCTTTACATGTTCATGTATCTACCCCGGTGGGCGATACTATTGTTGTAGACCATGTGTATCGGTCGTGTGTGGTGACTATTGGGTGTCTGGAGACCCGAGTGGCTCTTTTACTATTGTGTTTTGGCGGATTCTGATATCATTTTGGGCATGGATTGGTTATCTCCGTGTCGTGCTATTTTGGACTGTCATGCTAAGACAGTCACATTGGCGATACCAGGTGTGCCATGGATTGAGGGGCGGGGTTTGACTAATTACGTTCCCAACAGAGTGATCTCATTCTTGAAGGCCCAGAATATGGTTGGTTGTCTTTCGTACCTAGCCTGTGTGAGGAATGTTGGCACTGAGGCTCCCACTATTGATTTTGTTCCAGTTCTGAGGGATTTTCCCGACGTGTTTCCTATGGACCTGTCGGGCATGCCACCGGACATGGATATTAATTTTGGTATTGACCTGCTGCCGGGCACTCAGCCCATTTCTATTTCGCCGTATCGTATGGCACCAGCAGGGTTGAAGGAGTTAAAGGAGCAGCTTCAGGAACTCCTTGATAAGGGGTTCATTCAGCCTAGTATGTCACCTTGGGCTACGCCAGTTCTATTTGTGAAGAAAAAGGATGGCACTATGAGGATGTGTATTGATTATAGGCAATTAAATAAGGTAACAATTAAGAACAAGTATCCTTTGCCTCACATTGATCATTTATTCGACCAACTTTAGGGAGTGAGAGTGTTCTCCAAGATTGATCTCCGTTCAGGTTATCACCAGTTGAAGTCAGGGACTCAAATATTCTTAAGACGGCTTTTAGGACCTGATATGGTCATTATGAGTTCTTGGTGATGTCTTTTGGGCTGACCAATGCCCCAACAATATTTATGCATCTGATGAACAACGTGTTCCGGCCTTATCTCCACTCATTTGTCATAGTCTTCATTGATGATATTCTGGTGTATTCGCGTAGTCAAGAGGAGCACGCAAGAGCATTTGAGAGTTGTGTTGCAGAGATTGAGGTAGGAGAGGCTTTATGCAAAATTTTCCAAGTGTGAGTTTTGGCTCAGTTCAGTGGCTTTCTTGGGGCACGTGGTATCCAGCGACGGGATTTAGGTTGATCCGAAGAAGATAGATGTGGTTAAGAGTTGGCCCAGACCGTCCTCAGCTACAGAGATTTGCAGCTTTCTTGGTTTGGAAGGCTATTATCGCCTATTTGTTTAGGGATTCTCATCTATCGCATCTCCCTTGACCAAGTTGACTCAGAAGGGTGCTTCATTTGTATGGTCGGACGAGTGTGAGGAGAGCTTTCAGAAGCTCAAGAAGCCTTGACCACAGCTCCAGTGTTGGTTTTGCCATCAGCTTCAGGTTCATATACCGTGTATAGTGATGCTTTAAGAGGTAGGATTAGTTGTATGTTGATGTAGGAGGGTAGAGTTATTACTTATGCTTCTCGTCAGTTGAAGCCCTATGGGAAGAACTACCCCATTCATGATTTGGAGTTTGCTACCATTGTGCACGCATTGAAGATTTAGAAGCATTACTTGTATGGTATGTCTTGTGAGGTGTTTACTGATCATCGTAGCCTCCAACACTTGTTCAAGCAAAAGGATCTTAATTTGAGGTAGCGGATATGGTTGGAGTTTCTTAAGGATTGTGATATCACTATATTGTACCATCTGGGAAAGGCCAATGAGGTGGCCGATGCTTTGAGCTGAAAGGCAATGAGTATGGGGAGTTTGGCCTAAATTCCAGTTGGGGAGATATCTCTTGCAGTTGATGTTCAGGCCTTGGCCAATCGGTTTTTGAGGTTAGATGTTTCGGAGCCTAGTCGAGTGTTGGCGTGCGTGGTTTCTCGATCTTTCTTATATGATCGCATTAGAGAGCGCCAGTATGATGATCCGCATTTGCTTGTCCTTAATGACAGAGTTCAGCATGATGATTCCAGAGATGTGACCATTGGTGATGATGGGGTGTTGAAGATGCAGGGCCGAATTTGCATGCCCAATGTAGATGGGCTTTAGGAGTTGATTCTGGAGGAAACCCATAGCTCGCAGTATTTCATTCATCCGGGTGCCGCAAAGATGTATCAGTATTTGAGGCACCATTATTGGTTGAGAAGAATGAAGAAAGACATTGTGGGATTTGTAGCTCAGTGTCTCAATTGTCAGTAGGTGAAATATGAGCATTAGAGACCGGGTGGCTTGCTTCAGCAGATGGATATTCCCGAGTGGAAGTGGGTGATTGTGGATCGGCTGACCAAGTTCACACACTTTATTCCTGTGTGTACTACCTATTCTTCAGAGCGGTTGGCAGAGATCTATATTTGGGAGATTGTTCGTTTGCATGGTATCCTAGTTTCTATCATTTCAGATAGGGGCACTAAGTTTACATCATAGTTTTGGTGGTCTGTGCAGCGAGAGTTGGGTACTCAGGTTGAGTTGAGCACAACTTTTCATACTCAGATGGACGAGCAGTTCGAGATCACTATTCTGATATTGGAGGACATATTGCTTGCTTGTGTCATTGATTTTGGAGGGTCATGGGATCAGTTTCTACTGCTTGTAGAGTTTGATTATAACAACAGCTAACAGTCGAGTATTCAGATGGCTCCATATGAGGCCTTGTATAGAAGGCGGTGTAGATCTCCAATTGGTTGGTTCGAGCCCGGTGAGGTTAGGCTATTGGGGACAGATTTGGTGCAGGATGCTTTGGAAAAGGTAAAAGTGATTTAGGAGTGGCTTCGTACAGCGCAGTCGAGGCAAAAAAGTTATACTGACAGGAAGGTTCGAGATGTGTCCTACATGGTTGGTGAGAAGGTCCTATTGAAGGTTTCGCCCATGAAGGGTGTTATGAGATTTGGGAAGAAAGGGAAATTGAGTCTGCGGTTCATTGGGCCTTTTGAGGTGCTTCGGAGGATTGGGGTGATGGATTATGAGCTTGCTTTGCCACCCAACTTGTCGAGTACGCATCCGGTATTTCATGTTTCTATGCTCTGGAAGTATATTAGGGACCTGTCTCATGTTTTGGATTTCAGCACGATTCAGTTGGATGATGATTTGACCTATGATGTGGAGCTAGTAGCTATTTTGGGTCATTAGGTTCGGAAGTTGAGGTCAAAGGATATAGCTTTAGGGAAAGTGTAGTGGAGAGGTCGGCTCGTGGAGGAGGCTACTTGGGAGATCGAGCGGGAGATGCGAAGTAGATATCCTCACCTATTTAAGGCTTCAGGTATGTTTCTTGACTCGTTCGAGGACGAATGTTTGTTTAAGTTGGGGAGGATGTGATGACCAGGCCAGTCATCTCATGAGTTACCGCTCAATTTCCCCCCATTTCTACTTCTTTATGCTTTATTTATCCGTGTTATGTGGTATCGGGTTGGTCGGATCGAATCTGGAATGATTTTTGTAAGGTTTGAGACACTTAGTCTCTTTTAAGGAAGTTTAAGTTAGAAAAGTCAACTGGATGTTGACTTAGGTGTTATAGGGCTCAGATGTGAGTTCCGGTGGTTCAGTTAGCTTCGGAAGGTGATTTGGGACTTAGGAGTGCGATCGGAATGAGTTTTGGAGGTTCGGAGTAGATTTAGGGTTGAATTGGCGAAGTTGATATTTTGGCGATTACCGGTTGGTAGGCGAGATTTTGATATAGGGGTTGGAATGGAATTGCGAGTCATGCAGTAGTACGGTTGGGTCATTTGGGATGTGTGTGCAGAATTTCAGGTCATTCGGACGTAATTTGGTTGGGTTTTTGATCAAAAGTAGAAGTCAGAAGATTTTAGAAAGTTTGGCTTGAATCTGATTTGTTTTGGTTGATTTGATGTTGTTTGAGGTGTTTTGAAGATTGGTACAACTTTGAATAAGGTATAAGGATACGTTTGTGTTTTTGGTTGAGGTCCCGGGGGCCTCAGGGTGATTTCGGAGGGTTGACGGTGTGTTTGAGGAATGTTTGCAGCTGCTGAATTTTTGTTGCTTGTGGTTTTTCAACACCTGTGGAATGGGGACCGCAAGTGCGACGCTACACATGCAGAATAGGAGCCGCATAAGCGAATTATTGAGGAGTTGTCAAGGACCAGATGCGGTTATGGGACCGCTCCTTCGAAGCCGCAGGTGCGGAAGGTTGAGCCCAGGTGCGATTTTGGTCCGTTAATTGAAGAACCGCAGAAGCAGTTATGTGGCCGCATATGCGGTACCACAGAAGGAGAAATTGTGCCGCAGATGCGAAAATGCCTGGGCAAAAAGTATAAATTGTGGCCTTCAGGAATTTTGAGCAATTTCACCATTTTTATCTTGGCTTTGGAGCTTTTTGGACGATTTGAAAGAGGGATTTCAAGGGAACTTCATTGAAGTAAGAAATTTGGACTTAAAACTCGTTCCTATGCTATTATATCACGGATTGAAGCTAGAAAACATGGAAATTAAGGGTGAAAATTGGAGAAACTAGGGCATGGAAACTTAGACCTTTGCTTGAGGATTTGAATGACCATTTGAGGTTGAATTTATGAACTTTTGATATGTATGAACTCGTGGGAGATAACGAACCTATTGATGTAAAAATTATTGAATTCTGAGACGTGGGCCCGGGGGCCGGGTTTTGGTAATTTCGGGATTTGTGTCATTTATTGATTGTTTTCGCTTGGGCTTCATTCCTTTAGCATATTTTGACTTCCTCGTTCTGATTTTTGGTAGATTCGGCGCGAGTGAAGGCCGATTCGAGGGGCAAAGGCATCGCAAGCTAGAGATTTGACCGGTTCGAGGTGAGTAATGATTGTAAATGATTTTCTGAGGGTTTGAAACCCCGGATTTGCACATCGTAGTGCTATATTGAGGTGAGGCACACGCTTGATGACGAGCGTGGGGTCGTGCACTATTGGGGATTGTGACTAGGTCCGTCCTGATTGATGACTTTACCGCGTATTTAACTGAAATCTATTTGCTATCATCATTATTTGGGCTAAATGCCATATTTGGGCTTCATGCCAACTATTTGAACCTTCAGGGATTTTTTATTTATCTTTCCTCACTGTTTTGACTTTATACTTGAACTCAATCATGTTATTTTTCCACTATTTTCATACTCAGCCATGTTTACTCAGTTTTAATACTTAAATGACATTTTAAATAATTTTTGGAATGAGAAACACTATTTTACTATTGCCTGAGTGGATTGTGAGGATTCTTGATTGAGTAAGGCCGAAGGCCTAAGTTGTGAAGAAATACTGATGATTTGAGGCCGAGGGCCTGAGATATGTATGGCACTAAGTGGCTTGATTGATATGAGGCCGAGATACTAGTGATGACGCCACGCGATAGCTTGATATTGCGCTTGGACCGTAAGGGGCCCCTCCAGGAGTCTACACAGTCTCAGTGAGCGCGGGTACCCTTAGTGATGTGAGATTGAGCCCGAGGGGCTGGTATTGTTCTGAGATGTTGCCCGAGGGGTGGATTTGTTGATACTGTGCCCAATGGGCGAACTTCTATATGTTTATTTTTCCTTAATTGATTGTCAATTACCTGCTTTCTTGTTTAAAAGGGATTTTACTTATCTTTTCACTAGTTTACTGTTTTAAGTAGTTTTACTGCTTCGTTATAGAATGCTTTGTGCCTTACGTGATTTTCTTTCTTTCCGTCTTTATTTACATTTATTACTCATTAAGTTAGAATACTCACTTTACTCCCTACACCCTGTGTGCAGATTCAGGCGTAGCTGGTCCCGCTCTCGAGTGCTTATCCTTCCAGCTTCAGGAGGATCCGAGGAGTCTTTAGGTAGATGTTGGCGTTCGTAGCCTTAAGCTCTTCCCTATATTATTTCTTTATATCATTAGTTTTTGAATCAAACTTTGTAGTCTTCCGAGTATTCCAGATTTATTTTGATGCCCATGACTTGTGACACCCCGGTATCGGGCTGTGTTTGGGCTGTATTTCGCATATTATTCTATCATTTGCTTTGACTTTGGTTTATTATTTCATGCTTAGACTACTTGTTATTGCTTAACTGTTTAGAAATTGAACTGGGTTTAATTAGCTGGCCTTATCTTCACGAGAAACGCCATCACGATCGGGTCAAGGTTTAGGGTCGTGACAAATTGGTATCAGTGACTAGGTAACATATGTCTCATGAGTCATGAGCAGGTTTAGTAGAGTCTCGCGGATCAGTACGGAGACGTCTGTATTTATCCTCGAGAGGCAGCAGAACCTTTAGGAAAAACTTTATATTCTTGAAATTCTTGTCGTGCGAATTTGTTGACCCGAGTACTAGACTTCTATTATTCAATTCTCTTACAGATGGTGAGGATATGTACTACAGACAGGATGGACGACCACCAGTACCACCAGTTGGGACCACCAGAGGCCGAGGTCGCGGTCGAGGCTGTGGCAAGGGTTTAGCAGCTAGAGCAGCACCGGCAGATCCACCAGCTTCGGATCAGGTCCTAGGTGTGGACGCTACAGCAACACTAGCTGTGCCTATTGTGATTCCAGGCTTTCAGGAGGCTTTAGTTCAGATCTTATCAGTGTGTGCAGAGGGCGAGGCTTTATTCCTATGTGTACTACCTATTCTTCAGAGCGGTTGGCAGAGATCTATATCCGGGAGATTGTTTGTTTACATGGTATCCCACTTTCCATCATTTCAGATAGGGGCACTCAGTTTACATCGTAGCTTTGGAGGTCTGTGCAGCGAGAGTTGGGTACTCAGGTTGAGTTGAGCACAACTTTTCATCCTCAGACGGACGGGCAGTCCGAGCACACTTTTCATATATTGGAGGACATGTTGCGTGCTTGTGTCATTAATTTAGGAGAGTCATGGGATCATTTTCTACTACTTGCAGAGTTTTCTTATAACAATAGCTACCAGTCGAGTATTCAGATGGCTCCGTATGAGGACTTGAATGGGAGGCAGTGTAGATCTCCAGTTGGTTTGTTCGAGCCCAGTGAGGCTAGGCTATTGGGGATAGATTTGGTGCAGGATTCTTTGGAGAAGGTGAAGGTGATTCAGAAGAGTCGTTGTACAGCGCAGTCGAGGCAAAAGAGTTATGCTGACATGAAGGTTCGAGATGTGTCCTACATGGTTGGTGAGAAGGTCCTATTGAAGGTTTTGCCCATAAAGGGTATTATGAGATTTGGGAAGAAAGGGAAAATGAGTTTGCGGTTCATTAGGCCTTTTGAGGTGTTTCAGAGGATTAAGCAGAAAGAAAAACTCTAATTTGACCTTAATTATCCACGAAATATCCCTTCAATGTTGCCACAAGAACAAGGAAGTGAAACTAGCAATCAATTAGAATTTTTTTTGCTATAGAATCACTTTAGAAGACTTGAAATCATCTAGGGTTGATATTAAAAACTTGAGGGAGTATTTACAGAATTTAAACCACTTAAAAAAAATCCCACACGAGTTGGAAAAACACAAAAATGAGCAACAACAAGAAGAACAAGAAACTTTCTAGCGCTACGAGATTCCCGACACTTTATTTGTGTTGTTTGCCCTTTGTTTGGGTCTTGGATCATGAGAGAATATTGATAGAATGTTTTTAGTTTCTAATCGTTGGATCCAGTACTAAGTGTACTCACAATCTGTGAGAGAATAAAAAGTCAAAGATTTAGTTTTAAGTCAACTAATTCGCATGATAAGGAATAAAAGAAGTGGAGTTTTCCTAATAGTTCTGTATCCTCTGGATGATAAGTACAATGTCTCTGTACTGATCCGCAAGACTCTACTAATCCTACTTATGACTTGTAGCACCAATGAACCTAGAGCTCAGATACCAACTTGTCATGATCCCAATTTCCCTCCTTAGGATATCGTAATTGTACCTAGTCTCTAAGACTAGCTAAGCCTAAAAAATAAGAGATTATGACAGAAATAAAATCTAAAATATGATATAAACTAACAATTCTCATAGATATCTCGATAACTCAAACACATCTACAATTCTCCCAAAACCTGGTGAGAGTGAGTCATAAGCTCTATAGAATAATTAGAATGTCTACTACAACACTATCTAAATGTGAAATAGAACAAAAAAGAAAAATAAGGAAAGGTTCCTCCGAGGCCTGCAGACGTCGAGCAGGTATACCTTGAAGTTTTTGGCAAGCAGCTACAAACAAACTAAAATCTAGCACAAGCAGACGGACCTGGATTTGCACCAAAAGATATTCAAAAGTGTAGTATGAGTGCACAACAACGGTACCCAGTAAGTATCAAGCTTAACCTCAGTAAAGTAGTGACAAGGACAGGTCAAGACACCTATTAGGACATAATAAACAGAACAAAAAAATAATAACGAGAAGTAATGGAATGAAATCTTTCTCTGGCAATCGTTTTTCATCCACAGTTGTGCAGATTCATTAGTTATTGTTCTTTGATGTGTGATTGTACCTTTGATGCTGGTTTTTGGAGATTTATTTTACAAAAATTTAAATCCACCATTGAAGGACCTTGAAGCTTGAAACTCATAACTTGGTTAGTTTGAGTTTTTAATTATATTGATCCGATCCTGTATGAGTTTGTTTGGAAAGTTGATTGGAGGTTGTAGCTAAAGTTTTAGTCAATTTGGTGGAGATTTTGTAGTAGAATTTAGAAATTTGAGTTGAACCAGAGAAGAAGACGAATTTGTATTGTATACTCAAATAGTATACAAATATACATTTTAATATACAATTCATTCCAACTATATACCCTATTAGTATAGCTATATACTATATTAGTATCAGATTTTAGTGTTCCTCTCTTATCGAAGACGCTGGCTTCAAAATGAACTCCCTCGGTTCCTGAGCACCGGGAGCAACACCCCACGTTCCCTGCCGGACCGGACCCAAAATGGTTTCCATGACTATGGTAAAACTAACAGGCCAAAGCAAGGGTGTGCACATACAGGTTTTGCGCCTGAAGAGATGAAGTACCCTGTGCCAAAGTAGAAAAGCAGGTATCTAAAAATAGTGCGGTCTTGCGAAGAAGCCGAAGCTGCCCCACATATATGCAAGAACCAACGATGAATCACCTACCCGAGGTGAGCCCCAGGAAGTCGATAGCCTCGATTCAGATCGACGGATCGATACCCAATCCAGATAGCATCCTTCAACAAGAAATTAAGACCCGAGGGTCCGTCCATATTATCTCCAAGCTCGAGACAACATCCTACCTCAAGAATCCCCGACCCAAAGAAGTCGGACTTCGGGAAGTTTTTTAACACCAGCACTCGACGCAAGGCAAGTACCTGGTCTCGTGATTCCCTCCTTCTAAAAAGATGAATAAATGTAAGAAGCTCCGATCGCGAAAGCTCCACGAAGTTCCGAGGTAGTAGGCAGTTCCTCAGCAGAAGTCTATCCTATACGCTTTAAAAAAATGGGGCTATCTACATCAAGATCAAAAGGGACCCCTGGGTACCCAAAGCTGATCTTCATTCAGGATAACATTCCCGAAGGCTCCGGAATTCGATGCATTATAACCATACAACTCGGAGGGCCTCGGTAGCCCGGTCCTATCAGATCAATCCAGGATTGGTCCGAAGTACGATGATGGATTCGAAAGAGAGCCATGTCGATCGGCAAAGGATCGGAAAGAATGCCCGCGCTGAAGTCAGATATCAATAGTCAACGAATAAAAGAAGGCATTCAAAGGGCCTTGAAGGGCATGAGATCATACAGAAACAAAGCAAATATCAAAAGTTGAAGTCAATGGAGTATATTTATATTCATAAAAGATCCATGTACAATAGCCCTCGAGGGGACTTTACATACAATTACAAAATCCTACAACAGTCTACACCTAAAGAGGAGGAACAAAAGGATGTACATCTGATCAAACCCGAGCGCCCGGTCCGCCCTCGAAGATCTATCTCCGATATCAACATCCTCGAGCACCGCACCCTCAAGAATGTTTCCTCGTAGGTGATTCCTTCGACCTCCACCTCTCATAGGTACCCAGCTCAATCCCTCAAGGGATTCCTACCGAAGAAGATGAAGAAGAGGAAAAGGAGGGCACGCATAAGAGGCAAAGAAAAGAGACATGGCCCGCCAAAGCCAAAGGTTGAAAATTCGGCGGGCCCTAGCCTCAACGGCCGGCAGTGCCACCTTATCCCTTGGGAAAGAAAAAACCCTAGGGATGAAGTGCCACACCAGGCCCGGGTAGTAGAGTGAGCAGCGGTGCATAATCCGAACTGCTGTCTACATGAGGGGGAAATAAACTCCCCGTCCATCATCACCTCGGGCCAACAACAACAGCCACAGTGAATATGTTAACAGCCACAACAGTAGCGGGATAGCATGGTTATGCTCGACGAAGGGAAGCCCCGGTAGAAGGCCATGACACAGTTTAAGGAAACTCCTCCAAATGGCCTTAAGGTCTTGAGCCCCTAGCATGATGTTCAAGGGTGAAAGAAGATGATAAGAAGAAATAGGCAAGCAAGCCAACGGAGGCACTGGGATAGGAAAAGCAAAGACAAGGCACCCCCATTTATAGGGGGTGCGACACGATCATGTAGGCTTTGGAAGATTGACCGACGTGCGCAGTCAATGCAACCATGGAAAACCGAACCAACGGCGGTACATTCACCTTGGGAAGCGAGAATTAGGAGTGCAATGAATGAGGTCAAAAAACACGAGCCCATGGATGTCCGGTTACGACAAAGCTCACGCTAGGAGTCGCATCATTGATATGGCATCGCCGAAAGAAGCTCGAGTAGTCAAGTGTCAGAATCATTTCCCATCACTTCGTTATGGGAGACCCAGAGACTATCTGTACGTGGCAATATCAGAAGACTTAATTTCTCGCTGTTAAGTCATTTTGGAAGTATGCCTCGGGACCTCGAAAACGGGAGGCCATGACCGAGTTCCTGACCTCGGGGCTCATCGAAGCCCGACTCAGAAAAAATGGAGATCGAATCTAGGACAAAGGGAGAGGTCCCAAGATACACGGCTAAGCCTGACAGGGCCGTCCTATATAGAGCCTATGCTGAGGCGTCGCGTCAAGACATCCCATCCCTGTACTCTGTAATTAATCTCTAGGTGCTGATAGCCGAGCTCCCCTCCTATATAAAGGTCACTCACACTACCTAGTAACCGACTGCTATTGCTCCATTTCTCCACTGTTGCAAAAATATCTCTCTCTCTTTTCTTTCTAACTCATTCACTCTCACTGGCCCGATGCCGCTTTAATATCTATCGTCCTCTTACTTGTTCTTCACTATATTGCTTAATATTGGTCGTAAAGATCCTTGATTAATAATATCATTAATTGTTATCCCATTCCCGTCTTCCCCAGATAGCTCGAGCCCGACTTGAACCTCGACCCCGAGGTCCTCACGTGCTGGTTCTACATCCGGGCAACAGGCCCCTTCGGTTTGATTGCTGCCTCAGTTTAGCTCGCACTTCGTCATTAAACTTCACGTTCTTTGCATCACCTACTTTAACAACTAGATCAAGTATAGATCACGTATTTTTAGAATCCCATTTACAAATTTAATTGTCGTTACCATTTTCACGGTAAACAATCCTAAATTTGGCTAACTCCCTAAGTTAAAACTTTTGCGAGAGTTTCCTTTGTAACTAGGCCTATCCACCTGTTAGAGAGCCCCAGAAACACATCCTAACAACATGTACACATTTTACAGTCATAACAGAACCTGTACAATACTAACCATGGCAACATAGGTAACATATGACCAAAACATGATAGTTTTACATAGGTCAAATTACAAGATAAGAGTTCATGGGAACCTAATACATAAAAGCTACTACATGACTATTCAAACAAATGTGGGGACTACTTTCGCATTTCTTCGTCGGATTCCCAAGTGGCTTCCTTAACCTGCTGGTTCCGCCATAACACTTTACGGAGGCAATTTCCTTATTTCTCAACTTCCGGACTTGCCTGTAAAGAATGGCAACTGGAACTTCTTCATATGACAGTTCTTCATTAACATCAATAGTTTCAACTGGCACAATAGTGGATGGATCTCCCACTACCTACTTCAACATAGACACATGGAAGATCGGATGTACCAATGACATCTTGAGTGGCAGCTCGGGCTTGTATGCCACCTGACCAATCCTCTGAGTGATTTGGTACGGTCCGACATATCTCGGACTTAATTTCCCTTTCTTACCAAATCTCATGATACCCTTCATTGGGGAAACCTTCAGAAATACCGAATCATCTTCTTTGAACTCCAAATCTCTGCGACGAACATTCGGGTAAGACTTTTGGCGACTTTGAGCAATTTTCAACCGCTCTTTAATAATTTTGACTTTATCCATAGCCCGATGCACGAGGTCCGGCCCTATCAATTCAGCTTCTCCAACCTCAAACCATCCAATGGGAGATCTACATCTCCTACCATACAACGCCTCGAATGGTGCCATCTGGATACTAGCATGGAAGCTGTTGTTGTAAGCAAATTCTATGAGTGGCAAATTATCATCCCAACTACCTTTGAAATCAAGATTACAACCATGCAACATGTCCTCAAGCGTCTGAATAGTCCACTCTGCTTGCCCGTCGGTTTGAGGATGGAAAGTTGTGCTAAGATTTACCTGTGTACCCAAAACTTGCTGAAATTTCTTCCAAATGTTGGCAGTGAACTGATCCCCTCAATCTGAAATGATTGAGACTGGAGTTCCATGCAACCTAACTATTTCTTTGATATACAACTGAGCATACTGTTCCGCTATGTCGGTAGATTTAATTGGCAAGAAGTGCGCTGATTTCGTGAGTCGATCCACGATTACCCAAATTGAGTCGAACTACGCGGAGTGCATGGTAACCCTACCACAAAATCCATGTTAATCATCTCCCATTCCGACATTGAAATTTCTATGCACTGACTGGCTCTGCGGTGACTATGCGGTTCGCATACCTATTATGCGACCGCATAATGGACCGCAGAAACGCACTTTTCTAGCAAACATAATTCTTAACTTTTTAATGAACCGATCAATCCAAAGGGTCTGAACCGATCAATTTCTAACACATGATCCTATCTTGGCATCACGAGATTCAGTTTTTGAGTAGACATTTCCATGGGGACTTACATTAGTGACATTATCCTTCCAAATATATCGCAATCAAGTTCTGTAGTACTATTTCCAGGTCCAATGGCCACATACCGTGCAACACGTGCACCAAATGAGCAACAACTTAAATGCTCCCACTAATGGAAAGATAATCAATGAGAAAATCGCCCAGCAAGTTTAACAGATACCACCACAAGCACAATGCTACGAACCCATCACATATAGTAGAACTAGAATAGACGAACCTCACACAAAGGATCATATCCTAACATAACTCTACCGTAATGCATGAACCAATTCAAACACTGGTCCACATGAAATACCTCAAGCCATAATGCTCAGAATCGACAACCTTACGCAAATCAACAACAACACATGAAGGACATGACCATAACCATGTAGAAACGGCTAGCAGAATATACCACCAACAAGAAACACCATAACCAAGGTGCAATCAACCATTCGACATCCCAAGTGCTATCTCACACAAATTCCGCCCCAAGGCCTAAACATAACACCATTACGTGTGACTAATAGATCACAACCTATTATAGCATAGAAGAGTAACACATAGATAATATCTGAACTCGAACATGGTTAACTCTAACAGAATGACACAACCCTCAACAATAATAGTTCTAAGTCAACAAATCTGACTCCGTGTAGAGTACATATCCTCTTTGGGCCTATCAATAGGCCCTCAAATCAAACTCTGGTCATCCTCAAATAGATAAATAACCCTATAAAGTACACAATGCCCTAACCATAACACATACTACCATATGGCTAACATTGGCCACATCTTTATAGTCCACAACCACGAAACATTTTCTTCTATGAACTTCGTGTCCCTAAATCCAAAGAACACATGAATCATCATATCCGATCCCAACTCCACCAATCGAATAACTAACACATATCTCATACACAATCATCCCACGAGAAATGCTTCTATAATTTTCTAGGCCACATATCAAAATCTGAATATCAGTTGTCGATCAACCATGCGAGTACCGCAATACCAATTAAGCATTCGTAAGTCAAACACAAGATGCCTTCTGAAATTCGCACCCTTCTCAAGTAATATCAAGTAGTACTAGCATTTATCTACAGATCTGAGACCGTCTTTACTATCGAAAATTCATGACCCTCCCATCAAAAATAAACTGCCACCTAGTACATGCAAAGCTCAATCCAAAATGACGCATCGAATCTATCATGCCATCATATGAAAACACAAGAGCCTCGTTATCAACTCTTATTCACAAGTAGGATACATACTTTATTAGTTAGAAACCTTCCATTTGATCCAATCCAGGAGAAAATCAGAATACGCAACATACTCCTCATGCCGGTAGACAATATCCATCTCAAACCGTGGTAAAAATCATCGAGAACTCTACGAAACCCATTTGCACATAACAAGCCATCAAAACTGGATTCCTCTTACACAACCAAGTCCAGTCGGTTACCAAAACTCAACAATATTGCCACCAAACATCGGTAAAGCTACACCACATTATAATAACCAAAAGAACTGTCATAGCATTACCATACTGATCCAATCTACTACTAAGCTGTCTAATTTTCTCTGAGTTGCTACAAGTTAACATTCCTCATTTCCAAAACACCACTGTCCTCAACCTAAGCTTTCCACAAGAGATCCTAGCATAAAACCACATCATCCTAAACCCATAAGCTATTGTATTCCCTCTTCGGCATCCATTAGCAACACAACCAAAATGCCCACTTTGAAGAGACCTTATGTGAATCAAAGGTTGTTTCCTTAGCTTCTCATATACTTAAATGTAGAACCCATAAGGATATAGAAATATCACGAGTCACAACACAATATCAGATCATAGCCTTTTACAAATGTGGATATTCTCAAATACCATATATGAATCTTGAACTCATCAGAACCTTCTCGAGAGCCATCTACCCTATTCAAATCTGAATGCACCATCAAAACAAGTCGAACAACCTGTTCCACATTCGCATAGCAACACCCAAGGAAGTAACCCCTATGTTACCGCAATCGAGTAAATCCTTACTCCACTCACACTACATCCATCATAAATAACAAACCCTAATCATCCTATGATTTTCACTTATATGTAAAGTGTAATATATCATGTATCCAGAAATTTGCTTACTTGAGTCATCCTCGAAATCCACCTCTTCAAGTAACAACTGATCCACCAGTATGCCTTAGACTATAACTAATACAATATATAGCTATGCAATCCAATCATCACTCAGAGACTCCTCCACTAGGCTCGAAGCCATAGAACAATATATCTGATAACCCATAATAACCATACTATATTACTATCATAATCCCATACTGAAATTCAAATAAATCCTTCTTAAGTTCATACAACACAAACCATAAAATGTCTCAAATCATCTGCTAAGCTTGCACTCATCCTCATGACAATCAAGTCAACTTTCTCGACCGCTCCAAACTCAAATCACAACACATATAACCCAGTGGTAGAAAGAAACTCTCCACACAACATTATAAGGATCACACATACGTCGATTACCCCGAAGATGATAACCCACCTGCTTAGCCTCAAATTGACATTTTTCTATACCCTTTTGCGGCCACAACTACTACTCAATTACTTAATCCTTTCAAGTCTAAAATCGTCAACAAGACTTGATAATCTACTTCGTTCCACAAATAAACAACATGGAAGAATCCCTAAAAATACTCATAACTCAAGACTGTACAACATATCCACAGAAATCGAGTATTCGTAGTCCTTTCACATCCCAAGCAAAATCTTCTTATCATGTCAAAACCATCTGAACATATCCCACAGTCACATCATACACATTATATAGCTATCAAACTACTCACTAAGTCGTAAATCCCACCTTTGGGGTATTATCAAAAATATGAGTCTAATAAGCGCATACTCACACAACTAAAACCACTGTGCCCAAGTTGCAGTCAAACTCGACCTCAAGTCTTCCAGATTGGCCCATCACCAAAACATATAGAACACATCTCGCACCTCTTCCATGGAATTGCACGCCATTAATGCATAGTCAATACCGAACGCTCATATAGCATACTAGTGAGTGGAAGGAATTCAAAGAGATACACTTCAAGCTGAATCAGTGTGGCACGATAAGGAAAGAAAGATGGATTGTTTATCCTATATGCCCGATAGCCTCTCAATGATAGGTATGGACATCATTATACCGATCCGAGAGACTCTACTAGATATTTGCTCATGACACATAGAACCCACTAGGTAAGCTATATAATAGCAAATACAAATTAATAATAAAATAAAGAGTCAAAAGATAAATAACTAAATCTGTATACAACTGCCCAAGGATTGCTAGTACAAGTCACGAGTCACTAAGACTCAGATTTACAAACTTAAATTAAAAAAGATACAATATTTGTTTACATGAACAGAATATCAATTCTAAAACTACCAAGATAGCGAAAACTAGAACACTGGTACGTCTTCAATGCCAACTCCCGCCGTACACAACAACATCGACTCCAACATATGCACACAAGTTGCAAAAGTGTAGTACAAGTACAACCAACACTATGTACTCAATAAGTATGCTAACTAACCTTGAGGAGGTAAAAGAATCAAGACCTATAAATGATACACACTAACACATGCACAGTTCATAATTTAAAAATGTCTAGAGTAGATACATGATCAAATCAGGAAATCTCAGTAAAACCACTTTGATGCTCACCATTCATTGTTTTAAAGTGTTCTACTAAGTCAACAATCCAACTTTTATAGAATATATGCAAGTAAATCAGGTAAACAGTCAAGGAATTTACGAGTAAATATTAAATGAAATAACAGAATATCAGTCCGTTGTGGCGCAAAACCTGATCCAATTACCAGAATTCAATAAGGTTTGTTGCAGTGTACAACCCGATCCAATAATAGTAACCAACTCTCCTAGAGCTCACATCAACTAGAAATTTGTCAGTTTCTCACAATCCGTGTGTACACCATAAAGAGATGAACATGAGAGGATGAACCTAGGGGTATGGATCCTCGTCTACATGTAATCACGACCAATTCAACAATTTGTAAGCAATAAACGATGAAAAACAATGGAGATAATAAATTAAAGCAATAATATCAAGAGAATATGTTAGAGAGCAAATAGAATGTTCTTATATTTCGTGTAGAGAAATTAAAGCAACAAGGGGTTTACAAAATGACTAGGATCCCCTTTATATAGGAGGGGAATCCCAACATAGTATATAATTTAATAATTACAAAGATAAAGGGATGGGACATTATATGACATCCTGATTCAGAGCTAGGGTACCACTAGTTTCTGTCAGTCCTAGCCAAGTACCATGGGGACTTCCCATTTCTATCACCGCCGTGGTCAACATTGTCCTTAGGTCGAGCATCAACAAACTTCGAAGGAGGAAACTCGAACATGGCTTCGTAGCCTCTAGCCTTAGAGATGATCTTTCGTAGAGCCTTTTTGATGTGAAATTGGACCCTCCAATTTCAGCGTATACAGATAGTCCCCGCGTTTATTAGAGAGTAGCGATAAGAAATGATTTTGACATCCAAATCTTCGGACTTCCTGCGATGATGTCATACTAATGACACAAGCCTCCGTGATTACCGAAATGTCCCGTCATTTCGCTTCTCTAGGATCGTTGAAAGCATCGTTGAAATGTGCCGTCGGTTACGCTGCCTCCCTTTCTATAAATGGGAGCCTCCTGGGATCATACTTTAATCCAAGTATCTTCCCATATCTTTCCATTCTTCTATTCTTACTATCCTTATTCATTATCGTTCACCATGTTTGAGGCACATGGCCTCAAGATTTTATAATGGTACTTCTATCAACCATGCCACGACCTATCTCCTTGACCTTCCCTGGTCACTTAGCTCTTCTCCATTGATTTCCTCTTCATCGTCTCCCTTTTTGAAGATGCTATTCTGGAGGATCGAGATAAGACTCCCGAGGAGATGATGCTCGAAGATGCTGTTGCCGAGGAAGCACATTTGAGAGTAGGCTAAATTCTAGGTTTTTACTATGTGTATACCTTCTCGCTTCTTTGGTTCTGGGTAAAGACCCTTTGTGGGCTTTGTAACCATATGTAAGGACCCCTCGTGGGTTTTTGCAATCGAACTTTTATGAATATGAAGATGTTTCTTCAATTTTATCTTCAATGCTTGTTGTATTCCCTTTTATTTACGCTTATGGAGACTCTGAATGTATGACTCTACCGGTTGCTACCAATATCGAGCCCAGATGTGAGTGTTTTTTCCTAATTTTTGATCAATTAGTATGGCTTTTCGGGTCATTGGGCCGTCCCCCTAACTCTGAGTCGAATGAAATTAACGCTTCGAGCCTTGAGATCATGATTTGTCACTTGTGCTCTGTGGTAACCTTTGAGGAGAAATACACTCGGAGGCCCGTGGATAGGGACTGCCTTCGAGCTATCGAGGGCAGTCCTCGAGTGGAGGTTCATTCCGATCGTCGCGGTTTTATCCATATATATATATACATATATATATAGAGAGAGAGATATGTTTCTGCTCTTTCTTGGAGATCCCACCATTTTAAGTAGTTACCCTTCTTTCTCTGCGCTAAGCCTTTCATTACTTCAGTGCTAACGCACTTGCATAGATTCCCGCTTTAGTTCTCTAATTTTGTCATAGCCATGGCTGCTATGTCGGGGTCTATCTGACAGGGAGGGGAGAGTTCCGTCCCCGACACTCAGGATCAATGAGAGTTTATCTTGATAGGGTTGTGCTCGACTTCTGCTTAGATTATCGGGTTACCTTGGCGCATATCCATCCATCATTTTGGCGAATGGTATTGATGGTGAGATTTTTCGTAGAGAAGGCGGGGCTTGAATTTACGCTTTGTCATCTTATTAGGTTGTATCGATCCTCTCACCATAGAGGTCTGCTAACCTTGCAATGCCGATCGACCATGGCCTTCGTTGTTGATTATGAGGAAGATGGAAACCGGGAGTGGATGAGTTGCTTCGTCCGAGTGCGAACCGCTGACATTATCCTCGTGGAGCTTATGCCATTCTCTGAGGGATGGCACTATACACACAAGTGGTGCATTTCATGCCTTCTCAATTTTGCCTATGGTAAAAATTGGTTTCTTAACCGTGCCTTTTTTTCTTTTTCTACAGCATTTTCATAGGCGTTGGGCAATGTTCCTGGTTTGCCGGATTGGGTCCGAAAATTGGCAACCCACTCGACCTTTAATGAGTGCAAGTGGCGAGCTTTGTCCTGGGGCAGATGGGAAGCAAAACATCATGGTGAGTGCTATACTATTCTTTCCTCTCCCTTCCTTAATTTGTAGAGGCATTTTTCCTTTATGCGTTTTAAACATGCTATTGTAGGCATCGGAGAGCCTTCCAAGGCTATGCTGCGCTCCTTCAGAGAGGGGGAAGGTTGCCAGCCCCCGGGCTAAAGAACGACAACAATAAGCGAGAGATGCTTTTTTGGGCGATGGCGCTCAAACTAATGCAAAACGGGACCAGGGCTTTGGAGCGAAAACATCGTCCGAGCTTGCCGCGTCCGTGATTCCTAGTTCCTGAAAGAGGGTTTCTACATTTCTGTCGCCTTTTTATTCCATCGACAGTACTTAGGGAGATAGTAGAATCCCAGAGCGGCATACACCGAGCGACCGTGCTTAGACCGGAGTCGACTCTTTCAGGGCTGAAGAAACTAGATTGGCAGGTGTGCGCTCGGCCTTCGAGGAAGCCCGGTGGCTTCACTTTGTGGTGAGTTTTCTCACAGGCCTTTCGAGCTTCGTGCCTTCCCTTCCTTATTGGGTTTTCTTTTGCAGGCCTTCGACAAGTTTAAGTTCATGCTGCTTCGTCATGAAGCCAGACTGCGGAAAGCTCTGGATGAGAAGAGATCCTTTAGGCTCCTTTGGGATGCATAGGAGGTCGAGTTGGTATACTTGCGGTATGAGGTGGGTTAGAGCTTGAATTATGAATGCTACTTGAAGGAGCAGGTAATTTTCTGTTCCGGGTGAGCATGCATTCCGCCTTCTAGTTTCCGAGGCTAACGCTTTGCTTATTTCACTTGCACAAAAAGACAAAGGCCTTGTATCCCCTTCGGGATGAAGTTGGCCGGGCCAGGAGTGAGTATGATGAGCTAAAAGCTCGGGCGGAGGCTCAGACTTTAGAGGGGAAGGATGCTCTGGATAAAGTTCTCGCTTTTGAGGCTCAACTTAGCTTAACTCGTGATAACGCTTTGGTTCAAACAAAAATGATTACGAAGCTCGAGTTCGAGCTTTCAAAGGTACGGGTTGAGATCGTTGATGCCCGGGTTGAAGCTGTAATGAGCCGAACTAGGGCTGACCAGGAGATGTCGATCTATTCAAAGGATGCTGCCGATGCTCAAGCTGAGCTGAGAAGGATCCTCGACTGCGAGGAGAGGATTAAAGAATACGCTCGCTACAAATCATGAAGAAAGACCCTCGATGAGATCTGTACTAGGGGTTTTGCTCTCTCGGAAGAGTTGGCACACGCAAGGGCGGATGAGCGTGATGCTCGGTTACGTTTGCCCGATGCTGAAGAAAGCGATGTTGAGCCTGGCAGGCCGTAGCCCCCAGAGGGCATAGATTTTCCCATCTGTATGTAGCATTTTAATAGCATATTTGTAGATGGAGATTGCATTTTTTTCATATGTGTATAAAAGAAAACCTTGCGGCTTTATTTCTTTTGTATCTCTTTCTGTTTTGGCCCGGTGAATTGCTTTCCGAGTTGGTAGGGATCCTTAGGGTCGTGATATGGCCATGGGGCTTATTAGGTTGGCCCATAGGCTTTTACGCGCTTGGTCGATGCGACCTTTTATGTGGGCTGGCGACAATGGCTCTTACATCTTGGGCCGATGTGGCATTTTAGTGTGGGCTGGTGATAATGGCTTTTACGCCTTGGGTCGATGCGGCCTTTTAATGTAGGCTGGAAATAACAGCTCTTACGCCTTGTTATTAGGCATATTTGGTTAACTATTTTGCGTTCAGTCTCCGAATCGGGTTACGACTCAAGCTCATTCGACCCTCAAGTTTTGTATTTGTGCGGGCTGGCAACAGTGGCTCTTACGCCTTGGGTCGAAGCGACCTTTTATGTGTGTGGCCCTGAGGCTCATTCAGCTGGCGACAATGGGTCTTACATGTTTGGTCAATGCGACCATTTATGTGGGATTTATTTTTCCCTCGATAAGGATTTGGAAATAGTGTTTGCCTAACTCTTCGACGACTCAATAAAAAACCTCGATTGTGAGTCGTTATATGGCGATGATCGAGCACTCGGGAGGTTTGGCTCAGAGGCTGAATATCTCGAACGCGATGTTTAGGAGCTAACATGGTCGAAACTCTTTAACCAGTTTATTTCGAAATAGATTCGAAGAAATCGAAGGCCTGTGATTTTGTAGCGATGGTCAGCCGTCCCCGAGTTGCGTTAGTTTGGCTGGTACAGCTTTGTGACCGGAGTCATTTGTGTTCGGCCGGAGCCTTTGAGTCCCGAATGAGATAGTTTCGGCATCTTAATCGAGGGTATGCCTTCTTAGGGGTCTTACAAGTTCGATATATAGCCGAAACTTTGAGATCGGGTTTATGCCTTTAGTAAGGTCTTACAAGTTTTAGATACTTGGTACAAGTATAGTTCATGCATTGCTTGAGGTCTTACAGATATTGTCACTTGGTACAAGTGTGGTTCATGCCTTGCTTGAGGTCTTACAGATTTAGTTGCTTCCTTATGCAGGTCTTACGAGACCGAGTCTGCCCGCTCAGGGTCTTATGGCCTCGAGTTTTTTAATGAATGGCATTTTGTGACTGTACGCGGCAAAATCATAAGACTTGATTTCTTGCTGTCAAGTCATTTCAGAAACATGTCTCGGGACCCCGAGGTCAGACAACCACGACCGAGTTCTCGACCACAGGGCTCGTCGAAGCCCGACTCAGAGGAAATGGATATCGAAGCCAGGACAGGGAGAGCTTTCAAGGCATACGGCTAAGACTGACAAGGCCGGCCTACCCGGAGCCAATGTTGAGGCATCAAGTCAAGCCATCGCATCTCCACATGCTTGTAACCAAGTCCCCCCTCCTATATAAAGGGGACTCACCCTACCTTGTAGGGGACAGATGATGCTCCATTTCTCTATAAGTGCAATAATATCTCTCTCTCTCTTCTGTGTCTAAGTTACTTGTTCTTCGTTTATCATTTGATATTGTCCCGTGGCCGCTTCAATATTTATCACCCTCTTACTTGTTCTTCGCTATATAGCTCAATATCGGTCGTATAGAGCCTTGCTTAATCGTATCCTTAATTGTTATCCCATTCCCGGCTGCCCCCGATACCTCGAGCTTGACCCGAACCTAGACCCCGAGGTCCCCATCGATCAGCCCTATGACCGGGCATCAGGCCCTTCGGTTTGATTACTGCCTCGTTTTAGTTCGCACAAACTTAGTATTATTAGCATCAACTGGCCTAACAACTAGCTCGGGAATAGATCATGCATTTTTAGAATCCCATTTACAAATTTAATTATTATTATCATTTTCACGGTAAATAGTTTGGCGCCCACCGTGGGGCTAAAAATAATTGTGATTATTTTCTTGCTAGTTTCGTCACACAAACACACATTACCTTTTACACTTCTTTTGTCCAAGATCCTTTGATTTTAGGTTAAAATGTCTGGATCGATAAATGGAATCGAGAACGACAACCTCGAAAACCATGGGGAAAAATGGCATAACTGTCCCGGCTGCTGGAGCACCTTCATAGAATCCTGATATCACGCCCGGACCGATTCTAGCTGACGCAGATTCGCAGGATGCACAACAAATCGACGAAGCCTCGCGCGCCAATGGTAGCATACAGCATATTGACCAACAGGAAGCTCAAAAAAGTCCGGCCCAGGAAGAAAACGAAGTTAGTCTTCATGTTATTTTTGAAATGTTGCAGGCGCAGCGGTTGGCTATCACTCAACTGCAAAGTCACCCGGAGACTCCCAGCGCAGTAGCGCCGGAAACATCTCCCTATGCCGAATAAGTAACCGATAGATCAAGCAACAACAGGTTGGTAACTAACCCTGCCGCAACAAGGATTCTTGGAGATCTCTTCAAAAGGATCGAGTCAGGTCTGTGGAAGTTCATACAACAATCTTTTACCGAGGAAGCAGTCCTCGAACTCGCTTCACGGAAACTCGGAATGCCGAAACTCCCTAGGTGCGATGTGACCTTGGATCCCTACGAGCGCACCACCGCTTATGCGCACTCGTTCAAAGGCAGTGACCTTCAAGGTGATGTGTACGATTTTGTATCATTGAGGAAGCTCGAGGGAGCACTCTCGAAAAAAACCATGACGCAGCGCCGCAGCCTGGTACATGGCCTTGCAAACTCACCTACCGTATCAGCAGCCCCCTCCGCGGGAGCACACACTAATGTCGTCGTAGCAGTGATGAAAGAGCTCGACACACCCAGTGCTAGACAAAGAGAGAATGAAGCACCACTGGAAGCTGCACCTCATTTCATGAGGGAATAAATGAGATCGCTCCCGGTTTCGGATAATTGGGTAATAGAGACTTTCACCTGAAGCTCAAACGAAGCATACTCGATGACTCCAGGACATTTCAGACGAAGCCCGATCAGACACCCAGCCAAGACCTGGCCGGATACCCACACCCAGCACCGACCATGGAGCAGGGCCGTGGACAACCACCTGGGAACTTCCTCAGACTCGACACATCCAAGGAGATTCGCGACAAAGAAACTAATTCCAAACAGGTTGAGGTACCATCCATGCACCACATATGGGAAGAACGACACAAGACGTAACCTACCTCGCAACAATTAGGAAATAGCCCACGGACACCACCCTCGAGGAATCTCCAGTGGAACAAGATTCAGCAAGGTATGGCTGGCAGGGGAACCCCGCCCAGCTGACTACGATTTTAGCATTGCTATACCAGATATCGTGATCATCATAAGCGAAACCAGGGATGCCAAACGACTCGAGCCTTTTCAACCAAGACACCTTTAAAAGAACCGCAACCTAGCATGGGAACTGCAGAGCGCGCGCGATCATGCGGTCAAGAACGGACACCAGCTCAGAAGGACGACAGCCATGCTATTCGATAAAAATCACCACCAGGTATCATCGAGCGGTCAGACTCGAGTCCAGCCCCAAGGAGGAAAGGCAACCGGGAAGGACGAAGTGGAAAAGCAACTACTTATTACCACGACAATGAAAGAGTGGCGACACCCTCCGTGGACTCATAAAATGGAAAGTGAAAATGATTCGCCGTCAGGAAAAGACGGGTCCAGGGAAGTGTTCCAGAGCACACCCTTACATCTAGGGAAAAGGACATCGATACTTCGCCTCGGCATCACATTGGCGCATTGGTAGCCCTCTCCCTCATTTGATCTATTTCCAATAAAACATGTGTTCGTAAATTCAGGTGGTTCAATTGCGTACAACAACGGTGCCAAACCAAAGTCAATATAGCGGTCCGGCCTAATGGACCGAATCACTCCCGCATCCCGAACCCCTGGCAAATTCCTAAATTGCCACAAACACCATCCTCCTAACAATACCCGTATGATCTCGGGCCAGGACGTTGAGATCTGTACCATCGGAGGAGTCACAAAGCACGAGCGTCTTATTTAGACGACTGCCAACACACCACCCGGAGACAGCGTTGGCCATGTTTCACCAAAACCAAGGAACTCCTCTCAAAGTCTAGAAATAGAATAAGTCGACAGAAGGCAATACACAATGAAAGGAATTTCTTCACCAGATGACGTATTGTCGGCATCAATATCCCCACCCTCGGAAGGATCAATGGGTAAGCAAACCACGTCGTCGGCCAAGCCTGGTTGGACTCAGTAGAAGGTTGTATTAGGGCTCGTGCCTTGAAACAGTAGAAACATCCCGAACATCAAAAGGTTACCTACACATCCCATGGGGAGGAAGAGTTACTTCACTCCTTCGCTATTTTTTCGCTAACTTGTATGCAGGCAACCTGCTGGGGCATTCGGAAGTTTTAATTCCACCAGGAGAACCAAGGCCTTACCAGGGCCCGCCGTGCTCTCTTCCCTCGATCCGACTTCCGACCCTGAGAGGGTCCCGCCAGCAAGATTATTAGCGGAGCAGCATACTTCCCAAAGAGGGTCCTGTTAGCAAGATTATTAGCGGAGCAGCATAGCCCCAAAGAGGGGCTTGCCAGCAGGATCCAACAAGATCACATGCCTTCTTCTACAGCCCGACAACGAAGCAATGATCAGCTTCTAAGGACAACACCCCCTGGGGAAGATCGGGAAACAACAGACCAAAGCCCAATCGGGAATTGTGTACCAGATCAAATGGTCCGATAAGTCGGGCCCGTGCGGAACGAGATAATAACAACGAGACCACATGTATTTACAACATATACTCATGCCAAACAATAAAGAATATCTTCTCGGAATTTCGTGCTTCGGAAAAGGAGATCTCAACATTCTCGCGGTAAGGACCTCTTAACCAAACGCGTCCTGAGATAATTGGAGACTTAGCGTCAGCAATTCAGCACTCGCACGACCTCAGGGCCGGAACTCCGGGCTTAAGAAGCCCCTACAAGGAAACTCCGAGCTCATGAGAAGATGTCTTCAAGCTTAAACAAACTCGATGACTCGTAGATTGCCATTAATCGCCATACACTGGAAAACCCAAAACTGTAAGACCCTGAGCTAGCAGCCTCGACGTAACCACATCTATTCTACATTATTTAAACTGTAAGACCTCAACAGGCATGGCAAACTATAAGACTTCAACAGGCATGACAAACTATAAGACCTCAATAGGCATGACAAACTGTAAGACCTCAACAGGCGTGACAAACTTTAAGACCTCAATAGACATGAAACTCTCGATGTTTAGGTCATACATCGCATTTGTAAGAATCCCTAAAGGGCATACCCTCGTCGTAGACACCTAAACTATCACTCGGGATCAAAAATGTCCACGGCCAAACGCATAGGACTACAGTTAAAATGGCTGATACAACCAAAATAACATGACTCGGGGATGCCCGACCGTCGCTAAAATTGCAGGCCACTACTTCGAATATACTTCAAAAAGAACCGGTTAAAATAGGCTTCCCTCAGCAGGCAAAAATGAGCTCCGACCATGTTGGCTCCAAATCGCAAAAGCATTGATCTACTCGACCTACGAGCTATGAACCTTATGAGGTACTCGAAACATCGCCGATAACGACTTGAAATCGAGGTTCCCCGGAACCGACGACGGGTCCGGCAAAAATATTCCAAAAGACCTTAACAAGCGGAAAACAAAGTCTACAAAAAAGCCCACGGGCAAAAAATAGCGTAAAAGCCATTGTTACCAGCTAGGAAAGCCTACATGCCACACATTAAAAGGTCTATACGACCAAAACAGCGTAAGAGCCATTATCGCCAGCTAAATATTGACAACTTGAGGATTAAAGTGAGCTCGAATCGCAACCCGATTCGGAGAACGGATCCAAAATAGTTAACTAAGCATGCCTACGAGCCACATATTAACCGGTCTCTACGACCGAACAACATAAAGGCCATCGCCATCCCCCACGTAGGCAGAAAAAATGCTTAAAGGTCAATTGCAGCTCGAATCGCAATGCGACTCAGAGACTGGACCCGAAATAGCTAAACTACAATATGCCTAAGGGCGCGACATAGATGCCGCCACCAGCGAGCCCCCGGGCCATGCACCTGTAAGGTCACCTAGATCTGAAACACAAAAGGTCATAGCTATCCGCCTATGCAGGCAGGAAAGAACTTAAGGGTCAATTACAGCTCGTATCGCAATGTGACTGGGACACTAGACCCGAAACAGTTAAATTACAACATGCCTAAGGGCACGGTATAAATGCCATTATCGCCAGACGAGCAAGT